>NC_143578.1:242286792-242601139 GCF_048544385.1 Mastigoproctus giganteus
ATGCTTTTTAATGCCGAGTTTAAATCTTCATCAGTGATAAAGAGGTTAATGAGGATATCATCTTTAACAGGTGTGAAGTCAGGAAATGAGGCAGGTCTCAATGTATCATTTGTTTGAATTCTAGAAAAGTGTTTGGCAAACTCTTGAGCAATACTGAATTCGTCAGATAAGAGAATTCCATCTGCGTTTCGGAGTTGTAACTTTCTACTGGTTATGTTCTTATGCTTCATGAAATTCCAGAATGGTTTGATATCTCTGTGAGTAAGCAGACTATCCTGAACTGACTCTGTATACATGTTGTAGGAGTTTAATATGAGAGTTTTCACTTCTTTGCGGAGTTGGCTGAATATTTCATAGTATTGACTGTCACCTGTTTGCTTATATTTGTTTCTGTAGAATTCTTTGGATTTAATTTTACGTATTAGTTCACTATTATACCAGTGCGGGTAGGTAGAGCGTGCGGTAAGATGGGATTGAGGAACAATGTCAGATATAACTGAATGGACACAGTTAATCAGGTTGTTGGTGAGCACATCGATGTCATCCATAGCGTCAGCGAGCTGCTTGTCTACGTTTCTTAGAGCTAGGTTGAGCAGAGGCCAGTCAGCCTTTCTGAAATTGAATCGAGGAGTACGGGAGCTGCATTTGAAGTTATGAGAAGTCACTGTGATGTCAAAAGTAATTGGTGAATGATCCGAGTGAAATATGGGGTTGTCGGTGTGAACATCTATATGAGTAGAGGAAAATATTAGGTCGAGGTAGGCATTTTCTCTGGTTGGAAAGTTGCAAATTTGTTCCAGACCATAGCTGTGAAGCATATTAAAGAGAGCCCTAGTCTGCAGTGATGGAGAAGAAGATTCTAAATTGGCCATTTGACAGTTAAAGTCACCCAAAACCATTGCTATGTCGGCAGATTGAATTAGTGGGAAGATTGATTCCAGCGAGCTTTCTAAGTACTGGAGGTCTATATTAGTTAAAGGAGGTGGAAAATAAAGCAATACTATTAAAACCTTTAACTTGCCAAGATGAAGAAGGCAGTATACTGATTCAATATTTGTGAAATTTGATGCAGTTTCACAGAGTATATGGTTAGAATGTATAATAGCTACTCCGCCTCCACGAGATCCTCTGTCCTTTCTATGGATTGTATATTGTCCATCTATAATCTCCTGATCATCAATATCAATGGAGAGCCAGGTTTCAGTGAGCAGGTAAATGTCGTAAATATGTGAGCCTTGGATTGCTCTGAAGTGGTTTAGGTTGCTAATTATACTCCTGCAATTCTGAAGGTAAACACTGAACAGTTGGGATCTGGGGATTCTATGACGAGAGGAGAACGTAGTATGTGTAGATAGCAGGGTATCTGATTGCTATGCCGGTGGAGAGGAGATTTTGGACTCCCTTGATGGTCTGTCCGTGAAGCGTTTTACTAGAGCCCCTGATAAAAGGGATCTTAGATTCAACACTTTTTCTGTTTGTGATGGAAGGCATGTTATTATAAAAGATGAGTAGGCGGGACATCGTGTCTTCAGAGAACGGACATCTACTCCGAAACCATATTCTTCTTTAATTAGGTTGATAAGATCTTCAGATTTAGTGGAGGGTCCAAGTCTAGAAAGAAAAATTCGCTCTTTTGTGGGAATAATTGTGATATTATACTTGTGTTTGAGTAACTGAGATTTTTCTGCAGTAGTTACATTCTGTGTTTGATGAGTTATGGCTGGAAGCTTGGAGAAAGTACCTTGAGATATAGATGCTTTAATATTTTCTGACGGTTTGTTCTGTTTTGATCTTTGGTGCGATATTTGAGACTGGCAATCAGAAACAGGTTTACTCACTGTGGCGGCAGATCTACAGACAGGTTTGCAGACCTCATTAGATGTGGCAGCAGTTATTTTTGCATATGTTGCCTTAACTGATGTTGAAGAGGATTCCGCTTGGTGACTCTGAGCTTGTGAAATAGAAGTACAGACAGAACTGTTCCGCAGAGGAGAGTAGGTGGGAGGAGTGGTTCTATTTACATCAGAAGAATCATCTAACAGAGTCTGTTTGGCAATAAATTGCTCAGTTGAATGACTTGAATCATGAATGTTAGCAGGCTTGGGCAAATTAATATTTGCAGCAGTAGAAGTATTGAGGCCGGTGGAAGGTGAAGATCTGGTCTCAGTACTGAGGGCATCGTCAGTTAATGAAGAATTCGTATTCACTTTGAGCCCATTGGTGTCGAGAGTAGGTTCAGAATTCTTCCTAGCTTCCCTTAAGTGGCAAGACATAACTGATGTGAGATTTTTAATTTGGGCGTTAATGTCAGAAATTTCAGCCTGTTGATTAGCTAATATTGTTTTTATACCACAAATCTCCGTGTATAGCTCGCTGTTTCCTTCATTGAGTGTATTAGAATCCAGGAGAATTTCAGAGTTTGCAGTATGAGGTGCGCTGATTAGATGAGTTTGAATGAGGATTTTCTGCATAGTGTTAAAGAGTAGTTCCTGGAATTCAGTTGATTGCAGAATACCAAAGGTTGGATTCAGAGTTTCCGTAGGGAAGGAGTTAGCGCTGAGATCTGCTGACAGCACAGATATATGTGTTTGAGTTGATGCATCTGAGATTTGATGCGACAACAAAGAAGGATTAGAGGCTTCATCCATGCACGATTCAGAGTCGGTATTTCTAGTTATTGGCATGATATTTGTCTCAAATGTACTAGAGTACGGCATTTCAACTTTGTTAGCCGAAGAGGAGGAAAGTGACTCAGGTTCCGTGCTGTTTGGCGTTGCAACAGTTATAGGGCTTTTCTGAGAATTTCTGAGTCGACATCTATCACAACAGAATGATTTCCGCCGACTTTTATTTAATTTTTTCAGGTCAGAATGTGTACAGTCATTGCATATTAATTGTTTGCACTCAATACATTGGACAATGGGGTCAGAGCTGGTCCCACAGATGGTGCAGACGTTAGAATTTTGACAGGAGGTAGTATTTGTCATATTGAATTCAGTTACTGTAGTTTTACTAGATAATTTAATATCACCACAGTTGTGGTTTAGCAAGCAATAGGCACTGTGACCAGCCGGTCGCCTTAGTTGCCCTGCAATGAAATCCACAGGGAGCAGGGGACTAAGTAGGGAGGGAAGAACAGAGCGGCTAGGCAAAACTCTAATGCCTGGTCAAGGTCAAGTGTCTGTTGGACACATGTATAAGTTGAACTACAAGATAATGGCTGAAAGCGCTTGTATGGAGTAGCGGACTGAACATGCAGAAATTCATTTAATACTTATCTGTTGTCCGTTCAAATAATACAGTACTTGCACCTGGCAGTCCAAGGGCCTATCCTTATGTGGTGGCACTAATAGGAACTTAATACTTTAAATAAAAAAACACACAAAACAAGAAAAGTTTACGGAGCATATCATACAGACAGCCGGACACAATCATCCCCCTAGCGGATTGTATATATAAACTACAAAGAAAATAATATTTTCTTTGTAGTTTATATAGAATTAAATTCTTTGTAGATATGAAAACGAATATTCGATATTTTTGTTTTGTTATATTCATTCTATTATTTAAATTATTTTATTAATATAAATGTATATAAATCTTAGACCGTTGCAATTAGCAATTTTTCAAACTGAAGGAATTATCTATCACAATCAGGGGCCCCCCAGGAAGACATGGCGTCGGCGACCCTAGCTACGCTACTGAAGGATTGACTACCTGCAAATAATGGGGGCGTACTTATAACACTTTTGCCCCGGGCGTAGGATTGCCTAGTTCCGGTCCTGCTGTCGCTGCACCACAGATCCTTCAGGTTGCGTGGTTCTGCAGTTCATACTAACACCTCACAGCCTTAGTTGTTTTGGCGCTTAAGACACGCGTGCGCGTGTCTTAAGCGCCAAACACATGCTGCTAATTTTTCCACAGATTTTCATAGAAGGTTCACATTTCTATATTATGGTGGAAACCAGGGGCAGTTCTACACTAGTGCCCCTCAACGGGATAAACACGAACTATGCAATCAGCGTTTTGAGCTCTAGGCCTGCATACGAGTGAATTCGTCCGATGACTTTGGTGTTTAGCTTCTTAGTTACCTCTGGATTACTTTGCTTATTTTGGTGTCCTTTTGGCCACCCCCTGTGTAGTTTTGGTGTCATAATGACTGCGAATGTCTGGTGAGTAGACTGTGTAATTTTGGAGACTGTGTGTGAAGGGGTTACCCAGTTTTTTGTAATTTTAATTTTTTGCTCTCTACAGCAGTTACCTGTTCTTTGAAATTTCATACCCTCCTTTGTGGGACTTGTTTTATTTTATATATTATTTTGGAACTCATAAGGGTCACTTCAAAATGTCATGTTTCTTGGGGACACTTTTCATCAATCACGATATGTTTCTCGATAGTTGTATTTAATTTTTAATTTGAGCCTGCGCTAAGAGATATTGTACTTTGTTTATGCAGCCATTGCTTCTTCTCTTTTTCAAGTCTTTTGGTGGGAATTCTCTTCATTGGCTGCTATCGAGAGTTTGGCCACCTGCTGGATTTTATTAAGAACTTACAAATAAAAATAAAATACCGTATTCCAAAATATGGATGTGTATATACAAATATGGTTTTATATACCTTATACGCTTGTCCATCCGTTTAATCTAAGGAACCAGGTTTTACTTTTTATATTTTATTGGGCTGTTTTAATACACTGCTCGACAAAATTAACAGAACACGTTAGTTCAGTTAATATTTTGAAGACTGGGGCTCAAAAGGAGGACACTTGCACTTATCTATAAGGAAATCTTTCTTCTAGTTATCACTTATGATGCCAGCATTTTGTTCTCCAGGGCTGTTCTAGTTAAATACAGAACAAAACTAGATTCCATCCAGCGAATCATGTTGTTGGCCATAACAAAGGCATGTCTTACTGCAGTACAACTGCTCGACATGTCCTGGCAGGGCCACTCCCCTCGACCTAGAAGGCATAAGAAGAGACCTCAACTACAATCTCAACTGACATCTCAGGGATCCTAAACCCTACCCGAAACTACTGGAGCCGACCCGAAACAAAAGAAAAAAAATTCTATCCTCACTCTACCAGCAATGGCAGAGTAGATGGTATCACACAGCCAAAGGGGAAGTCACTAGGAGGTTCCTGCCTACGGTAACCCTAGTTTCTCCCCAAACTAACCCCCTGCTTTACCCCAGGGCCCTATGCAACGTTTTGTTTACATGGCACGTTCCCTGAATGCCAAATTGTGCCAACCGGGACTTACCCAGGATCCTAAATGCACCTGTGGAGCTGATGAGGATTGGGCCTATACGACTGGCCCAATTACCATCCCCACAGATCAAAATGCCCAAGACTGGAGCCATAAACCACGGAGATGAGCATCTACTCGTCTCTGATGAAATGTATTATATGTCCTTCTCTGAATTTGCTCAAAACGTTTTACAGAGCATGCTGTGACAACGCGGATGGAGACACCCCGCCCTACATAGTCAGGTACGACTACCCGATTATGATATCAGCTACTTTCATCATCACCCATTTTGAATCCACTGCAGGATGAAGGCCTCTCCAGCAACTTTCCAGTTCTTTCTGTTTTGAGCACTAGCCATCCATTTACTACCCACAAACTCATGAATTTCATCTATCCATCTCCGCCTTTGTCTTCCAGGTTTTCTTCTAGCTCCTCTTGGGTACCATTCTGTTATTTTCTTAGTCCATCTGTCAATATGTCTTCGAGCTATGTGTCCTGCCCAAGACCATTTTAGTTCTTTAGTTTTGATAAGAATGTCCTTTACTTGAGTTTGCTGCCTAATCCATGTCTAATCTCTTCTCTTCTTCTCTGCCTAATCTCTTCTTCTCTGCCTAATCTCTTCTTATCTAACAGTCTGATTCCCAATATAATTCGTTCCATTCTTCGCTGTGTAGTTCTCAGCTTCTCTTCCATTCTTTTGTTGAGTGCCCAAGTTTCACTTCCATAAGTCATGGTGGGGAGTATACATTGGTTCATTATTTTACGTTTCAGACAAACTCGGATATTGCTCTTCAGTATGTGACTATATTTCTTGAATGCTATCCATCCAAAATTTATTCTTCTCTTAACTTCCAGCCATTTATCATTATTACAGCTAATAACTTGTCCCAGATAAGTATATGACTCCACCTTTTCAACCACTGCTTCTTCAATCATTATTTCCCTTTCCGTGGCATACTTGTTCATCATTACTTTTGTTTTAGCCATATTCATTTTTAGTCCAAAATCCTTACTAACTGTGCATAACTAATTAAGATTTTTCTCTAATTCTTTGGGATCGTGGCTTATGACCACAATGTCATCTGAAAATCGTAAATGGTTTAGGTACTCTCCGTTCACATTGACTCCTTTCTGCGACCAGTCTAATCTTCTGAAAGCTTCCTCAAGGGCAGCAGTAAACAGCTTCGGAGATATTGTGTGTCCTTGTCGAACTCCTTTCTCGATTTTAAATTTACTACTGTCTTTGTCTAGTCTAATAAAGGATGTAGCACTCTCATATATTTTCTTCAAAATCATAATATATGGAGTATCTATGCCTTGTCTTTCCAGTGCCCGAAACATTGCCTTATCCTGTATGGAGTCAAATGATTTTTTCATAATCCACAAATGCCAGGCATAATGGTGTTTTATATTCATTTGCTTTCTCTCTTTTTAGCTGTGATATTACGTGAAGGTGATCCATAGTTGAGAATCCTCTCCTAAAGCCAGCTTGCTCTTTCGGTTGATTCTCATCAAGTATTCTTTCTAATCTGTTAGTAATGACCCTTGTGAACAACTTGTACATGTGGGATAACAAGCTAATTGGTCTATAATTTCCAATTTCTGATTTATCTCCTTTCTTATGCAGCAAAACTATGATTGCATTATTCCACTGATTAGGCATCGCACCTCTTCTAATGCACTTTGTGAAGAGCCTTGCCAGTTTTTGTGTTATGTCTCTTCCTCCCAATTTTAACAACTCTACAGTAACTTCATCTTCCCCCGGGGCTTTCCGATTCTTCATTTTCTTCAATGCATGTTCTACCTCATCAGGAAGAATATCGGGTATGTTGTATGTGTTGCTACTTTACAATCCATCTTCCCCACTGCTGGCATCATTCCCCTGCTCCTTGTATAATTCTCTATAGTAGTCTTCTGCTATTTGAATTATGCCTTCTCTGCTGTTTATAAGTACACCATTGCTATTCCTCAGTTTCAGTATCATTTGTCTTTCTGTATTACTGCTCATGGCTGCTGATTTAAATCCTTTGTTTTCCCTTAATGCTTGTTCTACTTTTCTTGTGTTAAATCTTCTTATGTCCTCTCTGAGTCTCTTTCTAATGGCTTTGCATAACTCAGTATACTCAATTTTCTCCCTGGCAGTGTTTTTCTTGCTCTTCATTTGTCGTCTTTGGTTGATCATGACAAGTGTTTCTTGACTAATTTTTTCTTCTTTGGATTTCTGTTTCCCTATAGGTTTCTTGGGCTTTATCACTTTCAGAAAGTTGTAATATTCCTCGTCGATATCTTTGTCCTCAGCAGTCTGCAGAAGCTCAAACTTGTTTTTAAGTTCCAGTACATACTGCTTTTTCTCCTCTTCTGTTATCTCAAAGACCTTTGTATTATTTACTCGAGTCAGTTTTTTCCTTTCCTTTCCTACATCTATATCAAGTGTACATCTTACCATTCTGTGATCACTTCCAACATTTACCTTATTCAGGACGGTGACATCATTCACAATATATCTTCTGTTAGTGAGGATGAAGTCGATTTCATTAGTTGTTAATCCATTTGGACTCTTCCATGTCCACTTTCTGTTCACCCTTTTCTTGAAAAAAGTGTTCATTACTGACATTCCTTGAGATTCTGCAAATTTCACAAGTCTTTCACCTCTTTTATTTCTTTCACCAATTCCAAAATTTCCTATAGTTCCTCTTTCTGCGCTGTTTTGCCTTTGTCCAACCTTAGCATTGAAGTCCCCCATAATAATAGTGTAGTGGGTTTTCTGCTCATCTAGAAGACTCTCAATTTCGGTGTACATTTCTTCAACCTCTTCATCATCATGGCTCGATGTTGGTGCATAAATCATTATAATATTTAGCTTGTACCTCTTAGAAATCTTGAGTATTAGTTTTGACACCCTTGGTGATGTACTTTTGAATTCCAAAATGTTGTTTTTAAATTCTTTAGGGACCGAAACCCAACTCCACCTTCACTCCTTTCACTGTTTCCATTGGTGTACAGCAGATTTCCACTTGATAAACTTATAAGTGATTCATTTCTTCTTCTTGTTTCAGCCAAACCGATGATATTCCAATTCACATTTTCTAATTCCTTTTCCAGCTCTAATATCCTGTCTTCACCGATGAGTGTTCTTACGTTATAACAGGCCAAGTTCAGTTTCCGTGCATGGCAGCCTGGTCGTACCTAGAGATTCTTAGCACCCTCTGCTTCCACTCTGATCCTCTCGCTGCCGTAAGAGGGAGAGTGAAAGCTGCTGGGGACTGAGGGCCATTTGTATTGTTGTGCTCTCATGCTGGAGGGTTTGGTCTTTTCCTCTTCACGCTGACCAGGCGTCTTGAAGAGAACCACTCTACACGTTCGTTGCCACCTAAGTGACATAACAGGGCTTACCATCGAGAAGTTGTGCATGAGTGGATTTTAGGGAGGCAGGCCAACCGGACTTCTCCTAAATCTTCTGTAATAGAGAGATATTGGATCCATCAGTGTTTTAGGCTGAGTGTCTGATAACACACAGGATACCTGTTCCCCTCTAAGCCCCTTCTCAGCTACTTTAGACAAACCTAAAACGAGAGTGGCCTGGTAGAATGTGTTTCCCACCCAGTCGGATTTATGGGCCTTTTCACAACGTAGCTGAGTTAGTCGGTCTCAGAAGAGGGTAGCATTGTTTTTTGTCCAGAAAAACAGAAAATCGACCACAGTACAGACAACATACACGGAGCAATATGGCCTTATCTCTGATGCACCTACAACAACACCCAGTCGAAATGTTAATGTTAAAACTTAATCATACGTTAAAAGTTATGTCTATGTTTATCTGCTTCAGTGATTAGAAATTTGTATATGTCATTGGATGTATGAGTTTAATTTCATGAGCGTAAGTAGGTTTAAATATATCAATGTGTGCATGTATTTTTGGTGTTTGAGTGTATATACTGCCACAGCTGAACTTGGCTATGGACATTGATTTGTATGAATAATTGTATGCGAGGCAGTGTAGATTGCATGTGGATTGAGTAGAGGTAGTTATGTGAATGTTTTTCTGTGCAAGACTGTACGCCCTGTATAAGTTCCATCGAACTTGGCTACGGGTTTGGGATGTACAAATAATTGTATTTTGGAGCTTTCACTCACGTCCGCGTTCCCGCCGTGATGGAAAGCTTAGTGGAAGTAAATGTTCATAACGGTGTATGCTTGGACGGAGTTCTCATTCGCGTACGAGTTGTTTGATGCGGTTGAGAGCTTGTATCAGTGATATAAGGACAGAGGGGTGCCCCCCCCCCTCTATCCCGTTAACTTTCGTTTTCCAGGTGGAAGCTTTCCTAGCATCCATCTTCTTTCTTTTCACCTTTACTCCAATATTCGAACTATCAAGCCCGCTCTCCTTTTTGCAATAAACAAAATTTTCGGAGTTTGTTTTGTTCAGGGACCTTCCCTGGCAAGCTCAGGCGACACCTAGGGTTCGTCATAGCCAGAGCCTTTATCTAGAAGAACTCTTTATTGTACACGCAACACACACCGTACACAACACCCTTCACGGCTACGAGCCAGGGGTTTACAAAAAATTCCTCTCGTCATTGATGGATTCAAACTGAGGTCCTTTCCATGGCCTTCATCCCGCCTTCCTCCTCGTGGTGATGGACCGTGGCAGAGTTGCACACCTTATCCAAAAAAAATAGGAACGTTTATTCAGTATCGAATCGGGCCGCCTTTGTTTCGAATAACAGCAAGTGTGGCCCGTTATGGATTCCATAAAGTGTTGAGTGCGTTTTGGTCTAACTGTAACCATTCTTCCAGCAAAATATCGCGTAGCTGCGACAGAGTTGAAGGAAGAAGACTTTGTTGCCGAATAGCTCTCTCCACCGTATCCCACCCGTTCTCAATGGGATTCAGATCAGGTGAATGTTGGGCCAGTGAAGATGGTTGAATTCCTTATGTTCCTTGAACCATTATTCATAGGGAACCACTGGCCTCAGTGCGATCTCCACTCAACATAGGGCAGTACATCTAGCCCTATACTTTATTCCGAACTTACCAATACTCCATTCCCTTCTCCATATCAACACAAATCTTTTACTTTCTTGTCTGTCCCCTCCCATGTGGATGATGGGCTTCTTCCACAGGGGAGCCCCTCTATTCCTTTCACTTCCTACTTCTTGGTGGACAGCCTTTCTGTCATCCACCATAACCTTCTTGCTCTGTTTCCTCTCCGTCCACTGTCACCCCTTTCACGTCTTTTCCTTCTGTAAGGTTTTTTTTTTTTACACGTGGGCTTCTCATTAGCAAGCTCAGGCCCAGTCCAGGGTTCGCCTCCGCCAGGGCCTTTCTTCTACTGTACCCGGCTTCCCCGCGACCACCGCGTACAGAATTTGTGAACGATTAGAGAAATTATTATTGCAAGGCGTGGACAGTTAAGGTGGGCACCTTTTGGCTTGATGCTGTACATACGATTGCTTCTTGAGTACTGCGTACAGGAATGTAGATCTGTTGGGTGCAGATGTTGGCCTAATTTCTTCCCACCGTTGCAGATTGGATGGTTTTGGATCTCTGCCCCAAAGAGCCCATTCTGCCTTTTCCCACGTGTGCTCAATTGGAATGAGATCTGGTGAATGGGGAGACCACCGTATTAAGCTTAATTCACATTCACGTTCCTGGAACCAATTCTGTACACTTCTAGTCTTGTGACATGGCGCATTGTCATGTTGGAGGAAGCCCCATTGGCAGATGCATGCACCGCAACTATGAACAGATGCGTCCGGTTAGAAGGAATTTCCAGATAACCTGTGGCATCCAAATATAGCACCACCCCATATTTGGATGCCACATTATTCGAGGTATGTGCTATTACTGAAGGAAGCTCCATTTCATCTTTTTAGGTCCAACTTAATAAAGCAAAGTGGATAGTTGTGGGTAATAAAGTGTCTACTCAGTGTACGTTGCGTGATGATGGAGAGTACAACCAGACCAGTTACAAATGTTCATCTTATGATCTGCCAGTTGGACTTATAAACAAGCCTCTGAAGCACATCAAGGTACCAACTATCTCAGAGGTATTTGCTCTTTGGTTTTCTTTATTTGTGTGGCAGCAGGACAAACAACAAAGAAAGAGACTGGAAGATCACCTACTAGTGGTCTTCGTGACTGACTGAAGAGGGAATTTTGGGTGTACCCTACATCTGATAAAGGATCACAAGAGGGTCCGAAACGTCCGACCGATTACTACACGTTTTGGAATATATTTCGTACTTATTATACGTCGGGCGTGGCAGTCTTGGGAGGGCTATGGCCCCTGCAGCCACCAACTGAGCCGCCCCTGTGTCCTGGTACCAATATTTTAGATTTAAATGCTTTTTGAGAGTGTGCGCGCTACAGTTTTACTCAAACAGACTGGTCCTCACTTAGAATTGGTGTTTTAAATTCATTAAGCCTACACGATACTTTTTATAAATAGTTAATTTTATCTCTGAAAGGTGTTTCAGATAACTAAAGTACTTTTTTGAAAATTTTAAACTAATGTAATATTAATTAAGATAAAAATGACAAAACTCATAATGGAAACTTGTTATTAAAGAATATTTCATTTTCCTATCGTACATTTTAAAAATTTCAAAATGTTTACCTCAAAAATTTACATCAGATGAAGTGTACAGTTCAAATAGTATAGTACGCATGCGCGTACTACATAGATTTTTGATCGAACTTTTCTTATTGTTTCTTACAAATAAACCCTTTTTTTCACTTTTAACAGCATTTCTTTTTTTTAGAAAAATTCTCTAAATTTTCTAATATAGTTACAAAATTCCACCCATCTTAACTATCATACGCTGAAAGAAACAGATGCCAAAGGCTAATTTTTCCCTTCCTTAATTGACCCTAAACATGTAGGGTCAACGATACCAATCCTCGACAGTCCAACGAGGTTCAAGTGAATATTCTTCTGACCATAGGATGCAGACTTAATGGAAAACATGCCATGTCTCTCTAGAGATTTCTAGTGGTTTGGATTGTCCGAACCGTTAAAAATTATCTGAAAATCGGAAAGATCACCTCTCTTCCCAATGAAGGGATCGAATAACAAGCTCCAGGAGAGCATCAATGTTTATCTGATACCAAGGAATTTGTGATCGTATCACATGACAATCTACATTTGCATAAAGTGTGTTTAATTATCTATTGACGCCAACTGCAAAAAAAAAAGTTTCTAATTCTCAGCTAGTGAGTGCATTTTAATGTTCTTAGAAAACTTATTTTGCTTGACATGTTATTGGAGGTATTCCTCCTTTGATTCATCTTGAAATGTTTACGATGTGTGAAGAGTACCTGATGCCCAGTCAATTACGAGCTAACAGCCCAATTTAATGGTGTGTACTTTCCAAACCATTAAAAATCATCCGAAAATCGGAAAGATCACCCATTTTCCCCATGACAAGATCAAATAAGAAGCTCCAGGAAAGCATTCAGTATTTATCTGATTCAAGGAAGTCGCGATCATGCTATGTGACAACCTACATTTGCAGAGTACGTTTAATTATCTGTTGACGCCAACTGCAAAAAGGTTTTAATATTTTATCCATTCAGTGTATTTCAATATTCTTAGAAGACTCATTTTCATTGAGATATTACAAGAGGTTTCCCGCCCTTGATTCATCTTCAAATATTTATGACTCGTGAAGAGCACATGATGACAGTCCA
Organism: Mastigoproctus giganteus; assembly: GCF_048544385.1. Classification (NCBI taxonomy): domain Eukaryota; kingdom Metazoa; phylum Arthropoda; class Arachnida; order Uropygi; family Thelyphonidae; genus Mastigoproctus; species Mastigoproctus giganteus. The sequence goes on from NC_143578.1 coordinate 242,299,735, forward strand.
ACGGGGTTCGAGTGACCATTCTACTAACCATGGGATGCCGACTCAGTGGAAAACATGGCATGATGTCGCTGTCGACGATTTCCAATGTTTTGATTGTCCGAACCATTAAAAATCATCTGAAAATCGGAAAGATCAGCCATCTTCCCCATGAGAGGATCGAATAAGAGGCTCCAGGAAAGCATTCGGTATTTATCTGATACCAAAGAACTCATGATCACACGCGACAACCAACATTTGCAGACTGTACGCTTGATGACGCCAGTTTAAATTAGGTTTCTAATTTTTTTGCCAGTGAGTGTATTTATAATATTTTGATTGACATTATGCCAATTATTCCATTACGAGATGTACGATAATCAAAATAATCGATCTAAGAAATGGTATTTGTTTGATATTTAATTTTATAAACGGTATTAAAAATTTCTAAATATTGAACTTTTTATAGGTGAAAGATCAGTATTTAATGTGACACCATTTAATTTAGCTTTTGAGTAAAATTTCTTTGCCATTCTTTGGTTATCTAAAAACACCTCTTCTCAGAAAGAAAAATATATTATAAGGGAGCTAGATCTAATGAAGGCAGAGGGTGGTGGACCAGGATCACGTTGTTCTTGGTCAGAAATTGAATATATACAAAGTGTATGGGTTATTCTCAAGGGCGGATGTTCCAGAATTCACGTGTTATTCCTTCGGAATGAAATTTATTACGCCCCTAGGTCAGGGGCCCATTTTAATCAGACGATTTTCGGGTTCGTTGCATCCACTGTGCGATTTCCTCCGCCAGCAGAAGTTGAATGTCTGTGTGATAGTGAGTGGGGTGAATTTGGAGGTGAGGCTTCATTAATCAATCAATTAATAATGCCTTACATTCATTTTCTTTTTCTTTGTTGACTTCTTGTTGCAGTACTCTTTGCACAATGTTACAGTTGTCAACAAAGAGATCTGTTCTTGTCGTATGAAATATATTTTTATTAATTGGGGCATGTGGAAAAGGCCTACGTTCGAATCCCCTCAAGAAGGGAGTAAAGTTTTAAGGGAGCTCTTCTCACAATCTGGCCGACCGGCATTTTTTTCCATCTACAAACACCAGTTTTTTTACAAAGAAATACATGGTAAACTACATGGAGTATAGGTATATGCAGAAACGACACGCTGACACCACATGGCTTTACTATCCTTGGCCCAAATCAAACAAAAAACTCCATTTTCCAGGCTGGATTTACCGAGATGCAATGGCGCAATTGCTCAAGGGTCCCAAGGTCACGAGAGCCCCGGGAACAATTGCTCTAAACACTTCAGGGTTTCGTTTTAGGGACTTAAAAATATGCGCGCCAAACCAAACCAAGCATTATCCATTCCCCTCCCCAATATTTAAAGAACGGTGTTCGTGTTATGCATAAAATTATTTTTGTTGGACCTTAAATTTGCATTTTGCACTTCCCCCAAATGAAAGGACTGAAACTAACAACTTCGACACATTCTTCCCCCCCTTCGATAAAAAAATCAGAGCGCCCAGATATATCTCTAAGATGTATCTGGACGATTGTAAACATTTTTTTTTTGTTTCTCTCTCAGCTACCAACACCCCCCTCATACATGTAGTTGGAACATGCTGACAGCGTGTTAAGGGATCTGGTACTTGCTAGCAAGAACCAGAACCCCCCTGCTACGTGTGAACCAACGTTTCACTGGTGAGGTCTACAGCATCCCTTAGGAGACCGCGTGTACCCTGCCATGTTTCCTTTTTCCGGACAGAAACGGGATTTTCCAAATCAATAATGCGCCGTGTCATCGGCCCCACAGAAAGGGGGTGAAGTAAAAGCGAGTGGGTGATAGGAAGACTATCCACCTTGAAATTGGTAATTAAAGGGATAGAGGGAGACTGTCAAGAGTAGTAAAAGGTTTGTGGTTGGGGTCCACCACGCAAAGAGGCTGAGATGGGGGGAGAAAGGTCATAGGCCCAGAGAGCTTTATGTTGGTGGGGGGACGCACTGTGGTAGGCACTTGTCTATCTTGTGATCTCACACCGACCAGACCATTTGCCCTCGCCTGAGACCGACTAATTCAGCCACGTTGGTATATAGGAAGATTTTCAATGTGGAATGGTGGTGGTGGCAAGTAATATCAATCACGTAGATTATCAAAAAAAATTTGAAGAGTGGTGGTACTGGCACACCCTGACTAACACCGCCAACTGTCGACTTTGAATGACGCACTACTCCTCTTGTGGATTCGTACAATTACTGATTGAACGAATCCATGGGGGGATTCGAACACGGGCCTTTTCCATCCGGTTGGAAGAAGACGGTGATCATAACCACTGTGCTACCGCGCACACTCAGTATGTTCAGCTGAAGGGTTTCGCCTTTTAACGATAGGTGTCGCTGCAGTAGCATTCCTCTCCAAAGACAAATATGGGTCCTCGCCAAAAACAGTGAATTCATTCAGCTCTCACGCAAGATAAAGAAGATGAAAATAAGCTGTTAAGTATTAACAATTCATAGAATTACAATCACACTACATAAAAATCAACACAAAGTTCAGAACATTTGCACTGAGTTGGCTTTGTATTCGAATACCTACCGAATTTCTCCTGGGATAACGTTTATCCCGTAATACGCCCCATAACATATTGGCATGGACTCAAAAAGGTGCTGCAGGTTGTCCTGTAGAACACGTACCCATGCATTAAACAATGCGTCCAGCAATGCCTGCACTTTGTCAGGTCGATGGTCGTAGAGTCGAATGTCCTTTTCCAGTAGGTCAATCGAGTTGAGATCGGCTGAATTGGGCAGCCATGGGAGGATGGAGAGTTCGTTGTCATGTTCCTGAATACGCAACCTGTCAATCCGTGTGGCATTGTCTTGTTAATAGCTTACTGGTTCGATTAAGCAATACGTCTGCATCCTACCCCAAGGCTACGGCCAATTCCCCTGCTAACCACGGACAAAATTCTTGGATAATTTGTGTTGGATTTGGTATCGTGCGTTAAAATTATTACGGCGAACTCTGTAAAATCTGGCACTTTAAGTGACACTACCGTCTTTATAAAATGCTTGCAAAACTGTCTTGGCCTTTCATCTGTTTTAAGAGCCAGCAGGGTTTAAACTCCTTTGATAGGTTTAATTCTGGCTGTAGAACCAAACCCATCAAAGGAGTTTAAACCCTGCAACGGGTTGCCCTGGTATTGCATTATTTTCAACGGATGGCCTCTCCTTAATCAGCAAATTGTTTAAAAGATGAGACTGTTTCAGGTATAATTTACTCCCCCCCCATCAGTTAGCAGATGGCCGGCAACACAGACACAACAGTTGTTCGATGTCATTCGGTATAGAAAAATCAGTTTTAAAAGTTCAGATAAAATTAAACTCTTTTGTCTGAGGGTTGCCACTAGAAGACAGCTAACATCAGATAGATGTGGGAGCAGAACCTGAAACAGGCTGTCAGTTTTATTTTAAACAAATGATGGATTGGCCTTCTGTCTGAAAATAGTGCAATACCAGGGCAACGTTTTGCAAAGGCAAGCTTATTCTACAGCGAGAATTAAGACCAGTGCGTTTTCAGGTCAGTTTGAATCCTGCTTCATTTGAAAAGTCGACTGTGTGCATAATGTCATCACAGTTGTGCTGCCAGTTGGATTTAGTAAAAAGCCTCTGAACCACGTCAAGGTACCAACTGTCTCAGAGGTGTTTCTCTTTGGTTTCCCAGGAGAAACCTTTCTTTGACCAGCAGCACGGTAAAGAAAGAAAAGACACTGGGTGGAGTGTTAAACTGAAATATAAAGCACTACTTGCTGTACCAGTATTCATTTTGTATCAGAGAAACCACAGATAGGTATTATCCTTGGAAGAACCATTCGCAGATGCGCCTGTTGGGAACAATTACCACTGGCATCCAAAGTTTGCTTCACTGGTATCAAGGGATCCAGTTATCCTGTTTTACCTGGTTGTGTAAACCTGGTTGTATTACCTGGGTGTATAAGGCATTGATTAGGACTCACATTGAGTACTGCATACAGGTCTGGAAGGCACATTCGCATTAGTTGAGGCACATGATGCAAGAAAGCAAGCTTATACAGCATCAGCCAAAAAAAGAAACTTCTCATTTCACCCATCCGCTCGCACCAAATGTTTGTCTAGTTCTGCTATTTATTTAAGTTATCAACTTCCACAACAACAGATGGAAGTTTATTCCACCAATCAACTACTCGCTCGCTAAAGGCAAATTTCCGCGCATTTATTCTACAGCTGTCTTTTCTCAATTTGAATTTATGCCCCCTCAGGTTCTTAATCTAAGCAAACGGAAGTGTTCCGTCAGCATTGAGCCTTATCAATCCATTCAAGTCGTTGTGCACCTCAATCAGATCATCTCGCAGTCCAGATGCTGCAACTTGCAGAACTTAAGCCTTTCTTCATAAGAGCACCCCTCTATTCCTCTCACCAATCTTGTTGCCCTTCTCTGTACTCGTTCTAGCAACTCTACATCCTTCCTAAGATGAGGCCTCCAGACCTGTCATTTTAAAATGACGTGGATCTGTTGAAATGGGTGCGGCAGAAAGCAACAATATTAGTTAGGGACACAAAATGGTACCAAGTAAATAAGGCTAATGGATCGGTTGTCCGAATGGTCGATTCGGAAATTCTACATGGCATTATGGAAATGGATAGTTTGAATAAACCACTCACTTCACAGAACACAGACCTTCTTCTTATACGAGCGATGGTCAATCAGTATTTATGTTCGTTTAACAGTATTTATGTTAGTTCGGGAGGCAACTAGAGGGAGTAATACTCTTGATTTGATTATCAGCAGTGATTCTTCATGCATTAAGAATCTGCAGATAAATGAACCACTAGGTGGCAGTGATCACAGTGTGCTGAAGTGGGATTTACTCAAAGAGGTAACTCCCATTAGGGGTAAAGGGAAGGGTTATTGCTTCCGTAAAGGCGACTACGATGGACTAAGACAGTATTTAAATTCTATACAGTGGGACCAACTGATGATGTTACCAACAGCAAATTCAAAATGGGAAGCATTCAAAGAACTTATCTTGGAAGCTACTAGGCTTTACATACCAACTAAGAAATATTGTTCAAGGTTTAGGCCTAAATGGATGTCAGATGAACTAATGAGACATATAGCAGAGAAGAAAAATGCATGGGATACTTACAAATTAACACATGACACAGAAGCCTATGATAGATACCTCTGTAACCAAGTTACGAAGGAGGTTAGGCAGGCGAAGGCAGATTACGAGAAATCCTTGGCAAGGGATGCAAAGAAAAACAGCAAAGAGTTCTTTACTTATGTAAACTCTAGAGGGAAGGGGATGAATCAGATTGGTCCACTTGATATTGATGGGTCAAGTGTTGATGATCCTGCTCAGGTGGCTAACAAACTAAATGAATATTTTGCATCGACATTCACACATGAGGAGTTATTCAGCGAGGGGAATGCCAGAGGTGTATTCAACTCTAGCAGTAAGTTACAGAATCTTGAAATAACTGGGAGTAAAGTGGAGGAGAAACTGTTGAAGATAAACACAAGAAAGGCACCCGGGGTGGATGGGATCTATCCAGTTATATTAAAGGAGGCAGCAAAGGAAGTAAGCAAACCCTTAGCCATAATTATGAGAGCTTCCCTGGACACAGGGGAGGTACCCATGGACTTTAGATGTGAAAATGTGACCCCAATTCACAAAGGAGGATCAAAGGCTGACACAAGTAATTATAGACCTGTGAGCTTGACTTCTGTTCCAGGAAAATTAATGGAGGCACTGGTTAAAGACGCACTGCAGGATCATTTAGACAAGACTTCAGTTATAGCTCAGACACAGCATGGTTTTGTTAAGGGGAAGTCTTGCCTGACCAACTTGATTGGATACTATGATGCAGTCACAAAAGAACTGGATGCAGGGAATAACTTTGATATTATATACTTGGATCTTAGAAAGGCTTTTGATACTGTTGCACATGGAAGACTGCTACACAAATTGGAGCAGTGTGACATTGGAGGCAAATTGCTGCTATGGATAAAGGGGTGGTTGAGGGGGAGAAGACAGAGAGTGGTAATCAATGGACACTGCTCATCGTGGACTGATGTTATTAGTGGAGTCCCTCAGGGCTCAGTGTTGGGTCCATTATTGTTTTCTGTATTTATAAATGATATTGATGATGGTATATCGGGTTTAATGTCCAAGTTTGCAGACGATACAAAGGTTGGCAGGGTTGTCAAGGACACTACTGACACTATGCTTCTGCAACAGGATCTGGAAAGGTTGAGCAGATGGGCTGAGAGGTGGCAAATGAAGTTTAACATTGACAAATGTAAAGTACTACACATGGGAAACAGCAACCCCAGAGCAACGTATCAACTCTATGGTACAACACTGACAGTGGTAGAGAATGAAAGGGACTTGGGGATGGTTGTGCAGCAGATATGAAGTTCTCTGAGCAGTGCAGACGGGCTGCAAGAGTAGCTCATGGAGTATTGTCAATGATATACAGGAATTTTTCCAGCAGGGATAAGGAGGTGATTATTCCATTGTATAAGGCGATGGTCAGGCCACACCTAGAGTACTGTATACAGGTCTGGAGGCCTCATTTCAAGAAGGATGTAGAGCTGCTGGAACGAGTACAGAGAAGGGCAACAAGATTAGTGAATGGAACAAAGGGGTGCTCTTACGAAGAAAGGCTTAAGTTTTGCAAATTACAGTGTCTGGAGACTAGGCACCAGCGAGGTGATCTGATAGAGGTGTATAAAGCCTTGAATGGTTTAAGCATGCTCAATGCTGATGGGATTCTTCCTCTAGCTCAGAATAATCACCTGAGAGGGCATAAATTCAAATTGAGGAAAGACAGATGTAGGATAGACGTGCGGAAATTTGCCTTTAGCCAGCGGGTGGTTGGTTGGTGGAACAGACTTCCATCCCTTGTGGTGGAGGTTGATAGCCTAAATAAGTTTAAGGCTCAGCTGGACAGGTATTTTGAACGAACAGAGGGGTGAAGTGGAAGTGGTTTTTTTTTTTTTTTTTTTTTTTTTTGGCTGATGCTGCATAAGCTTGCTTTCTTGCATCAAATGCCTCTACTAATGCTGATGCTAATGCTAATGTTCGCCTAGAAATTTCAGTAAGGAATTTGAAAATTTGTTGGCGAGGGTCTCTTAAAATTGAAAGCCCTCTTTAAACTTCCTCAGGGGGTTTCTGTAATCCTAGTGATGCTGTTGCCTTTTGGGATGTAATCTGCATGGACAATACTTTTAAGTCCAAGAAGACTGAAAACAGGGCCTTACTGGTAGACAATTGAATCTTGGATTTTTGGGAGTTGGTAAAGATGAATGTTTCCATTGTTTGTTCATCTGTTTTGTTGCAGAGCCAAAGTAATGTAGCCAGCATTCTTCCATCGTCGCAATTGGGTGAAGAAAATCTTCAACATTCTCTACAAAGCTCCAACGGTTAAGGCTTTTGAAACAGAGTCAAGAATCTTGGAATACATCGGGCTGCCATATGAGACACGTGTGGGCACTCATGCATTATATAGTGCAAACAAACCCATGGCTAATTTTCATTCAGTATAAAATTTATAGTCACACATCTGTCTTCAAGGACTAACTGTTCCACTTTAGCCACAGTGGTAGGATCTGTGGCGGAGATGGCCTTCCTGCTCTTTGTCCACCTGGACAGAGATGGGCCTTCCTACTCTTTGTCCACGTGCACACTGCTTCGTCCACATCAGAACTCCCTCTTCCAATTTTTCAGGGTCTCATAAGATGAGCAGTCTTCCTCATATGTCCTCGTTGGTAGCACGATTGGTAGAATCTCTGTCCTCCCACACCGGTTGAAAAAGACCTGAGTGCAGTTCCGTCGACAACGTGACGAATTTTTATGGACACTTTTCACAACGTGGCCGAGTTAGTCGGTCTCAGGCGAAGTTAGAATGGTCTTTTCCTCCGGGAAATTCGGAGTTTTTCATCGATATGCAGTGGCGCAATTGCTCTAAACAGTCCAAACAGAAAATCGACCACAGAATACACAGATAGTATGAATATGGCCTTAGACGCTGATGTACCTAAAACCCGAGTACAACAAACTCCTTATATTCAGCTTTCATTTTCTCACGGATTTGTTTTTGACCACAATACCATAAAATGGACTGTATGTAAAGAAACCCCTGTCGTCAAAGATAAAGGTGAGAGATTTAATTCCAAGTTGGGGACTATAACTGAAGGTAATCCTACCATCAGTGCTACCCACGAGGACACGAACGGTGGCCGAATACAGAGGTAGGGGGCCATATTTCGTTAATTACTGTACTGCCTTGCATTTTTCAGTCCAGGATCCACCTTTTCTGAGGACTAAACCCAATTGCATTTGGAACACCCATCTGCTCACTATTCGAGTAAAGGTGTAGCTAATAAAGTGGCCCTTCAGTGTATTTGAAGTAGTTAATAGGGATGGATTAGACAAGAAATTTCTCACAACCAATCTCTGTTCACTTATAAGAACACATACATGTGTGAGACTGAACTTAAAATTGAAACTGCTCTCAACTGGACGTCATCTTCCTTGATATTTCATCTACATTCTGGAAAAGTACTTTGGAATTACAGGAAGCCTGCTAAAACCATCAACCGCATCCTTACATCAAGACAACTGATCATCAGTCATAGATCCTCCCAACAGGAGTGCGTTATAACGCGAGAAGTATCGCAAGGAGGTATCCTGTTCGCTGCTGCTCTTGAACCTTTCCTCGCAAGGTACACCGATTTCTCATCATATTCAGACAACCTCAAATTATACATAACATCTAAAGACGCTGAACAAACTCACCTGACAAATTAGCGAGTCTCCATCCTGATCAAGAGACTTGTAGCTTGTCTACTGCAAATAGAACTGGGGCTAAATATATCTAAATCAGCTCAAATTACCTTAAAAAAAAAAGAGAATCAAAAATGACATCACACGACGGATTGCAGATAAGGAAAGTAGTCTCACACCGACCTCGGCTTGACTTGGGTCGAGGGCCTCACTTTTCAGAACCATTTTTCGACCATGAAATCGAAGATGTTCTCGGCGATTTCTTCAACAACTGAAGACGTTCTGCCTACAAGGGATTAGGCAAACTGTAAATTAAGATGTTTTGCTGATCCTAGTTCCTAGGATGGGATTTTCCGTGGGACAGGTTCCCATGGTTAGAGAAGTTAGTCCACTTCTTCCTACTTTATTCTTGCTTTACTTCTTCTCACTTCTAACTATTGGAGAGTCCCTCTGTTGATTCTCCTCTATTCTATCCATTTACCTCCCCAAATCCAAAACTTCTCCCTCTGTATTCCTCCTTTTCCACTTCATTCTTTTTTCGGGCATTCTCAGGTGTTATGCCCCGGGCTTGCCCAGCAGGAGATAGTTGAATCCACTACACCAATGGAATTCCCAACCAATCTGACTTTCAACGGACCCCTTAAATTCAGTTCACCTCACCAAATATCAGCTGGTCGACGCAATAAATAGTTTAGCACCTACGGCCGCATCCGGCGCCGACGGGATTCCTCAGTTTATGCTCAAATGCCTCAGTACATTTATTGTTGATCCTATCCTGAAAGGCCTGGTGGCGTTATTTAACAAGATCCTTCCTATATGGCATGTCTATCTAGTAAGACCGCTGTCGAAAATACGCTCTGCTTCTTAGCCCAGTCTCTTCTGCATCAAGCCTCTTTGAGAAATCTCTTCTAAAAACGTTAAACACCCAAATAATGCCACATCAGCCACCGCAGATCCACTATGCCACCCGGTCAAGATCCACCGCTACAAATCTGGTCACCACCACTACCAAGATCCTCGAGGCATTTGAGCGCGGTTTGGAAATCACCGTTACTTATATCGACGTCTAGGCAGCATTGGATTCCATATCCGTTCACTCGTTGTCAAGGCTACCACGCGAGTATTATTACCTCATTGGTGGAGATGTACTCTGGTTTATTCAGACAATGCTTGAGAACAGGACTATTATTGTTCGCGATGGCAATCTGCGCTACACCAGGACTATTACAGCTGGAGTCCCACAAGGCGGAGTCCTGTCTGGAATCTTGTTTTCAGCTGTTCTTCTGCCTTTCGTAACGGGCCGAACTGGTATTATCACCTTCGCTGATGACATAAAGCTGTTCACTGCTATCAACCCTGGAGACTGCCTTAATCCTACAGAAAATCCAGAACTTCGAGGCCTTCCTCTCCGGTTTCGGTCTTCACATCAATCCTGAGAAGTGGAAACAGTTGACTTTCTCACTCAAACGGAACCCAAGAAGGGTGCAACCCATTTTAAGAGGATCCACGATTTCTGTTGTCCAGGGCGTCATTTTTGTACAAAAGGTCTCCTTTATGACTGAAGTTGATCCTACTGACTGTGCTACTCACGAGGGCACGAACAGTAGCCGAACACTATGAGGTAGGTGGTCATAATTCATTGATTACTCAGTGTACTGCCTCGCATTTTTCAGTCCAGGATGTACCATTTCTGAGGACTAAATCCAGTTGCATTTTGAACAACTATCTGCTCCTGTTCGAATGAAAGTGTAGCTAATAAAATGGCCCTTCAGTGTATTTGAATTAGTTAAGAGGGATGGATTAGGCAGGAAAGTTCTCGCAACCAATCTCTGTTCACGTGCAAGAACACTCACATGTGCGAGACTGAACTTTTTTAATACGAATCCTGTTCACAAATGGGAATTTTACCAAACATTAGTGTAAACTTTTACATTAAAAGTGGAATGAATATTATTTATTAAATAAAATAGTAAGTGAATTATATTAATTAACTAAGACAATTATAAGGAAAGAATTAATAATATATGAAAGTGATTTAAAATTACATCAACATACCTTTTTGGAAAATTTATGCATTTGTTGGCCTGAAAAATCGGGTATAAATGATTTCCAATTTATCAGAAGACAAAGCTTGTCTTCTGATTTTAATCGAAACAAATGTCTTCTCTCTTCTCTCAGTGCGAGGAATCCACTGCGCACGCTCCACTTTTCTTAAAAGACGTCACCAAAGGTGCTACTAAAATGAAAAGAAAAAAAAAAGGAATTTATTAAAAAATGAGACACAAAATGAACTCTGAAGAATGGTTATAATCGAATAATTATATTTAAAAGTTTATTAAATAAGCCAATTAAATGAGCAATATTTTAAAAATAAACAAATCTAAATTGGTACGAATGTACCATTGGTACCTGGTGAGCCATCGGCCCAAGTTCTTATAATCTGATCGGAATTATAAACTGCTGTTTAATGTGCATTTAATGGGAGTGGCCATGGAAAGTTGTTAACCGCTATTGTAATTAATCGTGTCACCCTTCGATCCCCCTTTGTGAATTTGGGATCACTCCTGAATCCAAAGATGCTGTGATAATTATGGCTAAGGGTTTGCGTACTTCTATCTCTGCTTGGCTTAAGATAACTGGATAAATCCCATCCCCCTCTCCAGATACCGTCTATGTTTAACTTCAACAATTTTTCTTCCACTTTCTTTTCAGTTTTTACAAAATCATTTAACCCTCTGGTTCAGTTCGAGAAACTTGTGGCATTTCCATCCCTAAAGGACTCCTCGTTCCCTTCTTTCTAATTTACATTACTAAAGAATGCCTTGCTGTTTTTGTGTGCATCCTTTACCAAAGATTTCTTAGGATCAGTCTTGGGTTGCCTGCCCTCTTTTGTGACTTGATGGCAAACCAGCTTTAATCTACCACAGGCTTCTGTGTTACCTGATAATTTATATTCATCTCGTGCATTTTTCTTTTCTGCCAGAAGTGTCATCTGACATCCGTTGTGTCTAAGCCTGGAATGGTATTTTCTTAGTTGGTGTGAAAAGCATTCAGAATTACTCCGTGAATGCTTCCCATTTAGAATAATATTTGATATGTAAACAACACATCCGTGAATTTTGTTTTGATGTGTACAGGGTGGTCCAAATTAAAGTTTCGTACCTAATCGCTTTCTCTATGTTTAATGTGTTTTGTTATTTTGTAATTGTGCGCAGTAACTCGTTTAGACTTCTTATAGTTTAAGAGAAACTCTTGTTGGAAAGAAAGAAGCATTAATTAGATCTGTTTAATTAAATAATAATTAAACAGATCTAATTATTATTACTCTACTTATTACTCTACTTAATTGATTACTCTACAAGGTCAGAGATCATATTCCGACTGGCTTCCAGCTTAGAAACCCTTTCTGTTGTTTTCTAGACCTTCTTGGTATCTTCAAGTTGTCCTCCTGTTGGGTAAGAATTAAACTTCTGGTGATTCAAACACAATCTGAATGTGAACGAAAGGTGTAAATACTATTTGCTTTTAGGCAAATGCTATTTTAAATATATAAAGATAACCGGACACACTCACTTGTGCAAAGTGGCCAGTTCTTCGTAGTGAATTCACCCAAAGGAAGACCCACTTCCAACCAAACTATGGGATGTAGTTGAAGAATATCCGATTTGGTAGTCGTGTTCCAAAATGAAAGACACTTCTTAAAAAAATCAATCGACTGGAGTGGTGCGGCCAATGCCAAGTTTGGACTGCGGTTGTGTTTTTTTTTTTTGTTAGTTGTTGGCGCATCGGCTTCTGTGGCCATAATGCACCTTCCAAAGGTTTTGCATTTTACTGTGATCGTGGTAAAAGGTCCAAGTTGAAGTTTTTTGCGCCACAGTGCAGTGAAAGGGTGGCGAGAACCTCGTGAAAAAAAAAAAAAACAGACGGTTTCTTTCCAACGTTCGATTGGCTGCTATTGTTTCGTTATATCTTCTGAAAAGTGCTTTATTCTCTGAAGATGTATATCTTTTGGGAAAAAATCAACAGCTACCTTCGCATGTATTTTTTTTTTCCTGACTATTTGAAAAGGAACGTGAGAATCAGAACTGCTCTGATTCCAGAGCAAACTGTGGTTCTTTATGTCCACAGGTGAATAAGAGGACCATTCGTAACAGCAAGATTGCACTTGAGTGTGGTATTTCAACCAATCTTCTCGCTGTGCTGACTGGAATGGTACCATTTATGCCACAGCGTAGTAGCTTGGATATAACAAAGGAACAATTTCTTCATTTAATCAAACATCAGTTACTCAGAGGATAATGTCCTTCATCTTTTCTGTGAAGGGTTGATATGTACAGGGTGAACATATCAACACACCTTCCAGTTTTCAAAGTCTAAATATGTTGTTTGTCTTTCCAATATGGAATATACTTACACATTTACACTTTAAACGTCATTAGGAACGCCTACTTATTCGCTGTTAGTAGGTGTTGCTAATAAATTGGCCACTCAATTGATTTCAGCTAGTTAATTGGGATGCTTACAATCAAGATCTCATAAGAAACCACCGTTAGTGTATATTGCTGCAATTATGTCCTCCTCTTGGTTGTTCCGAACACGTTTAAACTGTAACTTGGAAGTTGAGAAACTCAGAAATAAGTGTACTACTTGTTCAAGTCGTACGTCTCTTACCCCAAATGTTTTTAAGAGGTGAGAAAGGGAGATTGCTGTACGGGTTCACTAAAGTACAGGTATATCCGCCTGTGAGAGGGGGGATTCAAATAGATCTCTATTCACGCAGAAGCTTGCCTGATATACTTTCATCGAATAATGATATTGAGGGAGGTATATCTGGCTTAATGTTTGTTTTCAGATTACAAAAAGGTTGGTAGTTGGTGGTTAACGTCACTCTTCAGAGTAAGCAACTGCAACAGGATCCATGAAAATTGGTGGGTGCGATGAGATGTGGCAGTTGAAATTTAACATTGACAAATCCGGGTTATCACTAATCCCAGAGCAAAGTACCAACTGTGTGGTAGTACATTCAGGGTAGTGGAGAATGAAAAAGGCCTGGGGTTAATTGTGCAGTCAGAGCGAAAGAGGAGCTTAAAGAGAAAGAAAGAAAGTGATTCAATAATGAGACACGAAATGAATCTCATTTGAAAGATCGAACTTTATTTCTAAATGAACAAACAAACCGATTGTACCACGTCACAAATGCTACGAGTTGACTAAATAAGGCCTCCGTAGCCTAGTGGTCAGGCGCGTAATGCACGTGCCTTGAGTGACCGAGGTTCAAGCCCGTGACTGCTCAATACGGTGCTGTATCTTGTAAACTCCTCTGACCCTTTGGTCGTCTCGGAGCATAAACAGAAATTTATTTATTTATTTCAAAGAAGGCGAGCCACCACTTCTGGCTGCACTACCGAACTGTACCAATAAATTATGGGTTTACTTTGTTGCCTAAGATTATACATTGGATTTGATGATTATATACATCGAATTCAATTGAATTGAATAATAGGGTACATTAATCGGATGTGGTTATAATAGTGGTGGCCTTGGCCACCCACCGAGCTCCAATCTTCTTCTACTCAAACACGTCACCAAAGATTGCTTGTGAAATGGGAGCAGAAAGCAAGAGATTTATTAATGAGACCCAAAAGGAATTGAAAGAATAAATAGAAGAAAAACAGTTTAATTTTATTAAATGAGAGTAAGAGTCAACTATAAAATGCCCAAGAGGATGAAGGAGTTTACTTATGCTGGGTACCACACACACACACACACACAGCATTTCTACTTATAATTATGGAAGTTTTAGTTATATCTCGTATTGTGAAAACCTTTACAACGAGTTGCCATGGTATTGCACTCGAATAAGTAACCCTTCACCTGTGGAGACGACTACTTATTTTCGGCGGACATCCGTCTGAGTGTCGGTACCGTTTCAAAGCTTATTAGCTTTTCTTCGGTGGGTGGACAGATATCCTCCCAGCGATGAGAAGCCACATTGTATAATGTCTGAAAATGGCGTGTTTTCTGACCGAAAAACCAGTTTCCTGAAGTAAAAATGTTTTGCTACCCTCGCATGATAAGGACAAACTGAGCCAAGTTGTCCAAAAAGAGCCCACAGAAATTTTTCACGTCATTGACAGCACGATTCGAACCCGAGTTTTTTTGCACTCAGTTTGGGGAGGATGATAATTATAGCAACTCAAGAATGCACCCATGAAACCACACTCAGTATTTTGTTGTCCTCTCTGTATATAAGGGACTACATGCGTACTTGTGGCCCACCTCCCCGTGGTGTAGATGGACACTGGGCAGGCTTTCCAGGTGATCCCCTACCTGGCGACAAAAAGGCCAGAAACAACTAAACAACACACACACACACACACACACACACACTGCACGAAAACAATATTACACACATTTGTGGCCTTGTACAGAGCTCTGCAACTATCACAAAGGCGGAGTTCAACTGACATTCAGGTGCGTCCTACATAAGATATTGTACATGCGTAGAAAGGACTGAGTTTTGATACTTGAGGTTCTTCGTCATCTTAACCCTTCTGTTTTAGAAGTTTACAAGTTCAGTTTTAGAAGACTCATTGAGGCAAATGCGGCCGTGAGGAGTCGGTATATTCTGAAAAGTGCTTTTATTCCCTGAACCCGTTTATATTTTGGAAAGACAAGTTCTCGCTCTCTCTCTTCTCTTTCCTTTTTTGACTATTACAAAAGGGCCGTGACAGTCAGAGATTAGCCATGCAAATCACAACATTTCTACCTCAGAATCTGCATCAGGTGGGGAAGAAGGAACTAGTCATGATAGCAAGTGCAATGTATTTCCACCAATCTTCTTCCTGTGCTCACTTGGAACGGTTCCACCACCATTTGTGCTCCCCTCTAGTAGTCTCCATTAAAAAAATCTCAATAAATTCCCCATTTATTCAACCATCAGTTCTGTTAGGAATAACATCCATTACCTCTTCTATGCCCTCGTGGAAGCACAGTTGGTACCATCACTGTTCTACTCCCCCACCTGGGTGGAAAAGAACTGGGTTGTAGTCCGGTTGATGTTCTTTAAAATTAAAAACCGAAGTTGCAAATAAAAATACATTCGATTGAAACTTTAAAAGAGAGGTAAAAATGAATGCAATTTGTTTAAATGATGTGCAAAGAGAACTGAAGGATAAAAATAAAACTCAATGAAATCCCACTTGTGTAATTATGAGAGAGAGAGAGACTGGTGCAATTTGATGAAAGACTCGATTCGATTGTAAATTGCGATGCAAATGCGACTTTTAAATGAAAGGTTAAATGAACGCGGTAAAAGAAGAAATTCCTTTCAATCGGAAAATCATTCCACCCCACGCAACACCGTTCAAGTGAACAGCCCACTTGGATTATCAGGGTTCACCAACCTCAAATGGCTTACTTAACCAACTAAATAAGAAACAATTATTCCTTTGAGTAATTAGCTGAAATAGGCGCTGTTCGGTAGGAGGAATGAAGGGTTATGCGAAGGAGGATGGTACGTGTCACAGTGACTTAAAGGTGACGCGCTGTTGAGAAACGTGGTAGTGCAGTCAGTGTAAAATGGACGTGCGCCCGGTTCGTTTTGGAGGGGAGTATATTTTAAAATGGGATATTTATGAAAAGTATGGTGAGGGTAAATAGTTGAGTTCCGAGACTAACGGTTTTAATGGGGTCATTATCTTCATAAAAAAGAAAGAACGTTTCTGATCACTCACAGTACCGTGCAACATCAGAGATTATCTGCCGACTGGCAAGGAACAGAATCTTCCAGCTTAGAACCACATTCTTTTGTGTGGTAGACCTTCTTGGTATCTTCAAATTGTCCTTGTTTGTTTGGCACGAAGTAAACATCTCCGTTTGGTGAAATGTTGATTCAAGCAAAATCTGAACCTTAACGGAAAGTATTAAAGGAAGTAGTACTTGAAGTATTTATTATACAGATAGTCTTTATACCTTGCACTATATATTGTGGAAGGTGGCCAGTTCTTCTAAATGCATCTTTCTGAAGTGAAGAAACACAATCTGATGGCATCAGAGAAGACAATGGAGTGAACATATTGTTGATGAAACTCCATTTAGAAACAGACCTTGTTCAACACTTGTTGGACATTGTCTGGTTTGACTAAGTCACTAAGGATTCATTTCTTTAAGAGTGGTAGCCATCTTGACCAATATAACACAAACTGCGAGTGCGTATGTTCTTTTTATACTGAGATCCATCTAAAGTGTGGTTAGAATAGTTTTCGACCACCCACAGACTCTGAAAACGATAGCCACACGCTATCAGCGAGGTTATCGATGTGCAGTTTAATGGATGCGCCATCTTTATAAATAAACTACTGTTGCCACCTTGGGAAATATTTTAATACCAAATACAAAATATTGTGAGCAGTTTGAACAGATGTCCCAGGACAGCCAAAGTTGTGCATAGCGAGGAGTGCTGCCTTCGCTTCCTTAGTCCAGGGTGTTCCTTTCTCAGCAGTAAAATCAGATTGATGTCAATCACCGAACTGCTCACTAATATCAACGTGTACCTAATAAACTTGTCGTTCAGTGTACGCAAACTGGTTATTAGGGACGGATAATAGAGTTAAGAGCTCACAAGAAACCTCTCTTAATGCGTATTGCTGCCATTATGCTGTTGTGGTAGCTCATAATGCGCCTTGGTCGAGCCCACTCTTGTTGTAGGAGGGTTTTAGGAGCATCAGCAACTAATATTGCTTCCTCTCTACTGTCTGTAAATTGCTCGTGTTGTCTGATCGATTTGCTGGACAAAAGAGCATCGTTCCCTCACCTTAGATCGGCCAACCCACTCTTCCCTCTGGTGAGACATTGGGCATGCCACATTGTCAGCAGAGGCCATCTTCCTATCGGCTTCTTTCTTCTTTCCTACCGTTCGGCCTTTTACCCCCGCTCCCCCCTACTTTTCTCCTACACACCTAATAAAGTGGCAATGCAGTGTATTTGAAGTAGTTCATGGGGAGGGAAAAGGCACACACAAACCTGTGATAATGCATAAGGACAATAACACGACCCTTACGTGTTTTGTGTGACGTGTGCAAATGAAAATTAGAAACGAGTGCACAAATGGAAATTTTAATAAACATTAGTTTAAACCTTTACATGAATACAATTTATGAAATATTTTTAAATATTTTATGAATACAATTTATTAAATAAAATAGTAGGTGAATTATGCTAATAAAATAAAAAAGTTGCGAGTAAACTTTTTTAAATATATGAAAGTGATTTAAAATTGGATAACCATACCATTCTGTGGAATTCGTGCATTCTATTGATGATGGAAGACCTAAATGGAAGAATTTTCCGCTACAACAAACAAAGCAAATCTCTCTCGTGGAAGTTGAAAGTCTTCTGATTATTATTGCAAAAGGTCTCGTTGAGTCCTCACGTCCTGAGTCCCCTTCTGCTTCCAGTGCCTGACGTCCTAAGTCCCCTTGTGCCTGCAGTGAAACACGTGTCCAAAGTTAGTACTGAAATGAAACAAAAAGGAAACGATTTATTAATGAGATTGCAGCTTTCATTCCAGAAAAAAATTCAAATAAAACAACAAATGCGCGTTGTCAGCAATTCTATGTACACTGAGTGGGCAGAAATCATGGGGTACCTACCAAGTAACGAGTAGTGTAACTTTTCGCCCGGATACTGGCGCATTATAGCCTCAGTTGCTGATGCGCCAATAAAACCCAAACCCAAATCGCCCGGATAAAGGAAGACACGGCGAGGCATTGAGTCCACTAGTCCAACGTGATTCTTTGCAATTACTAGTAATAGTGGCCTAGGATGCAAGGAAGAGCTTCTACAGCATTATTGAAAAAAAAAAAAGAAATACTTTCCTAATTCCCCTATCCATTTCATCCAAAAGTTCGTCTACTTCTTCTTTGAATCTATTTAAGCTATCAACTTCCACAATGACAGAGCGATGTTCCTTCAAGCAATAAACCAGTCGCTGGCTATAAAGGGAATTTTCACAGATTGTTCTACAAATGTCTATCCACAATTTCAATTTATTCCCCCTCATGTGCGTATTCTGAGCAAAAGGAAGAATCCCATCGCCCTTGAGTTTGTTCAAACCATTCAAAACCTTACTCACCTCAATGAGAATACCTCGTGGGTGCTAGTCTCCACATGCTGCAATTTGCAGAACTCAGAACCTTTCTTCATAACACCACTTTCTTCCCCCACTAATCTCGTTGCTCTTCTCTGTACTCATTCTAGCAACTCCAGTCCTGTATGCTGTACTCAGGGTGTGGCCTGATCATTGCCTTAACAAGGGGATAAGCACCTCCTTATCCTTGCCAGCAAAGTTCCGGTATATCATTGACAAGACCCCATGAGCTGCTCTGATAGCCTGTCTGCACTGCTCAGTAAACTTCATGCCTAACTGGAGCATTCTTTTCTAGATCCTGTTGCAGTTGCGTATTGTCATCAAAAACTCTGCCAACCTTTGTATCATCCGCAAACATGGAGATTAAGCCTTATATACGTTGATAGATATCATTGATAAATACACAAAACAATAATGGGCCCAGCACCGAATTAGTCCACGTAGAGCACTGTCCATTTATTACTACTCTCTGCCATCTCCCACTCAACCATCCCTTTATCCATTGCAGTAACTTGCCCATAATGCCATACCTCTCCAATTTGTACAGCAGTCTTCCATGCGCAACAGTGTCAAAATCTTTCCTGAAATCCAAATATATGATATCAAAATTATTTTTTTGCATCCAGTTCCTTTGTAACCACATCATAGTCTCCAATCAAATTTTTCAGACAAGACCTCCATTTAACAAACCCATGCTGTGTCTTAACTATTATTGCAGTCTTGTCTTGATGATTCTGCAATGCTTCTTTAACCAGTGACTCCATTATTTTCCCGGAAGAGAATTTTAACTAACAAATCTGTAGTTATCCCTTGATCCCCCCCCCCTTTGTGCATTGGGGATACATTCGCACATCTCCGTTCCTTGGATCTCACTTGAATCTCTCATAACTATGGCTAGGGGACTGCTTACTATTTTCACTGCCACCCTTAATATAACTGCACAGATTCCATCTACCCCAGTTACCTTTCTTATGTTTAACTTCAACAATTTCTCTTCCTCTTAGTTATTACAAAATCAGTTATCTTCCTGCTAGAGAGCGATGAACTTCAGCCATCCCCTTCTGTAAAGGTTCCTCATTGCCTTCCTTCTAGTGTTTTTCCATTAATAAAGAAAATGCCTGGCTGTTTTTCTTTCCATCTTTGCAAAAGATTTCACAATCTGCCATGCCTTGCCTAACTTCCTTTGTGACTTGATTACAGACTAGTTGATCTGCCACAGGCAAAAATATCTACCAAAGTGTTAAATGACAATTGGTATGGATCCCATGCATTCCATTTCTCTGCTAAATATGACAACAGTTCATCTGATGTCCATTTAGGTTTAATCATGGAATCGTATTTATTAGTTGGTGTCCATGACTGCTTGCCCCGAATGCTCCCCATTTAGAATAGAATTGTTTAATATGAAAATGACACATCCGTGAAGATTGTATTGATATGTACAGGGTGGTTACAATTAAAGTTCACGTTCCAAGGGCTTTTTCTATCTTTAGTTGTGTTTTGCTATTTAGTATTTGAATATAATAAATTTAGCTAGAATTCTTTTCATAGTTTAAGAAAAACTGTGTTGTTAGAAAGAGACAAAAAGAAGCCCAGATGGAACCCATGTTTGTGTACGGAAATTTCGGGAGTTACATCTTTTCTAAGGTGTAACTCCAAAGATGTATTTTAGGAGACTGAAATTGAGTTCTGAGATCACGCTGGTTTGTGTTTTGTGCCGACTCCAGAACGAGTCCATTTTCAAAAGAAATCCGAACCACTCCCATTTAGCGAAAGCAGAATATTGATGGTGGAGACCCGAAATAAGCACCACTCTGTGTTGTCCGAAGACAGTGCTATAATTGGAATGGGTCCCGATTGGTAACCTACAAAACTACTATGGAATTGCCTGGAACGGCAGAAGAGGGCCACACCAACAGGTTCCTCATTAATTAGCTCAATTTATGAAAAGTACGGTGGTGGCACGATGGTAAATACAGTAGTTGAGTTCCACTAGGGTGATGCTAACAGTTTTATTGGGATCCATTGTGGGATATCTTCTTAAAAAGTAAATTATGTTTCTGATTACTCAAAAGTACCCTACACGATCAGAGATTATCTTCCAGCTTAGAACTGTATTGTGTGATAGACCTTCTTAGTATCTTCAAATTGTCCTTGGCTTTGGTAAGAATGAAACGTCTGAATTTGGTGAAAATGCTGATTGAAGCCCAGTATGGAACTTAACGAAAGATTTAAATGGAACACGAAACAACTGTGGAATGGCCTGGAACGTCGAATGAGGGCCACATCAACGCTGTCCACGTAAATTACCTCAACTGGTTGTTGTTCTCCGGGAAAAATTAAGGCTTATACCCAGGAGGAGGATGTGTGTCACAGTGACTTACGGTTACTCTACTAAGAGAAGTGGCAGCGGAATCAGTGTGAAATCGACATTTGCCCAATACTTTTCGATGGGTAGTGTATTTTTAATTAGTATATTTATGATGAAAAGCATGTTGAGTATCAGACGGTAAATAATTGAGTTCGAATTTAATGGTAGCCATTGTGAGATATATTTTTAAATAGTAAAGGACGTTTTTGATTACTTACAGTAGCCTACGAGATCATCTCCCGATTGGCAACGTAGAGAATCTTCCAGTTAGAACCACATTGAGTTGTATGATAGACCTTTGGTATCTTCAAATTGCCCTTGGCTGTTTGGTAAGAATTGAACGTCTCAGTTTGGTGAAATGCTGATTCCAACACAATCTATCTGAATCTCAACGAAAAGTTTAGAAGGAACTAGTATTCAAAATATATAAAGATAATCGGGCGTACTCACTTTCGCAAGGTGGCCAGTTCTTCGAAATGCATCTTTCTGGAGTGAATAGACACAACCTGATGGCATCAGAGAAGACAATGGAGTGAATACATTGTTGATGAAAGTGCATTTAGAAACAGATACGCGACAATGCTCAACACTTGCTGGACATTGTCTGGTTTGGCTGAAGATCCATTTATCTAACAGTGGTAGCCATCTTCAACAATGCAGCAGAAACTGCGACTGCGTGCTTTCTTTTTTATACTCAGATCCATTTTCAGTGTGGTTATACTAGTTTTCGACCACCCACAGACTGAAAACGAGGGCCCCACACTAACAGAGAAGTTATCGATGTACAGTTTAATGGATGCGCCATCTTTATAAATAAACTACTGTTTGCCACCTTGGGAAAGATTTTAATACCGAATACAAAATATTGTGAGCAGTTTAATTATGAAAATGAAATAAAGTTAATTTGGTTTTTAATTATAATAAATTTTAGATGAAAAAAAAAATAAAGTACTCTTATTTTCTAGCACCGCAAATTATTCCCCGTTGCAGAGGCTTGGTATTGACGAACTTACAGGCACTACCCTCCCGTCACTATATGTGCTGCGCCGGTCGGTGACGATAATTATAGGTGTTGTGACCGCTCATAAAGATGTAATCCAGCTTTTTTTCTGCAGTAAGTGACTTAAAAAATCGAATTTGGTCAAAGGAAGACCCATTTCCAATCGAACTATGGCGTGGAATTGAAGAAACTCTAATTTGGCAGTCGTGCACTTCTTTCATTAAACTATTGATACCAACTTAGTCCAACTAACTGAGAAACTTGTTGCGCGGGGTTCAGGAAACCAGACTCGAGTGTGGGGTTCCTCTTCCGAAACAGACAAACCGACCTTTAGAACAGTAGTAAGTGAAAGATTATGCTTTTCCTCGTCTTCAAGCAATCATCCCGAGGATCTTAGTACATAGAAGGGTTCTTCGCCATCTTAGAAAGTCAACTTCAGTTTATTTATTTTCATATTTTGTCTAATTATCTAAATTTCCTTCTTATACCCTTTGTCCCCCTGTCTTTTCCCCTCCTGGTGTTCGTTGTAACCAGGTAGGTGTTCATTTTTCGGCCCCAATGCTCTTGAACTTCGTTTTCCGCATAAAGGTCGTGTGCATCCTCAGATCTAAATCCGTGACATTGTGTTCATGGTAAGGGAACTGAGAAGCTTCAAAAACCAGGTTTCCTAGGTGCTTCTTCCCTTTGGGATTGGGGCCGGATATTCACTTGTAAGCCACCCACCCACACACACACGCATAGGAAACAGATATGAGAATACCGGATATCAGTTGGTTAAGTTGTTACCACAAAGGAAACTTAATCATGACACACAGAAACAGTCCGAAATTTTGAGTGTGCTCTAAAGGTCGGTTTGTCTGTTTGGAGGTAAAACATTCCTGGTGAGGGGAACTGTCTTCTCCCACCAAGCCAAACTAACCCCCCTCTATAATAATATAATGACCGTTAGCTGTAGAGATTGTGATTTTAAATCAACCGAATTCGAGCCCGAATCCGATTCGAATCTCAGTCCCACTTATGACGGCAAGAACCCATTTGAGGCGTTGAACAGTGGGTGGAATTAGCTGGCTTCTCTCGGATGTGCAGCGTTTCTACAGCTTACTCATGCTGATCCTTACTTAAAAGAATAAAGCTGAAAATACTTGGCATAACCAGGATTCGAACCCGATACTTTATTAGCTAAGTTAGGGAGGACCTTTAGATATGCGTCAGTCAAACGACTGTACTTTGCTTAAGTGGCTCTTCTTAAAGTTGTCAATGGTGACTTTAAGAAAAATCGTCGGAGTTTTCAAAATGCAACTTAAGCACGTTTATGAGGGGAGAAAGGGGAGGAGAATCGCTCCCTGTCCACCCATGAACTGCATATAAGCTTCCGCGTGAGTCTTAATCTGTACGTTTGGTCAGCGTTCGTTAACTACCAAATAGTTAGGCTCCTTCTGCCGTCTTAAACTGCTTTAGAAGGTCATTCGAACCTTTTCAGGCCCTGCCTGACCATGTCGTAAAGTCCGATGAGGGGAGGAGGAAATCTAATTTGTTGCCGTAAATGTGGATTTATAACTCCTCCTGTCCTAAACAGGAAGTGACGTGTATGGACACGAAAATCATCTATTCGGACACTTCGGAGAGCTTCGCTGACAACGTGTCTTGAGATGTGGATGTGCATCTTCAGAAATGGAGTGTATTCGATGCGTAGGCGAATTAGCGACTGTTGTCATTGGAACTGTGGTTGTTGTAGGAGTAGGGTTTTAAGAGCATGGGCAACTAGGGCCCTATTACTCCTATTATATTGTTTAGAAATGGTTGATTTTGTTTGCTGGATGAAAAACCCGCAATTCTGGGAGGAAAAACCACGCTACTCTGGCCTGAGACCGACTAACTCAGCCGCGTTGTGAAAAACACCCATAAAAAAAGTTCCACCTGCCGTCCACAGATTCGAACTTAGGCATTTTGCACACGGAGTAGGGAGGACGGCGATCGTTCCAACTGTGCTACTCACGAGGGCAGAGACGGTGGCCGCACTCTGTATGAGTTAGGAGGTCCTGTTCCCCTCTAAGCCCCCATAAGGGGGCTTAGAGGGGAACAGGTATCCTGTGTGTTATCAGACACTCAGCCTAAAACACTGATGGATCCAATATCTCTCTATTACAGAAGATTTAGGAGAAGTCCGGTTGGCCTGCCTCCCTAAAATCCACCCATGCACACCTTCTCGATGGTAAGCCCTGTTACGTCACCTAGGCGGCAACGAACGTGCAGAGTGGTTCTCTTCAAGACGCCTGGTCAGCGTGAAGAGGAAAAGACCAAACCCTCCAGCAATGAGAACACAACAATACAAATGGCCCTCAGTCCCCAGCAGCTTTCACTCTCCCTCTTACGGCAGCGAGAGGATCAGAGTGGAAGCAGAGGGTGCTAAGAATCTCTGGGTACGACCAGGCTGCCATGCACGGAAATTGAACTTGGCCTGTTATAACGTACGATCACTCATCGGTGAAGACAGGATATTAGAGCTGGAAAACGAATTAGAAAATGTGAATTGGAATATCATCGGTTTGGCTGAAACAAGAAGAAGAAATGAATCACTTATAAGTTTATCAAGTGGAAATCTGCTGTACACCAATGGAAACAGTGAAAGGAGTGAAGGTGGAGTTGGGTTTCTGGTCCATAAAGATTTTAAAAACAACATTTTGGAATTCAAAAGTACATCACCAAGGGTGTCGAGACTAATACTCAAGATTTCTAAGAGGTACAAGCTAAAGATTGTAATGATTTATGCACCAACATCGAGCCACGATGATGAAGAGGTTGAAGACATGTACACTGAAATTGAGAGTCTTCTAGATGAGCAGAAAACCCACTACACTATTATTATGGGGGACTTCAATGCTAAGGTTGGAAAAAGGCAAAACAGCGCAGAAAGAGGAACTATAGGAAATTTTGGAATTGGTGAAAGAAATAAAAGAGGTGAAAGACTTGTGGAATTTGCAGAATCTCAAGGAATGTCAGTAATGAACACTTTTTTCAAGAAAAGGGTGAACAGAAAGTGGACATGGAAGAGTCCAAATGGATTAACAACTAATGAAATCGACTTCATCCTCACTAACAGAAGATATATTGTGAATGATGTTACCGTCCTGAATAAGGTAAATGTTGGAAGTGATCACAGAATGGTAAGATGTACACTTGATATAGATGTAGGAAAGGAAAGGAAAAAACTGACTCGAGTAAATAATACAAAGGTCTTTGAAATAACAGAGGAGGAGAAAAAGCAGTATGTATTGGAACTTAAGAACAAGTTTGAGCTTCTGCAGACTGCTCAGGACCAAGATATCGACGAGGAATATTACAACTTTCTGAAAGTGATAAAGCCCAAGAAACCTATAGGGAAACAGAAATCCAAAGAAGAAAAAATTAGTCAAGAAACACTTGTCATGATGAACCAAAGACGACAAATGAAGAGCAAGAAAAACACTGCCAGGGAGAAAATTGAATATACTGAGTTATGCAAAGCCATTAGAAAGAGACTCAGAGAGGACATAAGAAGATTTAACACAAGAAAAGTAGAACAAGCATTAAGGGAAAACAAAGGATTTAAATCAACAGCCATGAGCAGTAATACAGAAAGACAAATGATACTGAAACTGAAGAATAGCAATGGTGTACTTATAAACAGCAGACAAGGCATAATTCAAATAGCAGAAGACTACTATAGAGAATTATACAAGGAGCAAGGGAATGATACCAGAAGTGGGGAAGATGGATTGCAAGGTAGCAACACATACGACATACCCGATATTCTTCGTGATGAGGTAGAACATGCATTGAAGAAAATGAAGAATCGGAAAGCCCCGGGGGAAGATGAAGTTACTGTAGAGTTGTTAAAATTGGGAGGAAGAGACATAACACAAAAACTGGCACGGCTCTTCACAAAGTGCATTAGAAAAGGTGTGATGCCTAAGCAGTGGAATAATGCAATCATAGTTTTGCTGCATAAGAAAGGAGATAAATCAGAAATTGGAAATTATAGACCAATTAGCTTGGTATCCCATATCTACAAGTTGTTCACAAGGGTCATTACTAATAGATTAGAAAGAATACTTGATGAGAATCAACCGAAAGAGCAAGCTGGCTTTAGGACAGGATTCTCAACTATGGATCACCTTCACGTAATATCACAGCTAATGGAGAAAGCAAATGAATATAAAACTATGCCTGGCATTTGTGGATTATGAAAAGGCATTTGACTCCATACAGCATAAGGCAATGTTTCGGGCACTGGAAAGACAAGGCATAGATACTCCATATATTATGATTTTGAAGAAAATATATGAGAGTGCTACATCCTTTATTAGACTAGACAAAGACAGTAGCAAATTTAAAATCGAGAAAGGAGTTCGACAAGGAGACACAATATCTCCGAAGCTGTTTACTGCTGCCCTTGAGGAAGCTTTCAGAAGATTAGACTGGTCGCAGAAAGGAGTCAATGTGAACGGAGAGTACCTAAACCGTTTACGATTTGCAGATGACATTGTGGTCATAAGCCACGATCCCAAAGAATTAGAGGAAAATCTTAATCAGTTATGCACAGTTAGTAAGGATTTTGGACTAAAGATGAATATGGCTAAAACAAAAGTAATGATGAACAAGTATGCCACGGAAAGGGAAATAATGATTGAAGGAGCAGTAATTGAAAAGGTGGAGTCATATACTTATCTGGGACAAGTTATTAGCTGTAATAATGATAAATGGCTGGAAGTCAAGAGAAGAATAAATTTTGGATGGATAGCATTCAGGAAATATAGTCACATACTGAAGAGCAATATCCCAGTTTGTCTGAAACGTAAAATAATGAATCAATGTATACTCCCCACCATGACTTATGGAAGTGAAACTTGGGCACTCACCAAAAGAATGGAAGAGAAGCTAAGAACTACACAGCGAAGAATGGAACGAATTATATTGGGAATTAGAATGTTAGATAAGAAGAGAAACACATGGATTAGGCAGCAAACTCAAGTAAAGGACATTCTTATCAAAACTAAAGAACTAAAATGGTCTTGGGCAGGACACATAGCTCGAAGACATGATGACAGATGCACTAAGAAAATAACAGAATGGTACCCAAGAGGAGCTAGAAGAAAACCTGGAAGACAAAGGCGGAGATGGATAGATGAAATTCATGAGTTTTCGAGTAGTAAATGGATGGCCAGTGCTCAAAACAGAAGGAACTGGAAAGTTGCTGGAGAGGCCTTCATCCTGCAGTGGATTGAAAATGGCTGATGATGATGATGATGAATTCAGTGATCACTGAGTGTACTTTTTCGTATCGCTTCTCGCCCTTTTGGCTTACGTCGTATTGCCTCGTATTATTCCGCTGACTGAAGCCAATTTTAATAGCAACACCCGTCTGCTCACTATCTGAATTAGGTGTGTCTAATAAAGTGGCCATTCGGTGTATTTGAAGTATTGAGAAGGGATGGATGGATGAGACAGACAACATCTCAAAATAAACATCTTTTAACGTATAACAACAGTTACATGTGAGACTGCAAATTGAAATTATAAAGTTGTGTACAAATGGAAAATTGAAGAAACATTAATTAAAATGGTTTTCGTTAAAGTGAGATTTATTAAATGAAATGGTAAGCGAATTACACTAATAAAATATAAAAATTCAAAGCAGAGATTTAAAAATATACGAAAGTGATTTTAAATTATATAAACATACCTTTCAGCGAAATTTATCCATTTTGTTGACCCGAAAAAAACCTCAGCCACGAAAAACATGGCTGAGTTAGTCGGTGTGAAGTGAGTGCAGCACGGTTTTTTCTCCCGAAGAACCGAGTTTTTCATCCAGCGAACAGGAAATCGTCCACAGAACACACGCAATTTACAAACAGTGTGGTGGGGCAAGATGGCCTTCCTCACTGATCCTCGTAAAACAATAACAACGAAATACCTTCTCTGTGAGATGGTGTGTTCATATGTATAAGTTTTAAAAGTCTAATAATTTTTTTTGTTTATCTTTACAGTATGCAATATACTTTACGAATTTACACTTTAAACTTTACAATATGCAAAAAATCCTTTTTCAATATTGTCCTGCTACTTTTGTTAACGCAGTGTAAATCGTGTTGCCAAAAGTATTGACTTCCTCCACGATTATCGTGAACGGATGTTACAACTCTCGAGCCGACCGGGCTAGCCGGGTGGGTAAAGTACCTACCTGGCAACCCAAAGGTCGCGGGTTCGAATCCCGCCTCGGGCTTGGATCAAAAATACTGCAAAAACCTTGGGAGGTGCAATATGGCCACAGAAGCCGATGCGCCAACAACTACCAAAAAAAAAAAAAAAACAACTCTCGTGCGCATTCCATCAGCTCAGTAAAATAAATATCGAAAGTGTGCCTGTGAAGAATCAGTATGTTAGAACCGAGCATGTCTCATGGTTTGGAACTCACTCTCTTTCAGTGTGGGACAGTTCAATGGCCCATCTTTAACCCTTCTCTGCGCTTATGTGATATCGCTCTGAATTTCCCAAAATACAGGGGCCGATGTTTTTTAGGGATGGTAGCCCACGAGTGGTAGTTCAAACAAAAAAAGAAGTAGAAAACGGCCTCACAAATAAATCATGGAAAACGTTCAGGAATTTCTGTGGGAATATTCATCTCGGAGCTACATGGCCTCGATTCCATGGTTACGCAGCTGCTTATGCGCAGCCGCATAATCATTGCGTACGCAGCGTGACGTAGTAGTAGTAGCAGTGGCATGTGTGGTGGGGCAAGATGTCTATGAGCTTATGCAGCATCAGCCAAAAAAAAAAAAAAAAATCACACCATTCCCTCCAAATGCCTGTCCAGTTCCTCCTTAAATTTATTTAACCTATCAACTTCAACAACGGCAGATGGAAGTTTGTTCCACCAATTAACCACCCGCTGGCTAAAGGCAAATTTCCGCACATCTGTCTTAATTTGAATTTATGCCCCCTTAGGTTCGTAATCTGAACAAGTGGAAGGATCCCATCAGAATTCAGCGTGCTCAACCCATTCAAGACCTTATACACCTCAATCAGATCGCCGCGCAGGTGCCTAGTCTCCAGCCACTGCAATTTGCAGAACTTAAGCCTCTCTTGGTAAGAGGATCCCTTCATTCCCCTCACCAATCTCGTTGCCCTTCTCTGTACACGCTCAAGTAAATCTACATCCTTCCTAAAATGAGGCCTCCAGACCTGGGCAGTACTCAAGGCGTGGCCTGACCATTGCCTTATACAGAGGGATAATCACCTCCTTCTCCCTGCTAGCAAAATTCCTATATATCATTGACAAAACCCCATGACCTGCCCTGGCAGCCTGTCTGCATTGCTCAGAGAACTTCATATCTGACTGCACAATTACTCCCAGGTCTTTTTCATTTTCTACCACCTTAAGTGTAGTACCACACAGTTGGTACGTTTCTCTGGGGTTATTTCTACCCATACTTTGCATTTGTCAAGGTTAAACTTCAGTTGCCACTTCTCAGCCCATCTGCCCAACTTTTCTAGATCCTGTTGCAGTAGCACACTGCCATTACTGTCATTAACAACCCTGCCAACCTTCGTATCGTCTGCAGACTTGGATATTAAGCCTGATATACCTTCATCAATAGCATTAATAAATATTAGTATTAG
Organism: Mastigoproctus giganteus; assembly: GCF_048544385.1. NCBI lineage: Eukaryota > Metazoa > Arthropoda > Arachnida > Uropygi > Thelyphonidae > Mastigoproctus > Mastigoproctus giganteus. The sequence goes on from NC_143578.1 coordinate 242,329,730, forward strand.
TATTAGTATTAGTATTAGTATTAGTAACGGCCGCTTGGTGCAAGAAAGCCTATGGCTTATGCTGCACCAGCCAAAAAAAAAAAAAAAAAAAAATCCGAACAAAACAATGATAAAAACAAAAAAAAAAAAAAATAATAAATAAATAAATAAATAACTAAATAATAATAATTAATAAATAAAAAAAAATAAAATAAAAAATAAATAAAAAGGAAATTAAACCTATCATCCTATGTGCTTCCCTTACCCGAAAGTACTATCCAGATGCCCTTTGAATTTCCCCAAACTGTCGGCCTCTACCACCCATGAAGGCAACTTATTCCAGTAATTTATAACTCGCTGGCTAAAATAGAACTTCCTGCAATCCAATCTAAACATTTCCCCCCGTAACTTGAATTTATGTCCCCTAGTTCTAGCATCATTTATAATCTTGAAAATTTTGTCCTCATTCATTTTACTGATGCCTCTCAGAGCCTTAAACACCTCAATCAAATCTCCTCTAAGGTGTCTAGTTTCCAAACTCTGCAACCCACATATTCGAAGTCTTTCTTCATAAGGACGATCTCACCAGGCGAGTTACCCTTCTTTGCACCCTTTCAAGAAGCTCGATGTCTTTCTTCAGGTGCGGTCTCCATACTTGAACACAGTATTCCAAGTGTGGTCTAACGTAAGCCTTATATAATGGGATTATCACGTCCCTATCTCTACTTGCAAAAGTTCGATAGATCATCGATAGGACACCATGGGCCTTCCTTGCAACCTGTTTACAATGCTCAGAGAATTTCATGTCTGACCGTATCGTAACACCCAAGTCCCTTTCCTCCAGTACTGGCTTTAGTTGAACTCCACCAAGTGAATAAGTTTTTTTGGGATTACTGTTTCCCAGGTGTAATACCTTACACTTTGTTGGATTAAAGCACAGCTGCCATTTTTCTGACCATTCCTGAAGTCTATCTAGGTCTCTCTGAAGACGCCCAGCTTGACAGTGATCATTAACTACTCTCCCAATTTTAACATCATCTGCAAATTTAGACATCACGCCCTCTATCCCTTCATCAATGTCGTTTATGAAAATTAAAAACAACAGTGGTCCTAATACTGATCCTTGGGGAACCCCACTTCTTACATCAACCCAATCTGAGGAATAGCCATTTATCACAACCCTCTGCCTCCTGCCCTGAAGCCATCCTTCTATCCATCTAAGGATTTTCCCAGTGATTCCAACCTGTTCCAGCTTATAAAGCAACCGCTCATGTGGGACTGAGTCAAAAGCTTTGCTGAAATCTAAATAAACAATGTCGAAATTATTCCCTAAATCCAGCTCGTGAGTGACCCTTTCGAAATAGCGAACCAGATTTGTTAAACATGATTTTCCCTTTACGAAACCATGCTGAGTATCCTTGAGAATTTCAATTCGATCCAAATGATCCTGAATTCCACCCTTGATCATTGCCTCCATGATTTTCCCTACTACTGAAGTCAGACTGACAGGTCGATAATTTCCAACTTCACTTTTAGAGCCACCCTTATGTATGGAAGATACATTTGCACTTTTCCAATCCAAGGGAATCTCCCCAGAGTCTAATGATGCTCGCATAATTAGCCTCAATGGTTCAATGCACTCGCTTGCCGCCTCTCTTAAGATTATAGGGTATATTCCATCAACTCCAGGAGCCTTACTGGTCTGTAGGCTCGAAAGTTTTTTCATTAAATAATCTTGCGAAATTTCAATATCATTAATTACATATTTTTTAACTTCGCTCCCACAATTTCCCTTTGCCACAAAAGGCTTTTCATTTGTAAATATCGATGCAAAATAACTGTTGAGTTCATCTGCAACGGCAGCTGGTGTATTTATTACTATCCCCTTTCCCTTACGTAAAGGTCCGATCTGGTTTGTCCTGCTCTTCTTGGCATTTATATATGTGAAGAATTCTTTATCCCCCCTCTTTGCTCTGTTTGCTAGTGATTTCTCATAAACTGCCTTTGCCTGTCGAACCTTTTCTGTGGCTCTATTACACATCACCTTGTAGCTGTTATAGGCTTCAGTACTTTTTATTGTTCTGTAACCTTTCCATGCCACCTTTTTCTGCTCAAGTAATGCGGCAACTTCACTAGTCATCCAACTTGGAACCCTCCTCGTGGAGTATTTTTTTAATGGTATATACGCATTCAAGGCATCTGTGATTAATGTTTTAAAAGCGTACCACAGTTCAATTGTATTCATTCTCTGCGCGATATCTACCCAGTTAATAGAGGCCATGCAGTACCTTAAGGCATCGTAATTTCCTTTTCTGAAATTAAAACCCATTCCTTTGCCTTTTACTTCTGCTACCTCTCTCGTCATCATCCACCGTAGAACTCCGTGATCACTTCCTGCTACTGGTTCCTCTACTGTCAGCCCTGTTATGTCATCTGATTCATGTGTGATGATGAGGTCTAGGATATTCTTTTCTCTAGTATTTTCCCTGACTTGTTGATACAAATAACAGTCATCTAGTTGATTTAAAAATTTTGTTCCCCATGTCGAGTTTCCTTCCCATTTACTCCAATCAATTAGAAGAAATTGAAATCACCCATAATAAGGCATTGACGCTTACTTGCCCATTCCATTTGCATGTAGAGGCTTTTGTCATAATCTTCACAATCACCTGGTCTGTAGATTACTCCTACTCGCATTATACCTTTGTTTCCAACTATCTCACACCATACAGACTCTATACTAGCATGTGAAACGTCTGAATCCGGGAAAGCTATCGTCGCACTCAGGCTGCTTCTGATAAGAAGCATTACCCCACCACCCCTTCTGTCTAACCTATCCTTCCTAAATACATTATACAAGCCGTACTGAAACTCATCATCCCCAATTTCCGGGTGGCACCACGTCTCTGTAAGCCCTATTATGTCCGCGTTACTTGTTTTAACCAGCAGTTCGAATTCGCTCATTTTATTGACGACACTTCTAACGTTACTGTATAAACAATTAAGATTTACTGTTCTTGTATATTTAACAACCCTAACACAACCCTTGAAGTTTTTTAGGCTCTCTTCCCTGGCATTAGCTACCCGCCCACGTGAAACGTTTGTGCCCCCAGAACATCTAGATAATACGTCCAGTTGGGGTAACAGATAAGAACTCTTGAGGTATGTGCAAGAGTTACTTTGACCAATATTATCAGATAAACGCGTGTCAGTATTACCCACATCCCCCCTCACTAGCAGAACAGTGGACCTAACACCGAACCCTGTTGGACTCCACTAATAACATTAGTCCACGAAGAGCGGCACCCATTGATTACCACCCTCTGTCTTCTCCCACTCAACCATCGTATCCATTGTAGCAACTTACCCTTAATACCATTCTGCTCCAATTTGTACAATAGTCTTCCATGCGCAACAGTGTCAAAAGCTTTCCTGAAATCCAAATATATGATATCAAAATTATTTTTTGCATCCAGTTCCTTTGTAACCACATCATAATATCCTATCAGATTTGTCAGACAAGACTTTCCCTTAACAAACCCATGCTGTGTCTGAATTATTGCTGCAGTCTTGTCTAGATGATCCTGCAATGCATCTTTAACCAGCGACTCCATTATTTTACCCGGAAAATATGAAAATGGAAATCAGAACCAAGAGTGACCCATGAATCGATTCTTGGATTCCCCATTTCGGATTTTACACCAACCTGAAGAATATCCATTAATCACAACCGTCTGCCTCGTGCCACCCCGAAATCCATCTTAGAATCTTTCCAGTAGTCCCAGCATGTTCCAGCATATACATGAACTTCTCCTGAGGGACTGAGTCAAATGCCATGCTAAAATCCAAATAAACTACGTCTAAATTGTTCTCTACATCCACCTCGTGAGTAACTGTGTCAAAATGACTTACTGAGTTAGTTAAACATGATTTTGTTCCTTAACAAACTATGTTGTGTGTTTTCAGAATGCACGAGTAAATGTACCTGGATGGCACTCTTGATCATCGCCTCTAAACTTTCCTCTACCACTGGTGGCCGTTGGGCATCTCATCCAAACTACCATTACTTTTAAAACCACTCAAACCATCACTATTTTTTCACTCTAATTAAAATTTCCACGTTTAACAAAGGGCAAATGGGGAAAAAGCTAATAAACAAAGATAAAATTCCCCAATTCATGCTCAAATACCTAAGTCCATACATTATTCAGCCACTATTAATTATCTTCAACCAGTTACTCTCGAACCAGATTTTCCCACAGCAATGGACAAACTATCTCATCAAACCTTCAGTCAAAGTTCAGTCACCACTTCCGACACATCTCCAACTCCTCCAGCCTGCTGAAGCTCCTGGAGAAGACCTTACTCCCCATCCTCACCAAGCAGATCTTGCCCAGTAATCCAGTCCAAATTCACTACTCCCTTCCAAACAGATCAACGATCACCAATCTGCTAGCCACCACGAATACTATCTTGTTAGCATTCGAGAAAAGGCACGAACTAGCTGTTACTTACTTAGACATTGAGGCTGCATTTGATGCCGTCCAAGTAAACCAACTACTCACTCTCCTGGAATGCCTTCCAGATCACAGGGAACATATTATGCTTTCTCTCCTCTCTTCTGAATAACAGAGTTATAAAGCTTCATACTGGAGATCGCACCCTTACTAGATCCGTCACCGCAGGAGTCCCACAAGGAGGGGTCCTTTCGGGCCTTCTGTTTTCATCCATTATCTTCCCACTGGTTGCACATTCTCGATGTCTACTGAGCTATGCGGACGATATCAAGATACTCACTCCCATCACCCCCGGTCAAGACCTAGATCTGGTAAAAGTGGAAATTAACAACACTCTCACTGCAGTCACATCTTACCTCTGCTAGTTTGGGCTCAAGATCAATCCTGCTAAGTCCGAATTCATGGTGTATTCATTAAAGCAAACTCCTTCTCTCCAGCCTTCGGTCGGCAACATCCTCATCCCAATTGTGTCCAGCCATCGTGATCTGGGAGTTGTATTCGACCCAAAACTTCGATTCAACGCCCACATAGACATGCTCCTCACACGTGCTTCAAGACTCCGGTGGATAGCAAAACAGCAGCTCCTTCATATCAGAGATAAAAAGACAACCGTGAGGTACATAAGAGCAATCATCTTTCCACCTTTACTCTATGCTGCTGAAATTTGGGCGTCATCGGCACCGTCAATAAAGAAACCACTCTTTGCCACAGAATTCTGGCTCCTAAAGTGGGCCAACAGGAAGCACAACCTTCCAGCTATGATTCATACCACGCAGCTTGCCAACTCTCTCGGGATTCCACGATCTCCCCCCTTAATCGACGACCAACGCCTCCTAGCAACAGTCAAGATGATAACAGGCATAATCGCAACACCTTCATTCTGGGATACCTGTGGCTGGAGGATTCCCCCCTGCTGCCCTTAGGGCCAATCCCGAGCTCTACTCGCATTCAGCACGACTCCATCTCTCGGACAGGTTCCTCCCTCAGCAGATGTTGAAGCAAACCCAGGCACTTGACGCCGACCTGAACAAATTCGCTGTTGACCGGACTTACCGGAAAAAAATTATGACTAGTAGGACTAATCAGCAATGACTGATGTGTACCTTGCATCTGTTCCTGTCTGATTGTGCTCTTATCTCGATGTTAATTGCCTTTCCAGCTCAATTCAGCTCAATCAGACCTAACTCTCGTAAGGAGTTCTCTCCTTTGTATCAAAATATGTTTTCATTTGTAAAATTACTTTTTTTTTGTAAATGTTCGATTTTCCCGGAAGTTTCGGGAGGCTGTAAAAATGTAAACCCCTGGCTTTTTGGCCGTGAAGGGTATTAAAGATTCTCTCTCCCTATAAACATCAACCTATCATCCTGGAAATCTGTACATTTTGAACATCTCAATAAATTTATGTATAAATGGAAGTTGAGTCTTCTGATTTCAGTTCAAGACCAGAAATTCCTTTCATTGGGTCCGAGGTCACTCATGGAGCGCGCTCTAATTTTGCATCGCAATTGGATTTTCAATGTCAGGCAACTTGAATTTTCTTGCACGAGTGCGAAGACGTGGAACCATCAGAGGGGTAAAGCAAAAGTTGGTATTTAACACACCGACGGGGGTTGTAATTCCACAGCCTGGAATACTGGGAATTCCCTGCCGACCGGGCTAGCCAGGTGGGTAAAGTGCCTGCCTGGAAACCCAAAGGTCGCGGATTCGAATCCCGCCTAGGGCTTGGATCAGAGTAAAATGCAAAAACTTTGGCAGGTGCATTATGGCCACAGAAGCCGACAACAACTAACAAAAAAATAATAATAAGAAGGAAAGCTTGAAAAAAAATCATAAAACTACCATGAACTGTGAGGAGGTGTTTCTTTCTGTTCTTTGTTTGTTTTAATGTAATTTCATTGGTTCATTCTTATAATTTCGTGTGGTTTGTTCAATGCAAGACTTAATCTGCATTCTTTACGAGGGTTAAAGAAAAATCAAATATAAATCTGCCAGGGAACAGTAATAGTATTCGCCGTATAGTTTAAACCTCTTCCCCCGTAATTTGAATTTATGACCTCTACCCCTCCAATTCTCTATAACAATGACAATTCCACCGTCATTCATTTTACTAATCCCTCTCGGAGCCGTATTAACCTCAATCGCGTCACCCCTGAGGTTCCTGGTGGCCAAGCTCTGCAGCATAATCGGAGTCCTTCCTCGTACGAATGTCCTTTGCTGATCTCAATATTCGAGTTGCCCTTCTTTGGACCCTCTCCCGAAGCTCCATGTCTTTTTTCAGAAAAGGACTCCATACTTGAACGCAGTATTCCAAATGTCGTCTTACAACTGCTTTATACAGTGGGATTATGAACTCCCTCTCTTCAAGTGAACGTTCGATAAATCATCGAAAGAACACCATGATCTTTCCTGGCTGCCTGTCTACACTGCTCAGAAAAATTCATATCTCCCTGTGTCGTAACAACCACGCAACAACCTTACTTTCTCCACTGCTTTTTATTTCAATCTCATCGAGTCGTGTAATTTATTTTGGGGCTGCCATTCCCCAAGTGTAAGCTCTTCCATTTAGCTGCATTAAAACACGACTTCCAATTCCCTGACCATCTTTGAGATCTGTTCAGGTCGTTATTGATCTGTGCTGCTCTTCACTGATCAATAACGACTGAACAATCTTTATGTCATCTACGAATTTTGCAGCATCAAGCCTACTGTCTCTTCTCTGATATTGTTTATGAAAATCAAAAATAAGAGTGGTCCAAGAACCGATCCTTAGGCACCCCGCTTCTAACTTAATACCGTTCTGGAAAACATCCATCAATGAAAACTTCAGTCTTCCGCCTTGTAGCCACCCAGGAATCCTTAGAATTTTTCCAGTAATCCCAACGTGATCCAGCTTGTACAGTGTCCTCTCGTGAAGGACTGAGTCAAATGCCTTGTTAAAATCCGAATGAACTCAGTCGAAATTGTTGTCTTCATCCAGCTGACGAGTAATTGTCAAATAGCGTACTAAGTTAAACATGCTTTCCCTTAACAAAACCATGTTGCGTGTTGTACAGAATGCCATCTAAATGTCCCTGGATTGCACTCTTCATCATAACTAAGATTTCCCTCCCACTGGTGGGCATCTTATAAAAACTCCCATTTGTTTCAAAAGCACGCAGTGGATTTGTTCAGCAACTTGGAATTTCTTACATGTCTGCGAAAACGAGAAAAGATTTAGTGTAAAAAGCAAAAGTTGGTATTTAAGAAACCGAGGAGGTGTTGTAATTCCAAGAAGGTTGTGAAGGGACTGTTATTACAAGGCACAGTTCAGAAAACCTGTTTTTCGTATTTTTGAAATTTGAGTTTAATAATCGGTCGCAATAGATAAGCAACAGTACTTCAAGCTTTCAGCTGTAAAATTAGTCATAATCGGCCACATCGTTGGGAAGAAATCACCTTCAATCTCTCCTGTGGATAAGACTCGCTCTTATAAGAAAGTCATCTTATAATGATGGCGTTTCAAGCCAAAAAATTTAAATAAAAGTCGCTCTACGTTTCTGTCACCAAACAGAAAATCGGAAGATTCTAAGAGGGTCTTGCGCATTGCAATAATATTTTCGGGTTTCTCTTTCTATGTAAAGAATGTTTCTGATACTCACAGTACCCTACGTGATCAGAGATTGTCTCCCGATTGGAATCGTAAAGAATCTTCCAGCTTTTAGAACCACACGATTGCTATGCGCAAGACCCTCTTAGAATCTTCCGATTTTCCTTTTCTGTTTGGTGAGAATTGAACGTCTAAGATTGGTGGAAATGCTGCTTTAAACGCAATCTGAATCCTGATGGATGGTGTAAAAGGAACTAGACATTAAAACCTATAGATGATGGGACTTACTTGTATAAGGATTCCCCAAGAGCACTCCACCCGGTTTTCTAAATGCATCTTCCTCAGTCTAGAAGGGAAAAGAGACAACCTGATGACATCAACAATAAGGTGACTGCATAAGGGACAATGCAGTCACCTTATTGTTGATGAAAGTCTATTTTGAAACAGATATGTGACCATGCTGAACACTTGTTGGGCATTGTTTGCTATAACTACGGATTCATTCATCTAACAATGGTAGCCATCTTTAACAGCACAGTAGAAACTGCGACTGCGTGGTTTCTTTTTTATACTCAGATCCAAGTGTGTATAAAAAAAAAGTAAATTAAATTCTTATTTCCGGGTCACCAGAAAGAGTCAGCTCATCTACCCATGTGTGTGTATTATGTGCCTAGATTGCGTGTGTTGTCTGGTTAGAATAATGAGAGAGAGAGAGAGAGAGAGAGAGAGAGAGAGAGAGAGAGAGAGAGAGAGAGAGAGAGAGAGAGAGATGCAATTGGCCGTTAGGACAAGACGGACAAGGTGATAAAACTAAGTGCAGGGTAATGAGGGACAGTCCACACCAATTATCAGCAAGACTATTCGAAGTATCCTCTCATACTGAAGACTTTACATACGAGGCATCTTGTGCATCAGAGACACGTACGTCTCATCTGGTGAAGCAAAATATTAAACTGAAAAAAGAATCATTGCAAGCACATGTGATTGGTAAACACCATTTCATTTTCTATCATGCCTCCAGAAGGGTGTTTGGTTCGACACCTTTCTCAACAAAAAGAAGTGTTGTACTTTACATGCATAGACAGTGCAGGTTATCAGATTTTTTTTCTTACAAATGGTTTCTGGGTTTTCTGATAGATGTCACCTAACCAGATGTTGGAGGAAGTGGGTTTTTGAACTCTCTGAAAGCTTTTAACTGTCCCATTCTCTCGTGACTCCATCGAACATTTGTGGAAGAACCAAAACCACACTTATGCCACGCGATATATAAAGCTTGGAATCCCGAACCTTGATTTCTTCAAGCACTTTGTAATAACCATCAAAAATGAGTGCAAACCATTTTTGAAGCCATGCGCGATATTAAGCAGTTGCTCCACTTGGAATCCATAGTTGACAAGTGCGATTACGGTTAGTCAGAATATTCCGCGAGCCAATCAGTGCACTGCGTCTGAAATGTGCCTGTATTCTATGAACCCGCCTCTTTCTCGGGATGAAAAATTCGTTAATAACAAACGACATTGGAACGAACTGTGGAAGATGGGAAAAAATTCATAAATTTAAGTACAATTCACAACGGGAACCGACAAAATCTTGTACATATTTTGGGCCATCGTGGGTAGCACAGTGGGAATAATCATCGTCCTCCCAACACTGGGTGGAAAGACATAGGTCCGAATCCCGTTGATGACGTGAGGAATTTATGGGTCTGTTTCACGACGTGCCAGATTTAGTCGGTCTCGGGCGAGCGTAGTTTTTTCTTTCGGAAACTCTCGGACTTTTCGTGACAACAAACAGACAAGCAAAATGGCCTTAGTCGCCAATGCTCTTAAAACTCTACTGAAAAAAAACAACCACATAATTTGAAATGTGCGTGCTTGAGAGACAGAACGCCAATGTATACGTGCTTGCATACACTGCCCTACCGTTAATATCCGGACACCTGCCCTTAGATATAAAAAAAGAGTTTTTGTGTCATTTAATATTTTGTGCTGAAACCTTTTGCTTTTATGGCTGCCTTCAATCTTCGCGGAACACTCTCAACCAGCTTTTCATAAATGTCACGTGATATGTCCTCCACTCGGCCTTTAATGCAGCCACCAGTTCGGCCTTGTTCTTTGGGCGATCTCGAGGTGCACGTATCCAATACATTCCAAAGATGCTCGACAGGGTTTAGATCAGCACTCTGGGCTTGCCAATCCAACCTTTCCACACCCATGTCCTCAACCTCTCTGTTACAACCCGAGCAGTATGGTATGTCTTGCTGATACAGGTTTGAGCCTTCCCCGAAGTATTGCCATAATGTTGGAAGTGCTATTGTCCAGGATGTCCTGGTAGTGCACAGCATTCATGGCTTTGTCGATAACGATTAATGGGCCCATACCATTACACTGCCTCCAATAAACTCCATTGTTGGGCGGATAGAATCAGGAAGGAACTTCCTCTGGCATTTGTCACACCCAGGAACGGCCATCCGACTGGTAGAGTGCGAACCTCGACTCGTCTGTCCATAGGACTGTTTTTCACTGCTCTACAGACCAGCATTCGCGCTCCTTACACCATGGTAATCGGCGTCTAGCATTCGTTGAGGTGATCAGTGGCTTGTGAACAGCTGCACGACCGTTGTAACCCATCCTTCGTATTGTACTAGTAGTGCTGACATTAGTCTCAATACTCTTACGGAGGGTTTGTTTGACTTGAAACAATGACGTTACGATTGGCAGCACAATTCTTCGCAGAATTCTCTTGTCCCGTTCTCTTAGTTTTCGGAGTTTACCAGGCCGTTTTTTGACAGATTCAGTCCTATTTCTCTGCCATTTGCATATGACGTCACTAATCGTTGTCACTAATCCTAGGGATCCCCAGAGTGACTGCGATGTCTCGTACAGAACGCTTGCTTATGTGGTTTCCTACTATCATTCCACGTTGGAAGTCTGTTAATTCTGTTGAACGTGTCATCTTGCATGCCCACTTTTGCAATTGTCCGGTCGAAGCCCAGTGTGCATATTTCAGGTTCTGTGACGTTTTGCATGCATAGGACCTGTTTTCCCATCCATGGAGGGGTGTGGGGGTATTAATGGTAGGATGGAAAACCCCAATTTTCCAGGAGATATCCGTGCGACGCTCATTGGTGTCATTGCAACATGTCCAAAGTGTGGTAAACGGTAGTGCTGTCCGCTGTGCTACCGGGGTGGCTTCGTATAAATTGATAACCGGACAGATCTCTTTCACGGAAGTTTTTTTTTTTTTTGCACAGCAAGCTTTAATACTTGCCATGATAAACAATCGTTGGCGGTTTGGTACCGAACTGCTTATACACTAATTCCACAACACAGTCGCAGTCTAGGGGACAGCGCAGTGCCTGCAGCCATTGTCTTCCCCACACCGGGTGGAAAAGGCCCGGGTTCGAATCCCATCGATGACGCAAGGAACTTTAATGGGATTTTTTCACTCCATGGCTGAGTTAGTCGGTCTCAGTGGTAGATAGCAAAGTTTTTTCGAGGAAGTCATCGAAGATTCAACATAAATCAACGTGGCCCCTTAACCCCTTTTGCATCCGGGGTCCCCAAGTACCTTTAAATGGATAAATGATTTTTAAAATATTTCTCCTTTCTTTTAGTGACACCTTGTATTTTAACATAATTTAATAATATAATTTATTATATAAATAAATTATTTTAAATTTATAATATATAAATTTAACGTAATTTATATTGCATTAAATTATATAGTCGATCGTTATTAATATTAATCACGCAATAATAATTAATCGCACCAATAATTCTCCCAATGTGGAGCATTATTGGTGTGAGCAGCATTTTTTGATAATCGGCGAACCAATGTTCAAATTTTGGATTGTGTTCATCATTCTAGCCATCTGTCGTGGTTGGAAGAAGCTCTCCATATAACTGTGACGAGTCCCAACATTAACCGAAATGCGGGGATCCGCATACATCCCGTTATGGAGGCCGTCATTCGACATCGTGAAGAGAAATGGCGAGTGAACAATACGGCCAGCATGCACCACCCCCTGCTATTTTCACAGAGTGCAACCGTTGATGTGACCACATTGTAGTGTCCAATCGAATTGGTTAGACAAGACTTCTCCTTAACAAACCCTAGTGTCTAGTGTTTACATAAGACAAGAACTGTTTGCTGTTTTTCTTTGCATCCTTTTGCAAAAATTTCTCATAATCTGTCTTGGCTTGCCTAACCTCCTTTGCCACTTAATTGCAAACCACTTGATATCTATCACCGGCTTCTGAGTCTCCTGACAATAAATATTGGCTTCATCTGTTCTCATATTAATATTTTATAAATGACAACCAGAGAGGAGGTAGTGCACTTCTTCCTTGAGCAAATTTTAATTACAGGTTTTTAACAATTCCGTCTTTATTTATTTTAACTTCATTTCCACCTCGATACCATCTAACCAAGCAGATCAATTGAGGTGATCTGCCTCCCGACTGGCAACGTACAGAATCTTCCAGTTAGAACTACATTGAGTTGCATGATAGACCTTCTTGGTATCTTCAAGTAGTCCTTGTTTGTTTGGTAAGAATTAAACGACTCGGTTTGGTGAGAATGCTGATCCGAACAGAATCTTAATCTTAACGAAAGGTTTAAAAGGAACTAGTATTTAAAATATATATAAAGATAATTGGACACACTCACTTCTGCAAGGTGGCCAGTTCTTCGAAATGCATCTTTCTGTAGTCCAGAGTGAAGAGATACAACCTGATGGCATCAGAGAAGATAATGGAGCGAACATAATTGTTCGTGAAACTATTTAACAACAAAATACCTCAACGCTTGTTGGACATTGTCTGGTGTGACTAAGGATCCATTTATCTAACTGTGTTAGATAAATGGATCCACCGCATTTTGCAGAATTCTGTTATGAGCTTGTCAATGTGGGGCTTGAAGGTCAGTTTGCGATCGAAGACGACTTCAAAGTCCGTATGTATATTTACCACAGGAAGGAGAATGCCATCTAGAGAAGCTTGGACTTCAGTGGGTTGGTGCTTCAAAGAAAAGACAATTTGGGCTGATTTTGTAGGATTAATAAGTAGTCCAAATTGATGGAGATAGGATTCTAAGTCGTGTAGCTTTCGATTGATCTTTTCATTAATTTTTGAGATATGTTCGCCAGGGTTAATCTAAGAGGTCTAAGGCTAGAGTTGCATCGTTACTCTCATCTGTAAATTCGGGTTTTTCGTTCAGGAGACAGCGAACTGAATTTCGGCTAAAGTTGTGGTCAAAATCATCTCTTGGATTTTGTAAAATTAATTTCCATAATAAGTGTCTGAGATAACAGTATTCTTCAGAAGGAACCGATGGTGGCTCTGAAGAACACTGTTATGAAATTCTCCTGTGGTAACGGATCTTTGCAACGTTGTATACACCAAATTCTCAAAAGTATCGGAACATTCTGCATTACTCGCGAGACTATTGAAATTATGGGTGAACGTAAATAATTTTTACTTTCTCATCGGTCTAAAAGGACGATTTTAAATTAAATGAAGTACGAAGATCAGAAGACAATACAAATTATATTACACTCGGGCTCTTCGCATCGAAACCAGTTCCTGCAAACACCCTTACCAACAAAACCTAGTAGATGCCGATAAGAAGAAACGAGAAATGTTTGTAAACCATTTATTATTTCCTTTCAGGTCGATTTTTAATTTTCAGGAACAGAAAAAAGTCGCACGGCGCCAGATCTGGTGAATAAGGCGAGTTCTGCAGTGTTGTGATCTCGTTTTTCGGTAAATGTCTCTCAGTGCGAACCATTTGCGCGCGCGCACCTTTCTCGTGTCCAAAGACTCTGTCAAAATTGCAACGAAACAAAAACTGATGCGTACAGAAAAAAGAAGTGGAAAGGGGGAAAAAAGAAGTAGCAGCGAAAAGTTGGATATGAGAAGTTGGTGGAACACGATGAGATGGCGTTAAAGAAGGGAGGATTACATCGTAAGTATAAAAGTAGTTATAAAGCTTCATTCTGTACCCGACAAATTACATTTGAAGCTATTAAGTGGTAATAGGCACGTGGGTTAGAAATTTTTGAAGTCCCAAATTTACTACCACTGTAACATGCTTGACAATCTGATTCACATGTAATCAAATATACACTGTGCTGCCACTTTATCAGGTACACCCCTGCTGTGCACACAAATGGTTTGTCCCTTAACGTTGTAAGTCACATGACAACGGTTGTGGATATAAATGCAGCAGAACAACCTTTCTAGAATCACTTAAGTGTACAAAGCATCCCAAGAATGGGGAAAAGGAGTGATCTAACGAACTTCGAACGTGGCATGGTAGTAGGTGCAAGACATGCTGGACAAAGCATCTCTGAAACGGCAGTTCTCCTGAAGATTTCACACACCACAGTTTCAAGGGTGTACCGAGAATGGTGCAACGAACAGAAAACATCCTCTCAACGGCACTCCTGTGGTAGAAAATCGCTCGTTGATGAGAGAGAGAGAGGTCAGAGGAGGGTGGCTAAAATTGTGCAAGCAAACAGACGGGCCACAATGTCGCACATCATATCAGAATACAACCTTGGTGCGCAGAACAAAATATCGCAACGGATCACTAGTCGCACTTTGTCGAGAATGGGCTACAACAGTCGACAGCCACATCGCGTACTTTTGTTATCAATTAGAAACAAGAGAGCACGCCTCCTGTGGGCACAGCAACACCAGCACTGGACTATCGAGGATTGGAAAACAGTTGCTTAGTCTGACGAGTCGAAGTTCCTGGTGCATCATGTTGATAGAAGGCTCAGAATTTGGCGAATACAACGTGAATCCATGGACCCGTCATGTCTGACGACTACTGTGCAAGGTAGTGGGGAAGTGTTATGGTGTGGGGAATGTTTTCTTGGCACACGTTGGGTCCATTGATACCCATAGATACACGTCTGAATGCCACATCGTACCTAAACGTCGTTGCTGACCAAGTACATCCATTCATGTTGACAGTTTATCCTGTCATTTAGTCAGATGGTTACTTCCAGCAGGATAAGGCGCAGGTGCACAAAGCCCGAATCACTATGGAATGGTTCCAGGAACATGACAAAGACTTTTCTTTGCTGCAGTGGCCCGCTCAGTCTGCGGATCTCAATCCCTATTGAACATCTTTGGGATGGGCTGTTCGCTGCAGGCCTACACCTCCGTTGAATCTCAAGGAACTGCGTGACGCAGTGTCTGCATGGCACTCCATTCCTGCACAACGTTAAGTGTACTACTTGCCAATTGCCGACTCTCCACGGATTCCCACCTTAATCAACGACCAACGCCTCCTAGCAGCAGTCAATGTGACAACAGGCATAATTGCAACACCTTCATTCTGGGATACCTGCGAATGGAGGATTCCCCTGCGGCCTTAAGGGCTAATCAGCACACCCATAACTTTCTCACATTCTGCAAAAATACAATGTGTGTGTTAAATGCCAAGGTATGTAAGGCCATGAGAGCCCAACTTGTCAGTAGCGTGCTCAATAGACTAGTATTCCGTACTGCAAATGAAGTAGACTTAACCTAAATGAGATCGAAGGGGAATAACCAGCTTGTTGGGCCAAAAAACATAGGAGATTATCTCCAACGCCTTTATCTAGTGTTAAATAACAAGAGTGGCTGGTGATTCTTCCACCAACTGTTGAAGAATCAAGAGAAGATGTCCAGTGTAGGCCAGCCACACAAAGGATTGGGCGTCCCGTTTAATGGAACAGATGTACCACAGTGTAGCAGCCCTCCACGCAATACAACACGCCCCCAAAGCAACTAAGGCCATGAGACGTCACTATACTGTGTCTGTAAGTGATATATATTCTGTGGCCGATGGACCTGTTTGCTGGACGATTCAACTTCAGATTCTGGGAGATAAACCCAAACAACCCTCATCTGCAACCGGCTGACCTAACTCATCTACTTTGAGAAAAAATGCTTTAAAAATTCCTCACTTCACTGAAAGGATTCCAGATTTAAATAGTAATAATTGATACCATTAGAGGAATGTCCCTAATGAACCCTTATTTCAAGAAAAGTAGAACAAGAATTAGGGGAAAACAAAGGATTTAAATCAGCAGCCATGAGCTCTAACCTTTTCCAAGAATATCATATACTGCATCTGTGATTGAAAATACAGCTTTATTTTAATTATAAAACCGACGTGTATTCCCATACTTTTTCGAGGGTAGCGTAACCACCCACAACACATTCGCTGTAAATTGGGGTATGGGTCTCGAGTTAAGTAATTTAGTTCGAAAAGGATTATGCTTATAATTTGAATGGGTGCCATTTTGAACCAAGATGGCGGATAAATGCACTTTTCATTATTCACAAGTTAAGAAAACAAATATATTTCAGTCACTTGGAATTTCCTAATATTTTCGGTTTTTGTTTCTATATATATATATGGATATTTTCTTAAAAAGTAAAGGATGTTTTTGATTGCTCACAGCACCCTAAAAGACCAGAGATCGTCTCCCGAATGGCAACGTAAAGAATCTTCCAGATTAGAATCTTATTATGTTGTATTCTGGACCCTTCTTACTTTCTTCAAATTGTCTTTAAATGTCTCGGTTTGGTGAAACTACTTCTTTAACCACAATCCCAATCTTAACGGATCTCCCCAGGAACACTCCTCCAATTCTTTGAAGTGCATCTTGAAAAGACACAACCTGATGACATCAGGGAAGACAATGCAATCGATATATTGTTGATGAATGTCCATTTTGAAACAGATACGCCACAATGCTCAACACTTTTTGGGCATTGTCTCCTTTGATTGTAAATTCATTTATCTCACAATGGTAACCATCTTCAACAGTACAGCAGAAACTGCGACTGCGTGGTTTCTTTTTTATACTTAGATCCATGACTAGTGTGACTAAAGTAGTAGTAATAATGGCGGCATGTGATTCCAGAAAGCAAGTGTATGAGTTAAGAAAAAAAAAACAATTTCACACATTGATTCCCTCTGAAAGTTTGTCCAGTTCGTCTTCGAATTTATTTAAGCTATCAACTTCCACAACGACAGATGGAAGTTTGTTCCAGCAACCAACCACCAGCTGGCTAAAAGCAAACTTCCGCACATCTATCCTACAACTGTCTTTCCTCAGTTTGAATTTATGCCCCCTTAGGTTCTTAATCTGAGCAAGTGAAAGAATCCCATCAGAATTCAGCGTACTTAACCTATTCAAGGCCTTATAAACCTCAATCAGATCACCTCGCAGGTGCCTACTCTCCAGGTGCTGCAATTTGCAGAACTTAAACCTTTCTTTGTAAGAGGATCCTTCGTTCCCCTCACCAAACTTGTTGCCTTTCTCTACACCTGGTTCAGAATATCTACATCCTTTCTAAAATGAGGCCTCTAGACCTGTACACAGTAGTCAAGGTGTGGCTTGACTATTGCCTTATACAATGGGATAATCACATCTTTATCCCTACCAGCAAACTTCCTATATATCATTGACAAAATTCCATGACCTACTGTGGCAGTCTGTCTGCGTTGCTCAGAACAGTTCATATCTGACCGCACAGCTATCCCCAGGTCCTTTTCATTCTCCACTACTCTGAATGTAATACCACTCAGTTGATAAGCTACTCCGGGATTACTGCTGCCCATATGCAGGACTTTGCATTTGCCAATGTTAAACTTCAATTTCCATTTTTCAGCCCATCTGCCTAAATTTTGTATCATCATCATTGTCCTGTTGCAGTACCATACCGTCATTCCTCTCGTTAACAAGCCTGCCAACCTTTGTGTCATCTGCAACCTTCGCCACTAAGCCTGGTATACCTTCATTAATATTATTGATAAATATACAAAAGAACAATGGGCCCAACACCGATCCCTGAGGAACTCCACTAATATAACGTTTCTCCACGAATTGCAGTGTCCATTGATTACCACTCTCTGTCGTTTCCCACTCAACCACCCTTTTATCCATTGTAGCAATTTGCCCTTAATGCCATACCCCTCCAATTTGTACAGTAGTCTTCCATGCGCAACACTATCAAAAGCTTTCCTGAAATCCAAGTATATGACGTCAAAATTATTTTTGCCATCCTCTTTCTTTCTTTCTGCATCATAGCATCCAAACAAATTTGCCACACAAGATCTCTCCATAATAAATCCATTCTGTGTTCGAAATATAATTGCACTTCTGTGCAGATGGACCTACATTGCTTCTTTAACCAGTGACCGCATTATTTTTCCTGGCACAGAAGTTAAACAAACAGGTGTGTAATTAATGGTGTCACCTTCTGACCCCTCTTTGAGAATTTGGGATACATTCGCGCATTTCCAGTCCACAGGGACCTCCTCTGTATCCAAATATGCTCTAATTATCCCAGATAAAGGTTTGATTACCCACTTTTCTGCCTACCTCACTATTTTTGAAGAGAGCCCATCTATTCGAGGTCCCTTTTTGTTTATCTTCCACAATTTCTCTTCCACTTTCCTGTCAGTTATTACAAAATCATTTAGCTGCTCTCTGTTAGACTTTGATGGACCTGCCTGCAGCATCCCCAACCCAAAAGAACTCCTCGTGTGCGTGTGAGTAAAATCTCAAGGAGTCATATCCGGGGGTCGTGGGACTACGAAGTCGGTCCTCCCCTTCCAATCCACTACACACGAAACATTACTTTGGAGGTGGACATGAACTGTGGTCTTCCATTTGTTTTGCAAACGGAACAGCTGAACGTAACAGGTGGCTTTAGGGAGCTATTCCAGGGGGACAAGTTCGGGGGGACTTTCCCGGACCTTGGCCACAATGTAATTAGTTTCACGTGCAGCAATAATGGTCAATTTACGTACGATTGAGAGTTGCATATTTTTGCTGGGAAGTCAGTATCAGTGGCTCCATCTGTTGCTGGTTTTCGGAAACAAATCCCCGACATCTTATCGCTGTATTGGACACGATTCCGACCACATTCCCCCGGCCCGATTGTTTGAAGCGGCGGCAACGATCTCCTTGACTACCCCTCCGAATATTTGCGCTCCTAACGACATGCCGACGAGGTGTACTGTTCCCGTGCACGCCTCGATGACCCAAAAGCGCGGCGGAGTCAACGGTCGACTGTTGTCGGTGTCGGGAAATTGATGTGAACGAGTGCCGCCGGTCATTTGTCGGAAAAGACATCATTCGTCATCCCCCGCACAGACCCCGACGATGCCTCCTCCACGGAGCGTGCCGAAGACGGAGTGCATGGCGACACGTGGCATGCAGACATTCCGCAGAAGGGGTCTCACGTGTTCAACACGACCCGAGGCCGCAGAATTCTTCTCCTTTAACGGAGAGGCCGCTCGAGACCGTCTCTAGGGGTCATTTGTCAAATAGATCGGATCTTCGAGCGCTTTGCCTCGTCCCTGGCGAAACGGTGGCCCACTGTCGCAAAGCGGCTTTCGCCGTAATGTGACGTGGGGGTAGTTCGCGTGTGTGGGTTCTGCGGCAGAACAGCTGCACGTGCAGGGTCAAGGGGAAACTTTCCGAAACGTTAGTGAGCGGGCAGCAACCGACGTAATGAGAAGCGGCTCTTATTTCGTGCAGCCGTCACGTAATCGAGCTCCACATAAAAATACGGCACGCGCAACGTCTTTGAGTACGACCGAATACGTAAATCCCGGTCGAGTTCGTTGCCGAACAGGCTTCGGGTTTTCCCGCTCCTCGACAGTAAAGAGCAATACATTGCATTCTCCAAATTCGCAGAAGACCTCTACAAGAGGAGACGAACCCCTCATCGTACAACCAAACCGTGACCAACAGCAATAAAACGAATTCAAGCTGAGAACTGATAACGACTAGGGGTCATGATTGCCGCATCGTGGAACCTAGAAGGAAACCGACTCTACTAAGAATAAAGGACAACCATTTGAATGACCTCAACCCTGGATTTGTCAAAGGAACACACCGACCTGGACTGGGCAGTTCGCTGCCACCAAGCCATTTTGGCGAACAAAATCGAGCACCTGACTCGATTACTTTAAACCCAAACCCAGGCGAGAAGAGGGGAGACACCCTCTCCCTGCTGACCCTCCTTTTCCTACTGGTGGATGTGGGAAACCACAGGTGGCGCCTGACCCTAACACTATGCACACTATTTTCCTTCTGGTGAGGCATGGACATGCCTCACTTACCACCTGGGGACATCTACTCTGTCGTCCCCATCTTCTACCTTTACCCCCAGCCTTCTGCCTCTCCTCCCCCACTGTACCTATACACGACGCGAAGCCCCTACATCCTAAATTAATCAAATCCAAAATAATTTTCGCCCAGTCTCGGTCTATCACACACATTGCCCTGCTCCTGCCGTTTCAATGCATGGACGCTATGCGCTGTATGCAAACATTCAAAGTAATTACAACTGCATGGATATATATACAGGGTGTCTCAAAAATATTGGTACAAACGTTTAGGGGTGGTAGGTAACATCTAAAGGAATGTGAATCTCATAGGAACCCATAACCGGAAACGTCACGGGAAAGTAGTAGCAGAGGCACAAGAAGCAGAAATGACACGACAGTAATTAGTGGCAAACATTTATTTGACATAATATTAACAATGGAGTACGAGATGGATGCATTCATGATGTTACAACAGATGTTCCACCATGAGACGCGATGCATGCGTGACACCGACGCAGCATGGATTGGTGGACACGGTCGAACACACCTGGAGTTTCTTTGACAGTAGCAGCAGCGCAGACGAGTCTCGCCACGAGATCCATTTCCGTCTCCACAGGCGATTCATACACAATCGGACGGGACTTTGCTCCCACGAACGTCACAATGAAACACGGACACCCTGTCAACTGGACCAACAGCGCATGTAATTTACCCAACGAACTACCCTAGAATGTGACAATCACCATATGCAGGACTGACAACACTGCATCGGCGCCCAGAAAACAGAACAAACAGTGAAAGTGACCACATACCAACAATGACCACCCAAAATGGAAATAGAATGACCATGACCACGACCAAACTGGATGAGACCTTGATCCCATGACCAATGCCGGCATTCAACCGATCTGTGAACAAGTCGGTAGAGACCTTGTCCCTGGATGTACCTCCTGGTGGGGCCAGTGTTGTGATGCTGTTCTGAACCTGCTGACCTAGCCACTCTGCAGCCAGGCTGCACACACGCCATAATGGCGACCTGCCGGCTCCCTTGTCCGGCCCTTTCTACCCCACACCGGCAGGGGGGAGGAGACGGTCATTCCTTCCCTCCACGCCACCCCCATTCTTCCTTCTGGCAGGGCATCGGCATGCCCTGCTGACACCAGATTGAGACCTCCTACTCTATTGGCCTTATCCTTCCTCCTTTAACCCCCCAGTCTTCATTCTCCCCCCTCTATCTTTACACAAGCGAAATCCCCCCACACATAAATTCAATGAATCCAAATTAACTTACGCCCATATTTCGGTCTATCCTTATTCAAGCGACATCACCCTACGCAATCGACAGATATCACACATATATGTGTATAGATATATATATAAAAAAAAAAAAAAAAAAAAAAAAATTTTTTTTTTTTTTCAGGTCCTAGCCGCCGAAATCTCAGGAAATTAAGCGGCAGGAGCTGCCAGAGTAACTTAAGTCAAGTGAGTTCCTGGTCTGCCTCCACGGGGCAAAAGTGGCAACGTTTGGCCTCAGCAAGGGTCCAGCGGCTAAATGACCAGATGAACAACGGTACACGACACCACACACTTTTTAATCAATGGCTTTTCCAGACAACTGGTTCACCCACAATGTAAACTACGCGGAGATGGGGGGAACCCCTGGTGCCGTTTGACCCTAAACACACTTTCACTTTCTCCACCGTCGCAGAGATCAAAACCAAGAAATGTCCGGGCTTAGATCTGATCGAGCCGGAAATGGTTAAAAAGGTAATGCACCGAATCTTCTGCTGGAACTGTTTAACTGAGCATTCTCTGAGCATTGTAAACAGGTTGCAAGGAAGGCCCATGGTGTCCTATCAATGATCTATCGAACTTTTGCAAGTAGAGATAGGGACGTGATAATCCCATTATATAAGGCTTATGTTAGACCACACTTGGAATACTGTGTTCAAGTATGGAGACCTCACCTGAAGAAAGACATCGAGCTTCTTGAAAGGGTGCAAAGAAGGGTAACTCGCCTGGTGAGATCGGCAAAAGGGCGTCCTTATGAAGAAAGACTTCGAATATGTGGGTTGCAGAGTTTGGAAACTAGACACCTTAGAGGAGATTTGATTGAGGTGTTTAAGGCTCTGAGAGGCATCAGTAAAATGAATGAGGACAAAATTTTCAAGATTATAAATGATGCTAGAACTAGGGGACATAAATTCAAGTTACGGGGGGAAATGTTTAGATTGGATTGCAGGAAGTTCTATTTTAGCCAGCGAGTTATAAATTAGTGGAATAAGTTGCCTTCATGGGTGGTAGAGGCCGAGAGTTTGGGGAAATTCAAAGGTCATCTGGATAGTACTTTCGGGTAAGGGAAGCACATAGGATGATAGGTTTAATTTCCTTTTTATTTATTTTTTATTTTATTAATTATTATTATTTAGTTATTTATTTTTATTTTTTTGTTTTTATCACTGTTTTGTTCGGATTTATTTATTTTTATTTTTTATTTTTTTTTGGCTGGTGCAGCATAAGCCATAGGCTTTCTTGCACCATGCGGCCGTTACTAATACTAATACTAATGCTAATACTAAAACTGCTGTATGGAAGCAGGAAAATACCCAACTGAATGGAAGACAGCAAATATTAAGTTAATTTTGAAGAACCCAACCAAACAGCCAGAGAATCCAGACTCGTATACAGTCTGGATTGCACTTTTGTTAGTGATGAGTAAACTATACGAAAGATTACTGCATAAAAGAATTTCCCAGCACTACGAAGCAGCAGGACTACCAGTGGTGAAGCAATATGGGTTCAAAACAGATTCCTCCACAATAGGTACATTGAAAAATCTGCTCATTGGAGCGAGGGAATGCAGCAGGAAATACTTCCTGGTGATCTCCACCGACTTCGCCGGGGCGTTTGACTCACTTTGGTGGCCGAGTGTCCTTGGCAGGCTGAGGGAGGCCGGGCTCCAATAAATCTATTCAACACCGTAAAAGATTACCTATCACAGAGAAAGGTCGAGATCAATACCCCGTACAAGAAGGTAGTAAAACAGATCTACAGAGGCTGTCCGCAGGAGTCTGTGCTGGGCCCATTGCTCTGGAACATTGTCTTCGATGAGTTCTTGAGGATAGACCAAGGGGAAGTCAAATCCCAGGCTTTTGCGGACGACCTCATCCTTACAGTGGAAGAAAACTCAAGAGCTCAGCTTGAGACCCTGGCCAACCATGCCCTTCGACTGCTTCAAACCTGGGCAGCAAAGAACTTTCTCACAATATCACCTGTGAAAACCTCATCCATTCTCCTTAAAGGCTTTCTCGACCTGCGTAGAACACCCCAAATTAAAACTGATGAGAGCACGATAAAATTGGCGCTACAGCTCAAATATTTAGGTATCTCCTAGACAGAAAACTATCCTTCAGCCACACCTTAAATACATCAGAACGAAGAACAGGAACTACTTGGCCCTGGTGTGCAGTGTCTCACATAGAGACTGGGGCCTCAACAAGAGAACGCTGGCACTCTATTATAAGACAGTTTTCATCCCAGCAATCTCATATGCTTCGGCCATATGGTACGATAAGACCACACTAGTAGTAAATAGAAGAACGCTGGATTCTACCCAGCGATCCATCCTCCGCGCCATAACCCGCACCTGTAGTACAGTGAGTACTCCAGCCTTACGAGTAATAGCAGGAACGCTCCCACTAGACCTAGAAATCGTTAGAATTGGAATGCTCTATTACCTTTCCAAAGGAGTCCAGTTGCCTTCCTGAATTTTACAACTGATCCCACTTAGGAAGGCAGAAAAAGTACATCTACAGACCCACCTGCTGCACGAGTGCCAAAACAGATGGGCCAGTACCACCAAAGGAGAGATCACCCGCAAGTTTTTCCCACACACAAATAGAGTATACCCGAAATCACCATCATGGTTCTTCCCAGGACTTCATACAACATACTTAATAACAGGGCATGGCCCCTTCAATGCAAAGCTCGCTGGTTACAGACTCGCAGAATACCCGCATTGCACTTGTGGAGAGAGAGAAGACTGGAACGATCTTATGTTTTGTTTGACTGTCCCATCTGCGAAGACCTAAGATGATTCTGATTAAAAAGTGAGATATCTTCCAAGAGGTCAAGAATTTCTCCTCCTTCAAACGGAAGAAGATTATAAAGCATTGTCACAATTCGCCCAGGACCTCTTCGCGAGAAGAAGGGTGCAAATTGCCATACACTGAGGAAAAGAGGAAATGCCACCCGACCATGACAACCCAAAGACAAAACACATCACCAACCACCATTTCTCCTCTTTAAACGGAAGAAGATTAAAATCGAAAACTTGATAACAGTCTGCAAGTGCAACCTCAACCATCTGAACTGCAAGTACAGGACTTGTCCCAGGAATGACCCACAGCCCTAAAAGTTCACATCTCTTTAGAAGAAGTAGAACTTAAATAGAAGACCTACCATGGACTTGACCTCATTGTAACTCTGCTGCCAACGCCACGGGAGATCCTAAACCTGTGCTGTCTTGCAGGGTACTTTCTTTCCACTTCCCTGGGGAGAGGAGGGGATGGTTTTAGGTCCTTGCCACTTAAATCTCAGGAAATTAGGTGGCAGGACCTGCCAGAGTAAATAACTATAATACTGGTACCTGGTCTGCCTCCACGATGCATAGTGTGGGCAACATTTGGCCCCAGCAGGGGGTCTAGCGGCTAAATGGCCAGAAGAACAACGATACACAACACTATACTTACAAAATCCATACACCTTTAAATCTCTGGCCTTTTCAGTGAACTGTTACACCCACAATAAGAGCAACGCGGAGATGGGGGAAACCCCTGGTGCCCTTAGACACGAACACACTTTACACTATACTATGCCCACTCGAATGAAGCCCGAACTCAACACCAACTTGTAAAGAGCGATATCCGTCTAATTTATAAAAGGTCAGTGATATTTCGATTTTCAATGTCCCGGAAGGAAAGTGGTGTTTGAGAAATTAAAAATAACACGTAAATTAATAAAGGTCCCGGAGATGAACCGTGGGGGACACCAGCAGATAACAGAAAACACTTAGAAAAAAAGTAGCAGCTTGCTTTATTCGATAACGTCTGTCTTGTACACAATCAGTGATCCAATTGTAAAGAGAGTTCCCACCAGGACTTTGTGTCCATCTAGTACATAATAAAGATTATATATATATATATATATATATATATATATATATATATATATATATATATATATATATATATATATATATATATATATATATGGTAAGCCGTATATGGCATGGTAGATGGCCACAAAGTCCCACCAGTTTTTTTTTACTTTGTATCTATATATTTTTATTTTATTTTACTTATTTCTTTTTTTTTTTAATACTGTTTTATTTTATTTTTAGTTTATTTATATTTTTTTATTTTTTCTACTCTTATCTATAAATTTTTATCTTAGTGTATTTTATTTTACTTTCCTTTTTTTTTCTTTAATTTTTTTTAACTAACTTATTTATTTATTATTATTTTTAATTACGATTTTATTTATTTATTTTTTGTCTATGCCGGTATCCTAAGTTTGGGTAGCTGTGGGTACGGGATTGCTGGCACCCACCGGTATAACACTACCTCCGGTGAGTGCAGGACTTCACCCTCTTCAGGGCAGACAAAGATTGTAATGTCCTTAGCCATTACACCTAAGTCCTCACCAGATATGACTAAGAACATATCTAGTTGTGGCCCACCTCCTCGTGGTGTAGACGGGGACCCAGCACGCTTTCTAGGAGATCGCCTGCCCGGTGACAAAGAGGCCAGAAACAACTAAACGACACATAATATACACAAACATAACACTACGTTTCTGGCTACTATACAGAGTTTTCTATCATCACAGAGTAACAGGGCGGAGATGAACTCATGTTCCTGGAGCCGCTGTACAGAAGATACTCTACATGTCTACATCAATCGTCTGTAAAATTCAGGGTTCATTGTCTGTCCGTCCTCCCGGTTCAAATTGTTTGTGCATAACTCCTTGCCAATCAAAACAAAAAAAAAAAAAAAAAATTCAGCAACATCGTTTTGGTTCAAGACTTTTAGAACCAGAAGAGTTTCTTCGGCCTCGGAGAATTTTCTCCATGTTTGTTTCGGGTTAGTACGCAAAGCACCAGGATTCATCACCACTTATGGTTTTTTGAAAAAGTCTGGTTCACTGTCTGCCATCTCACTGCTGATGCCAAGTTGGTCCACCCTCATTCGGGACACGCGACGACTTTCCATTAATAGTTGCCGATCTTTTCGATGCCCGAGAGTGGGATGGGTGACCACTCCGCCCAAAGTCTTGAACATCTTCCACCCTTCATGGAATCGCCCATACCAACAAAAATGTTGGATCCTCATAGCGCTTCGTGTCCATGAGCTGTCCTCACCACTGCAACTGTTTCAGTTGCTCATTTTTCGGATTTCAACAAAATTTTATCGCCACCCTTGGCTCGGTCCTTGGATCCATGACACATGATTTTACTGCGCAACTTAAACACGACTCTCCAGTAGTACACATCATCGCAGACAACTATGGTGGAGTTGAAGTAAATCGAAGCTACACTATGGAAAGCACAACGGATCCTTTCACCCTGTAAGAGCTGGCTACAGTATTACAGAAAATTAACCCCAACGAATGCCCTGGCCTAGACCTGATAGAGTATGCCTTCATCTTTCGTCTGTTTAAACTGAGGGCGCTATACCTTCTCCTGTTGTACAATAAATGCCTCCAGGAAGGTTTCTTTCCCAAGGTCTGGAAAACTACTCTTCTGCGCCTGATAAACAAACCACCTTCAGATCCTCGCTCCGTCTGTCCCATTTCACTGTTGGCAAATCTCGGGAAAATTCTCGAGCGTCTTATGGTCCTAAGAGTGTCGGCGCTTTTGCAGACGAAAAAATCAAATTTCTCCACACCAGGATGATCCTGTGAAGAGGCCCGTTTTGACCTGGTGTTACATATAGAAAACTCCGAGGCCAAGTTTGAATTGGCGATCTTTGTCGATTTTGAGGGAGCGTTTGACACTGTCTGCTGGAACAGCGATTTGGTGCACCTCCGGTCTGCCTCCTTTCCTATCAACTATATAAACTTTTCCTTAGCTACTTCTCTGAAAGAACTGTTATCCTACAATCCAAGTATCAACATGTCCTGAGGCCTGTCTCTCGGGGATTCCCCAGTGGTCGGTTTTGGGGCCTTTTGTATGGAATATGGTTCTGCAGGATTGGCTCTCCCGCCCCTTTGAGAACACCAAAGTTGTAGCCTTTGCCGATGACCCAACGATCGTTGTGTTTGGAAAACAACGATCATAACGAAAATCACTGATGAAGATTTAAATTCGGCATTTAAAAAGCAGATTACTAGAGACCGAGATGACATTCCAGGCTTATTTTGAAAAATGACTGTCACTACCTTAAAACCCCTCATACTGCGGATCTTCAACTTGTCTCTCAGGCTGGGGAAGTGGCTAAATTCTTCGACACAAACATCTCTTCGAATTCTTCAGGCCTTTCATTGATCAGAACCAACATGGTTTCTGCAGTGGTATCAGTAATCGCAAATTTGCTTCCTTTCTGGCAATACACCTTGAAGTTCTTGATAACCACCTTCAAGTTGATGCAGTCTACACAGATATCTCTAAGGTATTTGATAAAGTCCCGCACGAACAACTTCTGGAAAAGCTTAAGCTATATGGTATCCGTGAACCTTGCTCTCATGGCTTCGCAGCTATATTACGCATCGTTCCTTGAGCATTATCATCCATCAAGTGAACTCGGGCAATTTCATTCCACTAAGTGGAGTTCCTCAAGGCTCCCCCTTAGGTCCTCTACTTTTCATTGTTTTCGTAAATGATCTTCCTTCTTTCATCTACACCTCCAATGTTCAAGTTGCTCTCTATGCAGATGATCTTAAGATCTACTCAGCAGTGAAGGAGATTACCGATTCTGAACAGCTTCAATGTGCTCTCAATAAATTCTCTCTGTGGCTATCTCTGAATGGCTTGTCTGCTAACCCCTCGAAGTGTAAAGTAATCTCCTTCTCATCCGGCAGAACTCCACAACTAATAAATAGAGTTGTGGAGATCTGCAGGTTAATAGAGTACTCTATTAACTCTGTGATCATCGAAAGGTGTGACTAAATTAACGACTTGGGGATTATCTTCTCCAGCAGTGCTAAATTCGATGCCCATGTCCTTAAAATCACCAGAAAAGCATTTAAAACACTGGGATTCATCAAACGGAACACCTAAAAGTTCAAAAACTACAGACATGCTATCATCCTTTATGAAACTATAGTTCTCCCAATCCTTGAATTCAGCTCACCCATCTGGAATCTTCACAGGAAAAGTTTAACTAACAAAATTGAAGCGGTCCAAAAAAATTTTGTCCGTTACCTTACATTCTGTAATCCTATATTTTATCACTCACTCAGTATGAATCGCTGTGTGATTACTTTATTCTGAGGCCTCTGTGTACTAGAAGAGTTACTGCTGACATCACCCTTCTAGCCAAAGTAATCACCGGAACTTATGAAGCATCTGATATCCTTAGCAAAATCAACTTCAATGCTCCTTGTAGACAAGTCAGGAACCTTACACCGTTTCGCCTTGACTCTGCCACCATGAACTTTATGAAGTTCAGTCCACTGGACAGAATCAGAAAATGACTTTCTCATTGATTTCTTTGACAACTCCCAACCACTGATCAACTCCATCCACAAGTTTGCCTCTTCTCTTCAAATACAAAGTGACAAAGCTCTCATCTAATTATTGTAGTTTATTATTATTTTTTTAAAATTATTTTTCTATTCTCTAGCTAATTGAAAGACAACACGGCAATAGAAATGCCACAGAACTTTCCTCGAAGGGGACTCGTGCTAATTCGTACAATATCACAGCAGTTCAGACTCGTGGTCGAATCTTTATATCTCGACTGGAACCGACTACTAAACCAGACAGCATTAAGGCCATGTTTACAGAAGTACATGGGATGAATATTGATGTGAGACAGAGAAGAACCAAGTATTCAACCTACCTCTTCCATCCTTACCTGCCACCCAGAGAAGATGAGCTTCGTACTGGATCCACGGCTATGGTCCCCTAGAATCCTCGTCAAACCTTTCCTAGATCAGAAGCCAAGAACCGCAATAAACCGCCGACATCAAACGCAATAGCAATTAAAGCTACCAAGCTCCCAAGCCAACAAAACGCATGAGAGATCAGATAACTTCACTGAGAACAAACTTACCATAGGAAACAAACTGTCCACATATCATTCAATGCAACTCTCAGCAGATTATAATGACAATCCCCAGGGCTCCAGACCTGTAAAGAATATCCCTGTACACATCGCAATGCACAGTAGACCAGTGCGAACCTTAAATCCTCCAGAGAGGATCGTAGAGGGGGTGGGGGGGAGGCGCAATATTCTATAATACCACTATCTTCTCATTGGCACATTCTGTGGTAACCCAATCCCTTGCATTTGAAGCTGCTATGGTATCCCTCAAGCTCAATGCCAACCTGATAGACATAGCAACAGTATACATTCCACCAGGCCCAAACAGTGACATCATTGAAGATGTGATCCTGGCTGGTAAATCACCTCCATGCCTCTGCTAAGCACATTATTTGAGCAGATTTCAATCTTCCACCTACTCTCACACATCTCAGTAGGAAACTCATTAGCAGTATGGATTCATTGGGTATCGGCCTACTTAATTGCCACCCCACGAGAGGATCGAATCTCTTGGATCTGATATTCTCTTCAGCACCATGCGACCTAGAAGACAGTCCTCAAAACCTATTTCAATCTGGTCACGAACCCATTGCCATACTCCTGCACTTAGCCGCACCTAACTTTGATATCCAAGGCCCAAAAAAGAAAAAAGATATCACAGCACCCAAATTCATTGATCCACCACGATGTCTCGAAGCTGCATCCCCGATACCTTGGGAGGCGCGCCTAGTGGTCAGGCGCGCGGGTGCATAAGTACACGTGCCTTGAGTAACCGGGGTTCAAGCCCGTGACTGGTGAATACGGTGCTGTTTCTTGTATTCTGTCTATCTTGTGAACTCCTCTGACCGTTTGGTCGTCCCGGAGTATAAACAGAAAATTTATTTATTTATTTAACTGTGATCTCGAGCTAGCTCTGGACCTCATGACCAGATGGATTCGAACCATTGCAAGTTATGGTGCTACAAAGACTGTCTACATCACTCCCCGTTCGAGAGCTTGGTGGACACCAGCACTGAACAACAGCTTTCAACAAAAACAAAATCTGCATAAGAGATGGAAAGAATCAGGCGCTATACAAGATCGTATTGCCTTCTCCAGAGCCCGAGCAGTTTTCAACCGTCAGAAAATATTTGCAATTAAAAAGCATTTAAATTCAACCCTACGAAAAGGCAAATCGTTTTATGACTCTCAGCACACAGGAATTCCTAAGACACTGGACCTTGAACTGTGGATGGACCACATTGCACGGTTCTCAAACACCGTGGCCCCGATGCACCTAGGCAACTTACCCATCAACAACGTCCCTACTGATATGCTCGCCACCGCTGGCATCACCAGGAAGCAGCTTATAACTGCTATAATGGATTGCCACCCACTGCAACTGCAGGCCCCGATCTTGTGCCACAATTCATGATTAAATGTCTTAGCTCGTTTATCATCGATCCTCTACTATCAATTTTTAACCGTGTCTTAACGCAGCACTACTTTCCCCCTCTCTGGAACAGATACGCTGTGAGACCACACCCTAAATGCCAATCTGCAACCCTTATTAAACAGTTCAGGCCAATCTCTCATTCTTCCAGCCTCTTGAAGCTCATGGAGAAGACATTACTTTCCACCATCACCAATCAAATCATGCCTCACAAACCCCCACAGATTCACTGTGGCATTCCAGGTAGATTTCTTTATTATTTCATTGTAAATACTGTCAAAAGCATAGATCCTCTAAATAATCTGACACTGATTCTATTTTATTGTTGGTTCTGGGGGATGAGTCCGAACTTCGATGTGGGCCCCGTCTCCCCAAGGCTATTGTCCATCAGCCAATGTAAAACCCCTGGCGTTGCTGCTCTGAAGGGTCTATTGTGTATACCACGTTTGTATACAATAAAGATTATATATATAATTAATTTATTATTTGTTTTACCGGTAAGTTAATGCAATCCTCTTTTGTACATATGATTTTATTGTTTAAATCAATGTTTATCTGGTCCTGTCTGATCTCTCATCCTGGGCAGCTTTGAACAAACTCCGCATTAACCCAAGTAAAACCAAAATGATGCTCTTTAAGCACAAGCTAGACCTCAGGCGTCCACCACAGATTAAAATCTCTGGAATCCGACTACCCATAGTAGCTACCATTTTCGGAGTAGTAATTGACCACAAATTGAGCTTTCTGTCACACCTCACCCATCTCAGATCAAAAGTCAAGAAGCTCTCTGGCTCCATTACCCGTATTTCCAGGAACGACTGGGGCCTTTCCAAGAAGACGCTTCCTCTCTACTATAAAGCAGTCTTCCTGCCGATTGTCACATATGCAACCGGTGCTTCGTTTCATCGAGTTGGCTTGGTCCAGATGAGAGATAGATTGAGTTCCATCCAACGTACAATGCTACTCGCTATCTTTAGAGTTTGCAGAACAGTATCTACAGCAGCCATCCAGGTCAAAGCTGGAACTCTTCCTCTGGATTTGTTTGCCGCTTACAAGGACTAGTATTTAGAATTAATCACAACATCCCCACTAAGTTTCTTGATATCGAGCTTGATCTAGACACCGACCCAAAAGCTGAGAAAGCCAGATTACAACGAGTTAGTGAACATCTGGCAGACCCGCTGGGATACATCACAGGTTGGGGTGGTTACTAGAAGATGACGTAGCCGAGTGGTCAAGAGCGCGAGGGCAGTAGCACGCGCTCTTTGAGTGGACCGGGGTTGAAGCCCGTGACTACTAAATACGATTAACATTTGTATCGATTGATTTATTGTAAACTCCACTGACCTGGTGGTCGTGCCGGAGTATAAACAAGAACATTTTTTGTTTACATCCTCTAATGCTGTCCAATCCTGGCTTTCCCTCACCATGGAGACTTCCTTCCTGGTAACAGGACACGGTTCTATTAATGAAAAACTGCACCTACTAGGCCTCCACGACTGACCTGCAGAGCCGAGGGGCACCTCCTTTTTCAGTGTATTCTGTACGAAGATTTGAGGCAAGGTTTAGTGAACCCCATCCCAATACCTGAAAATCAATCAGACCAGATATTCCTAACCCCTGAACGTTTATCTGCTCTTCACAACTTTGCTACGGAAGTGTTTGCTCGAAGGAGGAGTTCATATAGAGTGGTCAACACCCCCGGCATTGGACCTGAAGTGGATTAGATAAAGATTTTTTTTCCCTCTGCTTCTTCCTTTATTTTTATTTATTTTTTCCCTGAAGTGTAGCTATGTTATTTTATTTTATATATTTTTTTTCTTTCTATTTATTTTTTTCTTTTATTTTTCCGGTTTTTTTTTTTCTCTCTCTCGGGTAATTTTTTTTATTTAATTTAATTTAATTTTTTTTTTAATTTTTTATTTATTTATTTTTCCTCGCGTTCTGTTTGTTTGGAGTCAGCCACTCCAGATTTATTTTAATTTATTAAATTTTTTTATTTATTTATTTATTTTTAATTTTCATTTTTTTATTATTTATTTTTTTATCATTATTAGCATTATTATTTTTTTTTTACCCATAACCTGCACAACGGCTTTTTTTTTTTTTTTCTCTCTCTCTCTCTCTCTCTATCTTCCTCTGGAATTGGGCCCCCAGAGGAACCTGGCTCCCCTTTTGACAACATCAGGTGAGTCAGAGTCTCTTTTGAGACTGTACGTATTTTACTGGGACTGGCCCGCCTTCTCGTGGTGTGGACGAGTACCCAGAATTATCTGTCCAGGTGACTGATGCTTCTGGGTAGCCAAGAGGCCAGAACAGAACAACAGAACACACAAACCGACGTCACACACATCTGGCCCATTTGTGTTCTTCACAGAGACACCAGGCGCAGTTGAACAAGGAGCCGCCCCTTTACAAGTCCACATGAGGTACCGTTGAGCAATCATTTGCATAAACACGTTGTTTGCGATCACACCGGCTTTCGTTTGTACCGTCGTGTGTCTAATTGGTTTTCTGATATTGGGATGGTGTTCACTAAATCTTGTCTCAAGTCTTCGTACAGAATACAGTCAAAAATGAGGTGCCTCCAGTTTTCCTTGGCTCCACAGTTGCACAGGTCAGTCATGCAGAGGCCTAGTTGGTGCAGTTTTTCATTAAGAGAGCCATGTCCAGTAACTAGGAAGGAAGTCCCAATTGTGAGGGGAAGCCAGGATTGGACCAAATTAGAGGATGTAAAGGTTACATCAGGAAGGAATCTTCTAGTAACCACTCCAACCTGGGATGTATCCCATCGGGTCTGCCAGATGTTCACTAACTCGTTGTAGCATCTGGCTTTCTCAGCTTTTGGGTCGATGTCTAGATCAAACTCGATATCAAGAAACTCAGTGGGGATGTTGTTATTAATTCTAAATACTAGTCCTTGTAAGCGTCAAACAAATCCAGAGGAAGAGTTCCAGCTATGACCTGGATGGCTGCTGTGGATACTGTTCTGCAAACTCTAAAGATAGCCAGTAGCTTTGTACGTTGGATGGAACTCAATCTGTCTCTCATCTTGACCAAGCCTACTCGATGAAACGAGGCACCTGCTGCATATGTCACGATCGGCAGGAAGATTGCTTTATAGTACAGACGGAGTGTCCTCTTGGAAAGAGGACACTCCGTCTGTACTATAAAGCAGTCTTCCTATCTCAAGTCATTCCTAGAGATACGAATAATGGAGCCAGAGAGCTTCTTGACTTTTGATCTGAGATGGGTGAGGTGTCGCAGGAAGCTCAGTTTGTGATCAATTACCACTCCAAGAATGGTAGCTTCAGTAACTATGGGTAGTCGGATTCCAGAGATTTTAACCTGTGGTGGACGCCTGAGATCTAGCTTGTGCTTAAAGAGCATCATTTTGGTTTTACTTGGGTTAATGCGGAGTTTGTTCAATGCTGCCCAGGAGGAGAGATCAGACAGGACCAGATTGGCATTATGTTCCTAGATTTTCCAGACACAATGATGGTAAGGTCATCGGCAAAGGCAACAACTTTGGTGTTCTCAAAAGAACGGGAGAGCCAATTCTGTAGAACCATATTCCACACCACAGGCCCCAAAACCGACCCCTGGGGGCATCCCCGAGAAACAGGCCTGAGGACATGTTGATACTTAGATTTTAGGATAACAGTTCTTTCGGAGAAGTAGCTAAGGAAAAGTTTATATAATTGATGGGAACAGGAGGCAGACCGGAGGCGCTCCAAAGCGCTGTCCCACCAGACAGTATCGAACGCTTCCTCAAAATCGTCAAAGATTGCCAATTCAAACTGAGCTTCTGAGTTTTCGATATGTAACACCATTTTTATTTTATTTATTAACACACAACTGTATATACAATCTCAAGTTATCTTAATCAATTTACATACAATATTAATCAATTTATATACAATATTTATATACAGATTTATATACATGCTCTTATATATACTGTAGTCTTTCTGTACATTGATTGTGTGTGTCCTGATATGAAGGGTGGCTCCTAGACACAAGCCCATCTCCACCTTTTACTCCTGAGAAAGCTCAGAACGTCTGCAAGACAGGCCTGAAAAAAAGAGCATTATGTCAGGCCATTTCGCCACCAGGGATTAACTAACACCTGGATCCACCATTCTCTATGTGTGCTGTAATGCACAAATCCTGCACCTACCGGAAGTAGTGCTATACTGGTAGGTGCCAGCAATCCCGCCCCCAAGGCTGCCCAAACTTGGAGGCCAGCGAAAAAAAAAAATAAATAAAAATAAAAATAAAAATAAAAAATAAAAATAAAAATTTTCCAACTAAGAACAATGTACACTTGTTGAAAAAAAAAGCAACATTATACGATTATTTACATGCAAATAGCAAATACATACACTTACATTAACTTAACACTTAGAAACATTAACATTAACATTATCTCCACTTTAGAGTCCATCCACAAATGCAAGCCTGAATTGGGTGTCCAGGAGCAGAAGATCATCTCGCTGTAGACAAGAAACATCCTATAAAGATGACATTACACGAAGTGTTCTGTCGTCAAATGTGCAGCACTTCCCTTAATTGGTATCCTGCAATAGATTTCTTAGCTCCTGTCTTCTTTTAAAAACTTTGGCCGAGAATTCCTGAAGCAAAGCAAAGATGTCCCACCTCTGAACCAAGAGAGGTAAATTATTCTCCGTGAGGTTTGGCAACCTATTTAGTAATTCCTGCCTGTCTGAAGTATACAGTCCGCATTCAAGGATGACATGTCTCCAAGATTCCACCTCACCGCACGAACAGTAGGGGTCAGGTTCTAATCCTCTTTCAAATAGTTTGGCCCTTAAGCCATGTCCAGTGATTAAGTAACTCGTTGTCATGGTGGGAGCAAACCAAGACGACACCCTCCTGTCCATTGCAAAGCTTACGGCTGGAATGAAGCCTCTTGTAATGGTTCCATACTCACTCAAATCCCAACGTTGCTGCCAGCAATTCACAAGCTCGCCCCAAATTCTACGTTTTTCCTCCTTTATGTTGTTATTTGGATTAGAGGTGATATTCAATATTTGTAACGCCCTTCCCTTCTTTAAGTTATATACAATACCTCGGAAAATAATGTGTAAATCCAAGGGGATGGTACCTGCAATAACCTGTAAGGCATTTGTCGACACTGTCCTTGGAGCGCGTATAACTGTAAGCAACATTGTACGTTGCAGGGACAGAAGCTTGGCTTTAGTTGTAACCTTGGTAGCAGCCGCAAACCAAATACCAGCACCATAATCTACAATGGGAAGAAATATCGTCTTGTAGTACAATACCAGAGTTTTTTTGGATAAACCCCATTCCTTGCGGGAAATTCTAACAACTGCAGCTACGAACTTTTTGATTTTTTCATTGATTTTAGTGACATGTACATGAAACCTGAGACGATCATCTAAAGTTAAACCCAGATATTTGGTGTTCTGTACATATGGAATTTGAGTACCATATAGGGTTACCTTTGGCGGCCTTCCATAATCGAAGTGGTGTTTAAACACCATGAAATTGGTCTTGGTGACAGAAATCTTTAGTTTATTCAAACCCGCCCATGCCACTAAATTATTCAAAACTGACTGAATTTTTTGTTCGAGAATTTGTCTTGATCCTCCCTGCACCGCCACCACCAAGTCATCTGCATATGCAACTTTGATGAACTCATCGCTATCCTTCGTGAGCCACTGGTCTAGCACTGCATTCCAAAAGAGAGGTCCCAAGACTGAACCCTGAGGGCATCCTCTTGAAACGGTAGTCGTGTATGATAAATGCTTTGCACATACTCTAATTTGTCGATCCTTAAAGTAAGATCTGAGGACTCTGAACAGGTAGTCATCACACTTTGCCAGTTGCAGTGACCTGAGAGCACTCTCCCACCAAAGGGAATCGAAAGCGCCCTCAAAGTCAATAAAAACAGCAAGAACATATTTGCTGTTTGCCTCCTGAATGTAAGTCAGCAGGGTTGAGATTGCGTCCTCAGTGGAACGTCCTTTTTTGAATCCAAACTGGCAATCAGAGGAGAGATTATGTTCTGTAAATAATTTAAAAATCCTTGGGGCAATCATCCTTTCAAATAATTTGCCAAGATTTGCCAATAAAGAGATTGGCCTGTATGCTCTGGGGTTTGTTTTTGGCTTTCCCGGTTTATGCAAGATTTTTAAGAGCGCAAGCTTCCATTCGAGAGGGAAAAGCCCTTCTAGCAGGCATTTATTAAATAAGTTAAAAAGGGCCTCTTCAGAGGAGCGTCCTGGTGTGAAGCCATATTGATGTGGAGAGATTAGATTTTTCGCCTGGAAAAGCGCCGAGACTCTTAGGGCCATAAGACGCTCGAGAATTTTCCCCAGATTTGCCAAGAGTGCAATGGGACGAAAGGAGCGAGGATCTGAAGGTGGCTTGTGTGGTTTCTTTATCAAGCGCAGAAGAGCAGTTTTCCAATCCTTGGGAAAGATACCTCCCTGGAGGCATTTATTGTACAACAGGAGGAGGTATAGGGGCCTTATTTTAAACAGACGAAAGATGAAGGTATACTCTGTCTGGTCTAGGCCAGGGCATTTGTTTGGGTTTATTTTCTGTAATACTGCATTCAGCTCTTCCAGGGTGAAAGGATCCGTTGTGCTTTCTGTGGCGTAGTTTCGATTTGCTCTTCTAATTGCTGTATGCTCTGGGAGATCCTCAGCAACATCGTCTGGAGGAAACAACCTGTCAAGGATTAGGTTGGCTGAAACAAACAAGTTGGAGGTTTCCTGGGAGTTAGCCTGTACAGTGTTAAAAATTTCAGGGGTGAAGGATTTATCTCTTGTTATTTTATACACTAAACCCCAGGGGTTGGAATTTCCAGTTTCCTTAACAAAGCTC
The DNA here is from genome assembly GCF_048544385.1 of Mastigoproctus giganteus. Classification (NCBI taxonomy): domain Eukaryota; kingdom Metazoa; phylum Arthropoda; class Arachnida; order Uropygi; family Thelyphonidae; genus Mastigoproctus; species Mastigoproctus giganteus. Next base: position 242,367,518 of record NC_143578.1, read on the forward strand.
GCCCAGGTTGCTTTTTTCCTGGCTGCTATGGCTTTAATATAGTCGTTTTTCTTTTGGATGTAGTCACTGTAGAGCCGTTCGACTTCTGGGGGTGCCCAGTCCCGGTGCCGCTGGTAGTAACGTCGTGCTCGCATTGCCAGTCTCCGAAGTCTAGTGAGATCAATGGTCCACCAAGTGGAGACAATAGGTCGGAATATTTTCTTTTTGGCGGATTTATAGGATGCTTTGAGGATTGCTTTCTGGAGAGCAGTTACCAGTTCATTGGCTTGCATGGATTCATTGGGATTTGGCTCACTTTCAGGGAAGTTTCCTTTAATAGAACGTTCAAAGGATTGCCAGTCGACATTTCTGGTGGAGAAACTCACAAGTGCAGGCAGTCTTATCTGGTTGTCTTTTTTCAGTGGAATTAAGTTTATGAGGAAAAGTATGACTCTATGGTCGCTGAGGGTCCAGTCTGGGATAACCTTCCAGTCAGAGACCAGGGAGTCAATGTCCCTAGTGGAGATGGTGACATCAATGTTTGATTCTCCTGTAGAGCTGCTGTATGTGGTGTAGGGGCTGGGTTGATTGTGTATTGTTAGGTTTCTATTTAGGACAAGGTCCTCCAGAAGTGATCCACGGGCATCAGCAGTAGGGCAAAACCAGAACTCAGACTTGGCATTAACATCAGAGGCAACTAGGAGAGATTTGTCTAGTATACAAAGGTATACTAGACAAATACAAGCAGGCGTTCCACAAGGAGGAGTCCTGTCCGGAATTCTTTTCACTGCTATCATCTACCCACTAATACACAATAGAACAGATATGATATCATATGCAGATGATTTAAAGATCTTCACAAAAATAAATTTGACCGATGAAGCCAAAAACGCCACAGTAACCGTCAACAAGACCTTATCAGAAGTACAGAAGTACCTCAAGAATTTTGACCTGCAAGTGAACCCTGAGAAATCTGCCATCATGGTATTCTCACTTAAACCCATACCAACCGTAATTCAGCCTGCGATTGACGGAGTCCCGATCCCCTGCGTTGAAAAGCAAAGAGATCTGGGTGTAATCTTCGACAGAAAATTACGATTCCATCATCATATAGACGAACTCTGTGCTAAATTCAACAAGAAACGGTGGGTTGCCAAGCAGCACTTGCTACACATTCACAACACAAACCTGATAAAAATGTATATCAGGATGATGGTTTTTGGAAGTGTACTGTATGGAGTAGAGTTGTGGGGCTCAGCTGCAGACACCACAATTAAACCATTAAAAGCCGCTGAATACTGGCTCCTGAAGTGGGCAACCTGGAAGTGTCATCTCCCACCACAGCAGCGCACAACACCGATGGCCAACGCACTGAATTTAACCAGGTTTTCAGCATTAATGCACGAGAGAAGACTCATCTTCACCGTAAAAATGATTTCCGGGAGAGTCTCAGCACCCAACGTTTGGGACACCGTGTGCTGGCGGATTCCCCAACCAGGTCTCCGCTCCACTCCCAAGCTTCTTGCTCTTCCTTCGAGACTACATTTGAAAGACCGGTTCCTCCCTTATCAGAAGCTCCATCTGGTTCAATCCCTGGATGCTGACATATTTAAAATCATAGATGATAAAAAGTATAGACGGATCATCCTAGATCTGCACGTGGTCTCCACAACTACCAACTGATCTCAGATCGGTATGGCGGGGCAAGAGACTCTCAGAAAACTGGACTCGAGGAAAATCTTTTGTTATCACAATTTGTTATTTTTGTATTAGTTTTCCTTTCAAGTCAATGTTATCTGCTATGAGTACTTTTTTTTAATTTTTTTTTATTAATTAATCTTTTAATTTTAATTAATATTTTAATTTTAATTAATTTTTTTAAAAATTAATCTTTATAATTCCGGCGAGGTTATCTCTGCCGTTTGTTAACCCCTGGCATGGTGCCGTGAAGGGTATTGTATGGTCGTGGTACCTGCGTGTACCGATGTACTGTACAATAAAGATCTTATTTATTTATTTATTTATTTATTTATTTATTTTGAGTCGAGGAAGTCAAGGGCATATTCCAGGAAGTTAAGTGAGTTGTTAAAATCAGCAGAAGGGGGACAATACAGGGACAGCAGGTAGAATGACTGTGTGGCATATGTGATCTGCACACAAGTGGCAAGCTGATTGCAGAGGCCATGTATTACGAGGACATCCAAATCCTTGTTTAGAACGACGATGCAAGTCTTTGGGTCCTCCAAGATAGGCTGGATTACTCGAGTGTGCATTGAGAGGCCGGTGATTTTGGATGTGTGGTTGGAATGGTTTTTAGCAGCATAAGGCTCCTGGATTGCGATCACATCCACTGCCTGCAACTCAGCAGCCAGACGAATCTCATCAGCAACGGCACGAGATCTGTGCCCATTGATTTGCATGACTTTGAGGCATTGGTGGCTGGGTGTGTCCATGGCAACTGTATCCATTGGAGGAAAGGGAGTATTCCGGGGAGACCGTCCTCTAGTTCTTGTAGGAATGGAATTGGGGCTATTCATCAGCGGTCCTTAGCCGTACGAGTTCTAGAGCCTTCTGATATTCCGGGCATGCTGTATCCCGGACTGAGTGGTTATGGGGGCGGCGGCGCCTCTTGCAAGTATAATTACGACAGCACCTCGTGAAACGCGATTCGACTTCATTACGACTATCGTTTCGGTGGACTCGGATCCACTTCCGAGGCTGTTTTAAGAACAGCGCATGCGCGTACCGGTCCAGTGAGGAAATTAAATATCGCGGACAAGAGCCCGTCGTCTGAATGGTACGTGCACGTGCGCTTAATTTCACGAACACCCTACCGGGGTGAACCTTAGTTGCACTACTGCATGCATCTACACTATACTGCCAAAGTAAAGGGACATCTGCCGAAATGCTCTCTCGTCTTTGCGGGTAGCAAAATGGTTGAGATCACAGGATGGAAAAGGCCCGGGTTCGAATCCCTTTAATGGTGCCAGAAATTCTTATGGCCTCACACATACGGTACGGTCTTCAATGATCGTTCGGATGACCTCAGATTTCATGCTCAGCGCAGTTCATGTTCGATCCGTGCCGTGTGATAGACGATGGGATGGGTTGGGTTCTCTCCACATCACGGGATTAGTTATTATTAATACGTCATTATTATACGGAACACGTCCGCGTGAACTTCGCAGATGTCTTCGAAGAGGTTAAACTGCGAACACTACCTCCGCGCATCGTTTTCAAAATCGAATTTTTCTACCGCACTTCGTAACTGCGTTCTGCACACGTGGAGCGAATGGTCGGCGGGTTCGGATGAAAGGGAACTCCTCTCCGGACCGAATGACCTTTCAACTAATGCGCTCGCTCATTGGCTCGTTCGCTTTCTCATTTCAGATGCGGCTGGAGCAACAGACACGGGGATGAAGGCGAAGCGACACCTGCGAACGGGGTTTGCACCTTAAAGCGCGTTTATAGGAAGAACGCGTGTCGGCAGACGATCTGTTTGCGCAGTTATTTCGAGGGCGAGACTCGGTTCCGAAAGGGTTACTGCGGCGTAGCTGTTGCGCGTCTATTTGCGGCCGTTGTCTCACGACGTGCCTCCGGCGTGACTCATTCGGCTTCAGTACGCTCGTCGCTCTTCTGTCTCCGTACGATTACGGCGGAGTCGAGCTTTAATGACCTCGCCCGAAATACGGATGACATAACCCGCGAGCAGATTAAATTCCCTCGGCCCGAGATATTTACGAGTCCTCCTACGCGACGGAGGGGGAGTCCGCGCAACTTCCCCTTCCTCGGCGGGAGGGTTAATGGGGCTAATTAATCCGCAGTGACCTCGTAGCGATGCGTTCCTCAAGACCCGGATTTACGGAGTAGCGAATTTGTGTGCGGAACAGCTCCAGACGCTGGAGGGGCCTGCGGGGTGCTTCTCTGCGGGCACCCCGAAGGGGCTCCGTTATTTAACCTTCGGCGACATTTCCTCGCAGCCGACAGAAGAGCGGATGGAGCGGTGGTGGATGCGGCATCAATCACGGAACCCTAAATCAACATTCCGTGGACGGACGACTGCTACCGGGGATCCCGTCAGCACTTCATCACCCCCACCGCCTCGCCAGCAACCGCGTCTGTTATTTTTAAGGAGTCGCTGGCAGTAGCAATGCCGTAAATGAACACTCAGGTCAACGTTCACCACCCTGTCGACGAACATGTTTCATTTTTCAGCTACCGTCCCGACACCTTTCTGGAACAGGCACCGCCCTCTGTTGTCGCCCTCTCCATTGGGGCAACACATTTGCTTTGCGGAAAACAAGAAATGGCGGACAGGAGACGCCCGAATCCATCACAGTCCTCAACAACATCGGCTAACCTTTGACGCTACTGCCACTGGCACCCTCGCACAACCTTTCCGCGTTCTGTGTCAACAACTTCCCGTTTTCGAAGAGTGTCGTTCGTCCACTTTGTGAACCCGTTTGTTCAGATGGAAAAGGACTCGGTTCTGTAGCTAGGTGCCCTCTTGTGAAGCGAGAGTGGCCCCGATATTTAGAAGTAAATTTTCTCATTGATCGCTTGGTCCTTCGATACTGATCAACGTGGTGGGAGGACTGCAGTACTTGTGGACATCGCCCTTTTATTTTTGATGGAGTTGCTCGTTAGTTGAGGCTAATTGAATCCCCAGTCGACGTTGGATCATTCAGAGCTAGTTATGACACCGCGGGTTGCCAGCTCTAAATTCCCATCAATTGCCCTAACACCCACCGAAGGCCACTCTTTTTCGAAGGACGTCTTCATGTCGTGGGCCTTGGATGATGAGCTCAGTTTTGAAATCAATCTCTTTGGTATCGCAGCAATGTCTTCCTCTCTTCTACGAGTAGCTGCTTTGCACGGCTTTATTGTTGGCCAATGGTATCTGTCCCAGGTTTCCTTCCCTGGATGGGTAAAGGTTTCGATAGATGGATGGATACAGAAACTGCTCTGATTCTGTTACGATGTCTCTACTGCAACTGATGTGCACGTGCAATTACAAAATATTCAGTTTCGCCCTGTCCTATTGCAGATGTATTTCTCGTGAACTTTCGCTACTTGGAAGTCATGAGAGTGTGGTCCACCTATCGAACTTTCAGTTCGGAAGCCGTAAGTTGGATCTGTGAAGAGTTTACGACTGAAGATTTCTTTGGGTCGTGGATGCTCCTTACTCTTTGTAAAGTTGCAAATACTGATTTTATAGATTCCTGATGAGAAATATTCTGGTCTAGCTTGCCTATAATCTGGTTGGCTATTTATCAAATTTAAAGGATAAAGTCTATGATACCTATTCATCTAACTACGTTGAGATTACTTGTGAACTTTCACCTTCTGGAAGCCACGTGTGTTGCCCCCACCCCTTTCGAACTTGTAGTTTGGAAGACGTCGGTGGACTTGTGATGGTAACCCCTTTGGCTACTGTTCTGGACAGATGCACTTGAAACATGATTGTGAATAACTTCTTAAGGTTTTGTAAATAACCCTTGCCCTCAATTGCAATGCAATCTGTAATGCAAGTTTGACGATACAAGTTTTCTGCAGTGATGTTCTCCAGTATTGAAATTTGTAAATGCTTTATGTTTTTCTCGAGTTTGAAGAGTACCTCGCGCTCCAAATTGGATGCTGCCCGTTGAATGTGAAGCGTATATCACTGTTTTGTCTGAAGATTATTGGCCATGGATCTTCCTTATCTGTTGTAAAGTTGTCAACAGAGATTTTATTCGTCAGAATTTGTTGATTATCTTTTGCTTTAAAAATTGGTTTTAATGTTTAGGACAGACACACTTAAATGTCATTGTTTTTGAGACTTGGACCTTCTTTTTTAGAGTTGTTATTTTCTTCAAGAATGAAGAATGGCATCACCTTCAAGTTGAAGACAGAAGAACTGCTGGAAGCGAGTTTCACTCTCATCTTTCTCTCTATTTTCTTTTTTTTCCTTGGGGGTTCCATCTGTTGACCCACCACTCCTTTTCCTCTTCTGGACCATTTCCCTGCACTCAGTCTGCAATTCCGGACATCTACACCCGATGTCACGAATTCCACGGCGAAAGTACACTCGGAGGCACGTGCCGCAGTTACGTTGTTGGCGGATGCGATCCCACCGCCACCCCTTTCGTTATTTAAAACCGCAACGTGTTCCCATAATCCCCTTCGACTTCTCGCCTTAAACGTGTCGCCACGAATGAATTCGCCGTGGTATGCGGGCTCAAGTGGCATTTCCGGAGTGCATCGCGAGCACGCGATCGCTGGAAATTTCACACTTGTCGTCGATCCATTCGCCACTTCGTTACTGTTTTCGATTGCTTTTTCGGCCTCATTCGATTCCAGGTTCGTCCGATCCGTCGGAGAGGTGAACCCAATTTGTCATCGTATTCGGGTTGTCCGGAGACACCCCCTCCACTACGGAAAGCCTTTAACCTGTTCGTGACTCTGGCAGCCACCGAGGGGTCGTCCGAATCAGAACTCGCGATTGTCTGAGGCTTATCGGACAACGATGTGTACGGCTGAGATGTTTGCCTTATAAGGATGCGCGGGAAAACCGGTTGGGATGATCGTCAGTGCGTGCGACAAGCAATTGTCGGGGCAGACCACCGAGCAGTGACGTCACATGTTCGGCTGCGGCGGACGATCTTAGCGACGCGCATCGCAGACAGACAGTGCTGTCGGGCGATTAGGGGTGTCGAGTAATTACAGTGGATGGACGCGAACATCCCGTACAGATGTGAGGGCGCGAAGAGAAATTGGGGGAACCCGTGGGAACAGACGACGCCTTCTGCTTCTTTCATTCTTTACTTCTTTCTTCCTTCCTTCCCCTCACAATGACCCGTTAATAGTAATGCGAATGCTCGTCGCAAGCACCGCACAAAGTTACAACGTGGCAACCCCGGCTGTTCAGTTGGAAACACGTTTTGTGGAAGTTGGCAACAAATCGCAACATTTCGAATTCGAAAAGCAAGAAACACGGGCTGGAGGCTGAAATCGCTTTGGGTGGAGTCGCCTGTTGGAGGGCGAGTGTGAAGGAGCCCTTCGGGAACAACACCTTCCCCTTGGATCGAGGGTCATCTACTGAAGGGCCCACCCAGTGTACTTCAATGATTACACACCGCCATGAATAATAATGCGCTCGTTTGTCCAGGACCGCACCTTCCAATTTTCCATCTGCAAAAGAGAAATCAATTTGGCGAGGAATCTGAGTGAAGGTGTGAAACAGTGGGGCGAAACCAGTGGGAACGGACGACGCCTGAACAAACCTTAAATTGTTCTTTAGCATAGCGAGCAACCTCGTGGAAGTTGTGATCTACCCTCAGTGAAAGACGTTTCCTGGTAGCCATCTCCACTTCCACTTCTGCGCAAGTTGGACCATCTCAAAGGGCCTTCGAAAAGGACATCGCAATCTTTGTTGCTAGTATTTAAAACTCACAACTACCTTCAGCTACTTTTCCTTCTCTTCCCTTAGACGCCATGTTCAGAAAGTTACCAAATCTCAATATTCTCGTTATCTTCACTCACTTGAAGCCGAACTTACTCGGAATTTAATTTCGAGACCACCGTGGCGCTATTTCAAACGACAAGCGAGATCTTCCTTTGTTCTCTAATGATTCCAATATCTCAATGAACGGTTGTCCTCTTGGCATTGCTAATCTTTTTACAACCCATTTTTCGAAACTTTGTTCTCCTGAACAGCAACGTTCTGTTCCATGTTATCTGTTTGAAAATAACACTTTATCTTCGCCCTCTTCCCACGTTTATATGGGGTCGGCATTTCTATCCTTAATTCTTTTCCTCCATTGAGGATGGATGAGAGAGGAAGCCCTATCCTGGGCTTCCTCTCTCATCCATCCTCTCTTTTAAATCCTCTGCCACATTGTTCTTTCATCCCCCTCTTCCCTATCACCTCCAACTTTTCACACCTCTTCCCCACATACTCCTCACTTCGTCGTTCCACATGTCCAAGCCACCTCAACCTAGATTCCTGCATTTTTTTACTCAGAGGTCCACCTTAACTGTACCTCTGATGTAGCCATTTCTTATCCTGTCCTTCGTCACACCACACATCCATCTTAGCATCCTCATCTCCACCACTTCCATCTTTTTCTCCTGGGCCCTTGTAATCGCCCATGTCTCAGCACCATACATCAATGTGGGTCTAACCACAGTTTTATACACTCTTCCCTTCATTCTACAATTTACCAATTTACTTTCTTATCACACAACATCCCACTTATCTTTCTCCAGTTCAACCATCCACATTGCACTCTATGCTGTATTTCTGCACTCAATCCTCCATCCCTCTCAACGTTCAGTCCCATATACTTAAATTTCGAAACTGATGGTAGCTTTTCCTCCTGCAGTTTCCTCTCATCTTCTCCATTCAATGCCATATATTCTGTTTTTGTTCTACTTATCTTCATGCCTCTCTCTTCCAATGCTTTCCTCCATTCCTCCAATTTCTTCTCTACCTTTCCTTGGGATGGTTCGCACAGTACGATATCACCGTTTGAAAATAACACTAATTCACTGTTTTGATAGATTGGTTCTCACTACTGATGCCAAGCTCAGGAGGATTGTTAGGGTGGATTTGGGTATAAAAGGGCGGTCGATAACTTATTATATGAATGCTTGTTTATCGCAATCATAACGCCCACGCCTCCAGGGCTTGGGGTCATAAAATTGGCAATGTCATAGTACAAAAATATTTGATACAAGCCCAAAGATTTGCTCTGTTAGGATTAACAAAGGCATGTCGGTCGATCTCTTCTGAGGCCTTACAAGTTATATCTGGAAGGCTTCCTCGTGAGGTATTCAGTGATATTGTCCTGTGAAGGGCAACATAAATTCAAAATTAGTTTGAATCTGGGCAAGATGTTATATCTTACCCTGATGATAACAGGACTTATTCCAAAGTAGATCAAAAATTATAAAAGGTACGAATACTGCAGAAAATTAAGAAGTGGCCCTCACATTGGGATAATGTTGAAGAATGAAGGCACACTTATCTGTTCATTCCAAAAGCTGACATTACAAGTCCGTTAATGTTGAGTGGCAACTCTATGCAGATGATATTAAACTTGACAAAGTTATTTGTTCTTCAACTGACAGCGATGAACTGCAGTCCTGCCTTGATTCAGTAAGACCCTCCTTGTAAGGTCACTGAACTTAAGAGTCACGCCCCGAGCAAATAAACGGTGGCCCCGATTCAACCCACTCAATGTCTCGAACAGCGATCAACAACTCATTCCCTTTGCGATTCTTTGCAGGCAATCGGGCTTGAAAGTAACCAAGATCAGAAGGCAGAAGAAAAAGGGATTTATTTCCATTGAGCAACGTGCCATCTCTACACACCAGCTGACAGCAGCGATAAACTCCCTTCCAGCGACAGCAACCGTGGGGGCCCACAAAATGCCGCAATTCATGGTAAAATGCCTCAGTCCGTCCATCCTCCAACCGCTCAGGTCCATCTTCAACGGAATTCTAACCACAAGAATCTTTCCTAAAACCTGGAACATCTACCTTGTCAGACCACATCCAAAAGTTCGAAACTCCACTCTACCCAGGCACTTTCGGCTGATATCTAACTCCTCAACGCTCCTGAAAGTCATGGAAAAATCTATGCTGCCCACCTTAATGAATCAGATTCTTGGAGATAGGCCGCCACAGGTCCACTATGCAATCCTAAACCAATCCACAGTAACGAACCACCTTCCAACCACATGTAATTATTGTCCGCCTTTGAACAGCAAGAGGAACTCGCAATCACGTACCTGGATATTGAAGCTGCCTTTGACGCCATCAATGTGTCGGCGCTCCTCCGCTTGCTGAAAGACCACTATCTAATCCAGGGTAATATCCTCTGGTTCATAGCATCACTCCTCTATGATAGGGTACTACAAGTCGATGCCTATGCACAATCGCACAAGAAAGCAATTTCTGCTGGTGTTCCGCAAGGAGGAGTTCTATCTGGCTTAATATTTACAGCCATCATTGCACCTCTTGTCCGTAACAATGAGAAAATCATCACCTATGCAGATGACATAAAAATTCTAACGGGTATTGCCAACCAGACTGAGGGGATTCAACAAAAGAAACTCCTTCTGTTTCAAGACAAATTTCGCTGTTCTTGTTTTTTGTCTTTCCACACTGAAGTCCTCCACTCAGACGCGGAATCCGTCAAAGCATCTCAATGATCGGCTGGAACTGGCCCAAAAGGGGTCAGGGTACAGTTCTAACTACCGCCTTTTTCACAATTTCAAATTGTGAGAATACAACCTTGAGGATTCGCTGTAGGTGTATCCTCAAATATCCCCTGTTTTCCACACGTCGTTTATTTAGCCATTGGGACTGAGCTTGAGTCCTGGTTCCTTCGCTGAATGAAAGTTTTCCCAAGGATTGGCTCGGCACTATTACTTACTTTATAATTTCTGTATTCAATACCCAAGTGGATTCAGTTCTTGTGTACGCAGATTTCTTTCTTCATTCTGTTAATTTAAAATCGATCATTTTGGATTTTTGGTAATTATTAAATCTTTGTTCCTCGCAATAATCGGACCCTTCACTGCCAGCTGTAGACTTCTGCCGATTGTCAATGGGTGACACCCAACCAGGAGTCTTCCTTGTAGGCTCAACCCGAGATAAATATAATAAGTAGTTGTTCAATAAAAGAGCCGGAATAAATATGAGATGTCGCGGCAAAATTAAGCAAAGGCCAATTCACGGAGAGGGTGGCGCCGACCGAGAACCTTGACTGCGGTTTATCTCTCTTTCGCGCATTTCCGCTTTCTGGATTCGAAATGAAACTCGCGCCGTAAATGGAGTGAAACACTTGGAAAGTAGATCAACTCACTGACTGGAGGAGGACGATTAAATAAAAAAAGGAACTCCCTCGCATCGACCACAGCGAGATGAGATGAGGTCACTCGCTACCCACCAGGTTCTCTTTAAGAATCTCTTCCATTAAACTAAACTCTTATATCGGGGTGACCCAGAAAGTCACTTCAACTACCCATGTGTGTGTATTGTGTCTGTGAACTGCACGTGTTGTCTGGTCCACTTGCCTGCTTTGGTGAATGAAAAACTCAATTTTAGCACTCTCCTCCAGGGGAAGGGACGCCCTTGTGGGAAGCACGGTTGGTAGGATAGCCGTCCTCCCACACCGGGTGCAAAAGGTCTGAGTTCGACTTCTGTCGATGTCGGGAGGAATTTTTGTCTTTTCCACAACGTGGCTGAGTTAGTCGGTCTCAGGAGAGGGCGACTTGGTTTTTTTCTCAGAGCAATGTGTCCTAAGTCGCTGATGGTCCTAAAAGCCTTCAACAACAACTGGATGGGAGAACACAGTCGGGGGAATCTTCGCGTTGTACCTCTGGATGAAGCACTCCTACACAAAGAGGGCACGTCAGCGTCCTTCTGAGCACGCAACAGTTGTTGTCTCGCGCAGTGGAACTTTGCCAGTCATGCCGGAGTTTGATCCTTTATCGGCGCTTCGCCTCCGACTTCCAGCAGCATACTAAGGCGTGGCCTCCGTTCGCCGCACCACCTCCCTTGACTTCTCGGCAGCTCCGTGACTGCCCGTAGCGAGCATCACGAACTGTAACGACGCTAGAGGGCGCTGTCGTCGCACTCGGTCGCTCCGTCGAGGGCTGCTCCGATACGGGTGGCACAACGTCGACCGCGCGTGCTAGAGGTCAGCGAATGGACATACGGATGCCACTTCGCCTTTGAAACGCTCTTCCCGGCCCGACTGTTGACCCCCGGGCGAACGGAGTGTATTTTTTGCCCGCGCGGTTTCTGTCGGAATAGTTTAAAAGTGCGGAGAACTTGGAGAAACTTCGTACCGGGAACAGGTGGCAGCAGATGTCCCGTCGCAGGTGCCAAACCACACCTCAGCTGCCGCAGACACTCGTCTTCAACTGCTGCCCCTAAGAACGCGTTGCTACTGCGACCCACAGGCGATCAGACGACATCTGTACGAACTTGAGGAATGAAGGTGAGTGTTTTTTTGTTTAATTACTTCGGCATTGTGAAAACACCCCACTCGCAGAAGAAAGGCTGTCTCGTGTGGGTCTTAAAAGTACCCCCTTCCACTCTGCTTGTTAATGGTAGACTGCTTTGTATTTCATATACTGATTTCAAGTTTGTGTGTTAACGCCAAAGCAACTAAGTCTATGAGGCGTCGGTATATTGTGCCTGTAACTCCGTTTATTCTGTGGTTGGTAGTTCCTATATATCCCCTCCCCCCAATTTTCTATGATTTAAGAATCTCGCCTGACACCGATTAACTGGGTCACATTATGAAAAAGTCCCATAAAAATTCATCTCGTCATCGACGCGAACCTAGGCCTTTTCCACCCACTGCGGGAACACCGTGATTATTCCACCGTGCTACCCGGGAGGTTCACTTATTGCGTACACTTCATTCAATGTTATTACCTGCCCCACTAGGACAAACTGGGTGGATTTTTCTGCAGCCAATTCCAAGGTGAAAAGGGTCTCCCTCTCTTAATTAGCCGGGGTCTGATCCTAACGAGCTGACTCATGAAGACCCATCTTCGGGGCAAAAATCCAACGAACCCCAGAATCGAATACTGCACGAGTCTTCGCCTGGTGTGGCCTTTTCATGGAACACGAACAGCGGCAAAGCAACATCCAGTAAATCCTTGTCATTGAGTGTGGGTGGGTGGGTGGGTGGCAAAAGCCAGCATAAAATGCGTTCCCGGACTTCCCCTTCCACGCAACACGGTTTCGGATGGGCCGTCAAGAAACAAACAAGAAAATCTCAGACAGCAAACAGGTTCCCGTGACGAAGACGTTCACCTCTGCTTTGTGTGGATTGCGTTTGGGAAGTTAACCCTTCAGGCGTGGACGAATCGCCCGCCTAATGACCCGATTTGCTCTGAACTCGCTGCAATAATAATCAAACGAGGAGGGGTGGCATCAAAATGGCCGACTTTGTATCTATACTAGAGCGAGGAAATCCAAAGGACAGAATCGGAAACAGCAATGCACTTTGAACTCCCTCCAATGAGAGATCGAATGGTAGAGGCATCTTCTGTACAAAGAGAAACAACCTTGGAGTCTGCTTACAACGAGCGAGAGCAGGAAATAGAGCGACGAAATTCGAAGACACGCCTTTGAACTCTAAACCCGAACAGAGAAGATAATAAGTAAAAAAAACAAAGAAAACAATTAGTTGGAATCACTTCCAGCAGATGCCTTCACTGAACCCGGTTTGTTCAACGTGTCAACAACTGGAAACAGAAGATAAATTCCCCATTAAATGACAAAAGAACCGATTAGTTTATGGAGGCTCTTTGGGATGTTTGGGCGTAAAAACAAACCACTTGACAACCAGATAATTGCAAAAAATGAGCAGACGCCGTCAAATTGTGGCGCGTGCCAAGATTACGAATTCCTGCAAATACGCACGTGTAACATGAAGTGCCTTTATAAAAACAAAACAGATAAATTCTTTGACTTTCTTTTAATCAACCTTTAAATGCAGCATAACAGTTTTGAGTGGGAGGGCGCCACTCAGTAACTTGAAAATCAACAAAATGTGACAGATATTCAAGGTCCAACGCAACTATGGCAACGAGGCGTCATTGTATTGTATCTATAAACTGCGTTATTGTTTTGCTGGATGAAAAACCACGATTTTTTGGAGAAAAATCTGCGTAATCAAAGAAAACCGACCAATACGGCAATATTTTGTTGGATGAAAAACCCTGAATTCTGAATAAAAAAATCCATGTAACCCTCGCAGAAGGGAGGCTAACTCAGCCACTTTATAAAAAACAAACATTTCCTAAGAGAGTTAATTTAATGCTGCGAAAAACTTTTCCATGACTTCCATACGATTGACAATCTCACTGCATGTTCGTCTGGAATTGGTTTATAGTTATCAACGATTTATCCTATTTTAGGTTACCTAACCTTCATTAATATGATGAACTTAACGAAATTATATTAATCAGTAGATTTTTATTTCAGATAAAACGTAATGTTGAATGCAGAACTCTGCAATGTAAGGTGAATATGATATGGAAGTTACGACCTATTAAGTACCTCATTAATTAAGATTAGGTTACCTAAATTAGGATATTTTTGTTAGTTTTTAATTAAGCCTTTAGGAAACATAATTAAATAAAGCAGATGGCGAAAATGACAGCCTGATTGAAAACAGGTCAGTCATAATGAGCAGGAACACCATCTAGTGAATCGTCAACGTATGGGAAAGTTCTTCGCTGAATTAAAATAAGTTGTCTTCACTTTGCACGAGATTCGAAGACAGGGCTTTTCCACAGAAAGTGAGAGCAAAGCCTAACATTAAGAATGGACCATTCTGATAGTCGAGAGCAGCAGCACATGGGATCAAGGGACTGGATTGGCAGAAGTTCCTGAACGTGATGCACTTAACAAAGATAATAATAGCGGTGTAACAGTCTAACTTCCTGTCTAGACAGGTGAGCTGCGTTCTGTTTTTGTAGTCAGAAAGCCATTTTGTAGTTACAGATATAAATATTTTTTGTCAGAGCCTGTAAGTTATATAAATCATTTCTGCAAGTGTTAAAACAGTCATGAAAACATGTGTTAAGAGTAGCGGAAGTTTTATGGCAGAAGATTCTGATTATTTGCATAACTGGCTTAATTCAAGGACTGGAAGTTCAAAGGCAACTAAGAACCGCAACTGGCTGCTGGAAGCATTGAAGCTTTGAAAGCGAATGGTGCCAAGGACGGGATTTCCAGTAGCTCCTTACCAGCTTCTGACACGTAACGAATATAATCGTGTGTCAGGGATGAAAACTTTACAGTGGTCGTGGATGATGTCATAGTTTTAAACTGATATAAGGAAACTTGAAACGTTAAATAATATCGGTTCAACGTTGGTAATTCTGAGGTCAATTTGGAGTAATTGCTGCCATTCCTTTTCAGATCAAATTTTCTCATTAATATAAAAGGTTCGTGTTTATGAAGAAAGAAGGCCACAAACAAAATGCACTTTCCGTGTTGCCAGATGACTGAATTTTGAGTTTTGTTTTCATTTCCAGTTACATATCAAGGTTGCAATTCGAGTCCGATATTTATTTTATTATTTTTTAACGTATAATATAAACAACAGGCATGCGCCCAGTTAAAGTGTAAAACAGAGCAGAAAAAAAAATAAATAGAGAATAACACACTTTGTACAATGAAAGTCCTTCAAACTGGAAAAGTCCAATTCAAGGAAATAAAAAAGGTATTCATGACAAGTCCAGTGCCATGAAGAAAATCGCAGAGGGCAGGTAGCTGCAGGAGACATCATCACGAATTAATGAGGACATCTTTAACCCAGAAGTCATCCGTCAGCCAGTCAACTTACTCCAAATAGTTCTATGAAACTCTTTGTTGTTCACAGCCATATTCAGATCAAACTTGTTCAGAAGTGCCAATGTCCCTTTAAAGGAGTTCCTGGATATCTCTAATATACAGTTACTGATGTGAAATGTAGTCTTCTGTCTAGTAGCCACCGCTGGAGCATGTGGACATGCGTATATGTAAAGGGCCAAAAATGTGGTGGTGTAGGTTTGTGTGTGTGTGGTCTGTCTGGATACTGGTCCACACCACAGGAAGATGGGCCTGTCCTAGAAAAACACGTACCGTCTCAAAAGAGACTCTGACCCATCTGGTATTGCGAGCAGGTGGACCAGGATTCTCTGGGGGCTCATTCCAGAAGGACAACAACAAAAGAAAAAAAAAAGATGAAGGAAGGAAAAAAAAAAAAGAGAGACGACGAAAGGGAAAAAAAAAATAATAATATACTTGAAAAGACAATAGGTTGATCTTTGAATGGTGTTTGAGGTTATGGGGCTACTGCATTAGTTGTAAGAATATCTTTCCTTCTCGCAAAGGAGTAGCTGCAAAAGCGTGGAGTGCAGACAAGTGATGTGGGGTCAGAACAAGTTGCTCAACTTGATTTATGCTGAAGGATGGGACTTCGTTTCGCAGCTCAATCCTAATGTCTTCATAGCAGGCACGCCTCTGGAGCATGAAGATCAATATGGCATAGAAGATCTGGGAGGGAGGTTGAGCCAGTGAATACGTAATAAAACTGTTTTAGATCGAGAACAGTTCGCTGAGTTTCCAAAGAAAGCTTGAAGTAGGAACAGAGATTCGGGTAGAAGATTTTGTGGCAAAACATGGGATTACGTCTGGATAGATAGTGGACTTCAGTCTGGATAGATAGTGGACTTCAGTACAAAAAAAAATAATTTAATGAAAATCTCCGTGAAAACTCAGATGCGAAGCAATGAAGCTCTCCAAAATAACTTTTCATTCATTTCTTGTTTTTAATTTTAATTTTTTACGATATAATCGTATAAATTTATGTTAATTTGATCTTAGTTTAATCTCTTTCGTGGACTAAGAGAGCAATGTCTCTTCATTAGAAAAATGAATGTATCATTTTTCAAACTTATTAAGCGCATTAATATGATTTTCAACGATGATATTCAAACCTCACCAGGAGTCGTGGCAGTCTTCTGGCAAAATGCCAAGCAGAAGCAGCCATGCTTCATTTTAGTATTTCGAAAAAAAATTGTCATTAATTAGCGAATGCAAAACAGATTTTATTCGTAAGAAATCAAAACGTGAAAGTTTCTAAAACTGTTAATGAACGAGGAGCAGTCTGAATGGCGAAGAAAAGAAAACTATATCTTAGCGCTAATGTTCTGTTTTCGACTAATTAACGGGCCATAGTTTGGGACTACAAAGTATCCAACATGGTTGGGACAGTTTATCTGAGAATTCGACGATCGTCATTTTCTGGGTGGAGTCAAGTGTCGGGGGCTACGTTGATAAATTATCTTTGTCTCGGACTTTTAGTGCCGGGACAGTGTAATTGGCGAGTGACGAGACAGATGCGAAAACGTGTGAGGATTTGTTAACGCGGAGACAGGAACATTAAGAGTTTAATAAGAAGTTGGATTTTGAAATGGTCTGTCGTAAGTCGGCCGGGAAGATTAATGACGCGAGTGAACTCGGCCTTCGCACACGAAGGAGATACTCTTGATAAAAACACGTCACTAATAGGAAAAGTTACTGTTCTGGCATTCTCTGTACGTCTCTGGAACGATCTCTTAGGGGAGGGTCCTCATTTCTAAGATGGTAATGGTTATTTATGATAAAAGGGTAAAAAATCAACTCCAACTTAAAGTATTATATTATCCTGAAGTCGTACTGAATCATGACAGTTTAGTAGGGGATTTAAACATGACGATCTAAGTGGCCTTGTAGCTTATTCCAGAAAACTTTTAAACTCATCGTTCAATCAACATCGGAGAGTTCATGGTCGATATTCGATTCTGTTCTTGTTGCTAGTGGTTAGTCTGGCTACCACTTGTTTAAAAGAAAACGAGGGAGGGGTTCTTATCTGTTCGGGCCAAAGGTAGTCTGCCAGAATTGCGAAGCAATAAAAAATAACAAATGGATAATGAAGTAAAAGGTAACGTAATGAAACTTCTCTCGAAGGAATTCTCCTGCTAAAATTAAATTCTGCTTTTTCTTTTTCTCAAATACAATTTTTGCAATCTTCGACTTTACTAGTGAGAACAATGTGGTAATATAACTTACGAAAAATACTTTTATGGACTTTTTCATGCTGTGGCCAAGTTAGTCGGTCTCGGATTTTTGCAGGTTTTTATTATCTATTAATGGTGAGAGTTTTTCTTAAGATGTATGCAGATTTTTAAGACATTTACAACAAAAACGACAAGACAAAAGAATTTAAACAAAACCGAACTTGCCATTCGGATCATCGCTAATTTGAAACTCTCACGAAAGCATAGTGGCTGAAATCACTTTTTGGTGGAAAACGCCTGAATTAGAATCCTTTCAATGACACGAAGAATTTTTGTGGTTTTATGTCACAAAGTGGCTCTCAGGCTTCGGTTGCTTGGTTTTTTCGCCCGGA
Source organism: Mastigoproctus giganteus (assembly GCF_048544385.1). Taxonomy (NCBI): domain Eukaryota; kingdom Metazoa; phylum Arthropoda; class Arachnida; order Uropygi; family Thelyphonidae; genus Mastigoproctus; species Mastigoproctus giganteus. The sequence continues at coordinate 242,385,453 of NC_143578.1, forward strand.
AACTCTAGTTTTACTAACAGCAACAGCAAACCAACCGAAGAAGGCATGTACTAATAGACTAAACGCACTGATGCCTCATAACTTTAGTGCTTAATGCAAAAGGTATTATACACAAAAGATACATAATACTTAACAAATTTATTTTAAATCTCTTATTCTCATCGGTGAACTCTTCCTTGAAACAGGATTGTTATTCTATAAGTTCGATGTGGTCTATTTCTAGATGTAGGATAATTTTGTTTGCTGAATGTTTGCTAGATCTGCTCCTTCACATTTTCCACAAAATTTTAAGTGAAAACCACTTTCCGAAGATATGGAATACATATTTCGTTAAACCTGTTCCCAAAAATAACAATCCTAAGTCCGCCAAAGACTACAGGCCTATTGCAATTGGATGTTCGTTTCAAAAAATATTTGAGAAATCCATTTTAAATACCATCAACCATCACTGCTTCGGGCATAGACCGGAGTACCTTCATTCAGTGATCCCACAAAGATCTACTACCACCAATCTCATGGAGACTCTATTCCGAATCCAACACGCCGTTAACTTCAGACAGCAATTAGACATTGTCTTCTTAGACGTTGCATCCGCTTTCGACAGTATATCCGTCTCGGCTATTACTATCATCTTGGAGGAATATTTCCATATAACTGGGCACGTATTAGCTATAATAACGAGTTCTTTGAGGGAGAGACACATCACTGCCATAAATGGAATTTCCAAAGAGACCTTCCAAGTCAACAGGGGAGTCCCACAAGGTGGTGTCCTCTCTGCTACTCTCTTCGCAACAGCACTGCATCCCTTCCTGACCCAAAATCAAAAGCAATTTGTCGTATATGCAGACGACTTGAAATATTTCGTCACGTCGAATGACCAAAACACATCTTTACAATGCAACAACGAAGCAAACTCCAAAATCGCCGAGTTGCAAGAATACCTTAATTGCATGGGGCTCCGACTAAATGAACACAAGACAGCACAAATGGTTTTCACCGACAAGGTATTTAAAAACCACATATCAATACGCGTAAATGGCAGTGTGGTCAAAAAGGTCAGGACACATATTGATCTTGGTCTGAAATGGGACGAAAACCTAAACTTCACACCCCATTTCGGACATGTAAAGAAGAAAACTTACGCAGCGCTATGGACCTCCAGACAAGAACTAGTAGGTATCAGGAACCCTGACCTTGTTAAACAATATATTTTAAGATGCGTCATTCCCATCCCTCTCTACGCATCTCAGATTTGGTCTTCTGCCCCAGATGCTACCATCAAGGCTTTCCTGGGTTTAGAGTACTGGATGCTGAGATGGTTAAACAGGATCACTACGCAGCCATTTACAATCTCAAGAACCATTTTATATGCCAACTTGGATGTCACGCCTTGGTCTCACATTATTGTCACCAAGAACATTCTCACGCTTGCAAAACTGCTTACCGGGAGACTCGACTCGCCGAAAACTGACTACCTGCTGACTCGGCCCCGCATGACGCAAAGGTGGGCGAAGAGAACACCATCCCCTCCAATCAGTAGCGCGCTCACGCAGCTGGAAAGCCTTCGGCGATTTTTTCCTTTGAACACCATTAAGATGTTCAACGAGCTTCAAGCAGACCCAGAAAGGCTTTGCGCAGAGAAGAGATACAGGACTGAAGTGTTTCAAAATGCACTACTCCACCTGTAAATGTTGAGTGATGCCCACATATGAAAACAAAAGAGAATGCAGGAATGCATAAGAATGAACTGGTCGGGACTGTTTTTGCTCCGCACTGGTGCTCCTGTTATGTTGATATTGGACGTCTTGTCTTTCTGTGAACTCGCTGTAAATAGTGCTGTAGATGTGAACATTCTCTAATTCATTGTAAAATTGTAAATTATGCTTGTGCTCTCTTTCTATCTGCCTGTCATGTAAAATAAGCCAATGATGTGTAAAATATAATTAATTAGACAATGTATGATTTAGAAAATGTATAATTTAGACATTGTATAATTTATAAAGACTGATTTGTATAAATTATAAATAGATAATGATGTATATAACTTATATTTGTATATATGAATGTGCACCCCCTGGTTAATAGCTGTAAGCGGGTGTCTCTTAGGAGAAAATAAAGATAATAATAATAATATTCCACTATCCTTATTGCCTTGAATTTATAGTACCGAGATAATATAAACTTTTTTGCCTCTTAAAAGGTTCTTTAAAGTGAATATACACTGCTCGACAAAATTAACAGAACACGTACAAAACGTGGTGTAACTCGTGGTATAGCTCTGTTTTCTGATGAGTCCCGTTTTAGCCTACAAACAGATTCTAGACGTTATTTCATCTGAAGACAACAAGGAATGCGTTACCATCCCTCCAACATCAGAGAAAGGGACACTTAAGGTGGAGACGGTGTTCTCATGTGGGGTGGGACAATAATCAACGGCTGCACCCTATGTGAGACTTTTTAGGGGTGCGGTTGGCCCAGATTTTATTTTCATGCACGACAACGACACTGCACATAGAGCTGAAGTGGTGGAGGGGGAATATCTTGAAACTGAAGATGGGCATGTGGACATGTGTATATGTAAGGGTGGCACCTAGAACGTTTGTTCAACTCCGCTTCGTATCTCTGTGAAGAACAGTATCACTACAGATTGGTCAGATATGTGTGTGACGTAGGTTTGTGTGTATTCTTTGTGTGTTCTGTTCTAGCCAGAAGCATCAGCCACCTGGACAGATGATTCTGGGTACTCGTCCACACCACAGGAAGGTGGGCCAGTCCTAGCAAAACACGTACCGTCTCAAAAAAGACTCTAACCCACTTGGTGTTGCCAGCAGGTGGGCCAGGATCCTCTGGGAGCCCATTCCAGGGGGAACAGAGAAGAGGAGGAAAAGGGAAAAAAAAACCTGTGGTATAAAAAATAAATAATTAATTAAATTAAAAAAAAATTTTTTTTTTTTTTTAATTTATCCTTTATTTTCACCAGTGAAATCTAGGCCATAGAATTACTTGTCTGGTTTTGTTTTGCATTGGCATACAAGGTCTTCCGTCGGCCTTTGCATCTGGGTAAAAATGCCAGATGCAAAGGCCTGCCAGGAAGAAAGATTGTCTGTAGTCTGGATTACTTGATCCACCTGGTTTGTGGAGAAATTGGGAATTCCTCTCCGAAGTTGATCTCTGAGATCCTCATAAGTTGCAGTCAAAAAGAAGATGGTACCAGATTTATTTGGCTCCACAAAAGCATAGGTCAATAGATAGAAGCCCCAGTTTGTATAGCTTTTCATTCAGGGAGCCATGGCCAGTTACCAAGAAGGACGTCTCAAGGCTCAGAGAGAACCAGGATCTTTTGGTTTGAAACTGAGGATATGCAACGACTGCCTTGGCCAGCACGGTCATCAAACTTAAATTCGATCGAACATGTGTAGATTGTCCTTGTGGGTTGCATTGCCCGCCGACAACCAATTCCTCGCTCACTTGATGAGGTAAGGTTTGCACTGGTGGAAGAATGGGATTTGTTGCCAATGAATCTTATAGACACCCTTATATCGAGAATTTGTTCACTGCTGTCAGGCTCGTTTAGCTGTTGGAGGGATCCTACGCCGTACTGATCCCCTCCAACCTGTGCCCATATTTTTGAACATCTTGTATCGAATTCTATAATGTGACTTTTTTTTTGGTGATCTTTATACACCCCTATAAACGTCCCTTATATCTGTTCGAAATTTCTCGCCGTGTCCTCACTTCATCGTTATTCTATGGTACACCACCATACCAAATATTGTCCTGCAAGATGCACGCAAACAAACACCACCTTTTCTACGTGTTCTGTTAATTTTGTCGAGCAGTGTAGTTCATTAACTAGTAATTAACCGGTAACAGGTTAATTTATCTACTTTTCACTTCTGACAATCACATTAAATTGAAAAAAAAAATAATAATAAATAATTTAAGATTAAAATATCGACCGCGCCTGAAATGTAACGTTATGTGTACTGTACCTAATTTGTAGATTTATAATTTATTCTAAGTTGTAAGTAATTAATTGTAATTTATAAGTAAACTTTTATTGCAGAATTACACCAAGCATTCGCATAGCTTTTATCCTATATATTATTCAGTGAAAGTTTTTTATTTTATAGGTGGCGCTAACGGTTAACTAGAAATGACGCGACTACCCGATTAGTGCCATTCAATTTGCTGTGCCATATTTAGCCATCAAACAATGCGTAAGTCGCTGAAGGGTGTTGCCTAGTAAATATTTGCCGCTACTTTTTTTCTGTTTTCTTAAAGACATTCGTTAAAAAAGAAGAGAGAAAGAAAAGAAAAAACTGGCACCCTGCCAATTGAAATTGGCTTAATCCGTCAACTACTGGTTTGGATTGCAGCTGCTGTTATGCAAGTCATCTGGCAAAAGTAATCAGTTATTGGTGGGCTGAGCATTTATGTACGTGTAAAGGTATGAATTTAAATCTATTTGGTTTAATTTTAAGACCCCTGCGGATATTTTGTGTTCGAAAACAAGTAATGTTGATATTGCAAACAGCTTACATTTTTTATTTGAAAATTTCGCTGCTGCAGAAAAGTAGTTGAGGTAAAAATGGATTGTTTGACTATTCCGCTAACATAATCAATATTTAAATCTTATCAGGAGATAAATATTCATATCACGTGCGTATACTTGTCTGTAATACGTGTACTATACGATTTTTTTTTATCTCGATGGAATTATCCGTGAAAAATTGCTCATTCAGCGACATGTACAAGTGTAATTATCTTAAATCTTAGTTTTCTCCTTTTCGAAATTGATCAAAGCGCCCTCTCACAAAATGGCTTATTATTACACAAAATAATATTCATTGTAGTGTTGATTTAAGAGTGTTTTTAATGAATGAAAAAAGTGAATGTAATAATTGGAAATTTAAATTGATCCTTTATTATTTTATTTTGTGTCAGCCTCAACTGTTCATACAATTCTGCACAATTTCCAAGGGAGATTTTCTTCACAACTTTACTCACGGATCAACAGTCAAACTGATGCAGATAATCTTCAAGCTGCTTTCAACTCTTTTGCTAATTGGGTTGCTTTAAGCGGTCTGGAGGTAAATGCTACATCAAGAATACTCCGATTACCAGAGTTGCCGATGTTAAAGGACTAGGTGTTACTTTTACCGCTGGATGTGGGTTTGATAAACATATTAGAAATATATTGCTCCAAGCAAAAAAACAAATTGGATTCATCAAACGACAGACATATAGATTCAAACATCCTCAGTTCTCTGCGCTTTTATTCAAAACAACTGTCCTCTCTATACTAGAGTTTGCTACTCCTATATGGAACCAGCACTACATATTGATACAGCAAATTGAATCACTACAAATGAAATTCATCCACTATCAATCTTTGGAAACTCGGCGAACTGTTTTTGATCTAAAACTGTTCTACCATTATATGGTACAACAGTTTTAGATCGAGAACGATCTTCCCTGGTTCAAACCTACCTGCCTGATCTTTTATGCCATATTGATCTTCACGTTCCAGCGATGACTACAAGACAGAAGACTATATTCGACATCTGGAATTGTAGGTTAGAGATATCCAAGAACTCGTTCCTTAAAAGAACTGGCTCTTATGAACAAGTATGATCTGGATATGGCTGTGAGCAGGAAACAGTTTCACAGAACTATCTGGGTTCAATGTGAAAGTTATGATTAAATAGTATGTCTTTTATTTATTTACATGTTAATGTACAATCTAATAATAAACTTCTTTATTGCTGCTAAGTACAGTACAAGTACAAGTACTAGAAACAATAGTTCTCATCACGGCGACATGGCCAGAAGTTTTACATTAAGGAATGATACACGTGATTAAATTGATAAAATTAATAGTTACATGGGGTATTATAAGTTACACAAAATAAAAACATGTAAATTGAAATTATAATAAATAGGAAAATATAACAGAAACAGAACTGAACATCGTAACACAATTTGGAAGAATTTATCCCACTTGAACAGATTCGATCCACTCGAAGAGAATGCGACTCTATTTGTTGTCAGAAGCCATTTTCTGCAGGTTAACTCCAAGACGGAGCAGTGCCTGAATTTTGGGGAGTGCCTGGGCGTGTAAGAAACGATTACACAGTTTCAGCCGGTTGTATTTGAGGATTAGTGTGGGGTCCGACCTCAAGGATGCCAGAGGATTGTGCCACTGACAGAAATCCCAGATATTTGGGACGTTTATCACTCCTGTGTACATTTTTACTGTAGCCATTAAACGCCTGCTGTCAATTAACTTAGGGAGCCTGGGTACATTTAGCTGCTCAGCCATGTCAGTTGTTCTCAATTGAAGGGGTCGGCGATGCTTATTTGTGGCCCATTTCAGTGTCCAGTATTCACACGCGAACACCGGTTTTTGAAGTGATTGCGACGCAGATGCCTAGATTTCAGCAGCGTATAAAATAACCGGATAAACAGTGGTTTGAAGGTATCTGGAAGTGGTTGCGGCATCGATGGAACGAAGTAGGTGTTGCTTCGCCTCCAGCGTAGGGTGTTAAATCGCTTCCGGATGTATTCTGTGTGCGCATCGAATCTCAGCTTCGGATAAAAATTGACACCGAGGTCCTTATATTATATATATTATATGTTATATGTTATATTATATGTTAATAATAAATAAATAAACAAATATAACTGCTATGTTCTCCCTTGGCCAGCCTGACCTCAACTTTCTACGCTATTTTCGAAGATCACTAAAAGTAAACCAAATGCAAGTTCGGGTTAACTTCTTAAGAAAACATTGGCTTTCACAAACTATTTTTTAATTAAATTCTCGTATGTATTTCATCCCCTCCGGATAATATTTTCCTACATTGGATGCACTCCACATGGGACTACCTGGCGGGAGACGTTAGTTATTGGAGGATTTTTTTGGCACTTGTACCCGAGTACAGTGAGAGGCGCTTGCACCGACCTGTTTCTGCCATTTGTAACATATTTCCCACGTTGTTGTGTTTAAGGAGAGGGGGATTTAGGAGCGGTCGTAGACGCAGAACTAGACAGTGAAAGTAGCGGGGGAATTCCAAAGCAACGGAAGAGAAAGATGGAAAGATAACAGTGGCGTTCGAGACGATTAATGATTCATTTCCAGTGTAGTGGTATTTCTTGAAAGCTGTCGTATTTCTTAAAAGAATCCAGACCATCTTTGAATTTAATATTTATTGGGCTCGTGAAGCTTATTTCTGCCAATTATAAGGAGTTTGTTGCTTGCAGTGAAAAATAACTGTGGCCAGATGTACACTATAAATAAATATTAGCTTTTCAAAACATATACTAAAACAATTCTACCGAAATTAAAACCATATACACGTGGCATGTGTGCCAACTGGCTTTTTTCACATGTCGCAGAAAGAAGTTAATTCTCGTCGTTCATTTTTTCTTTTACTTTTGGCGTGACTCAAGATTCGTCACTCTGTCTTTTAATATGTACATCACTGATCGGAACCTTATCTCTTTTCCTTCTATGGGAGGTTACAGCGATACTGTACTCAGATGAATAACATTTATCGCTTCGTTGATGCCCACGACCTGGTATTGTGGGCTTCAATTAACAACTTTCAAGTTGCATTCATGTAATTATTAAACGAGCCTGCAAAAAATTGCATCAACCCGTGCTTCATCGTTAAAATCCTCTTTACTACCTTTGTGTTTTCACATCAGCAATTTCCATGTCCTGTGTGGACCACAAACACTTCCACTCATATACACAGACTGCAGAGTAATTTTTTAATCATATGAAGAACAAAAAAAATTGCTGTTCAGAAATAGATATTAGCACTTGAACTACGGGGGGGGGAGACAAAATAATAACGCGCGATAAAAGTTACAGATATGCACTAATATGGTGTTAGGCTACCTCTGCTTTTAAAAGTGATGGTGGAGGAAGTCGGCTTCCCATTCTCCTCTCCAAATATGTCCACTGTGGCTCAATAACGTTTAAGTCTGTGATTGTGCAGGCCATGAGAGATGCTTAACCTCAGTTTCATGCTCCTCAAACACATCTGGATGTACATTATCATCATGAAACATGGATTCGTTTATGAGGAAACTGTTTGCACCATGGGATGAACCTGATCACTCAGAATGTCAAGGTATTCAGTGGCAGTAATTCGCCCATTCAGGGTGATGATAGGACCTAAAGAATACCAAAACATTGCTGTCCAAGCCATTGTTTGGGCAGAAATATATTAGTATTCTTAAATACCCACTCCCTCCTAGTTAGCACAGTTGGTAGGATCGCCATCCTCCCCACACCGGGTGGAAAAGACCTGAGTTCGAGTCCCGTGGATGACGTGAGGAATGTTTACGGGCCTTTTTCAAAACGTGGCCGGGTTAATCGATCTCAGGCGAGAATAGCATGGTTTTTTCTCAAGGAAACTCGGGTGTTTTGTCCAGCAAACAGGAAATTAGCAGAATACGCAATTTGCAGACACTATATACGGAACAATGTAGCCTTAGTCGCTGATGCTCCTAAAACTCCACAACAACAACACTCCAAGGTAGGAGCTTCCTTTGCCATTTACCAAACGTAAACTCTCCCTGATGTTGGAAAAAAAAAAAAAGTGTGTATGTGCTGATTCTCCTGAAAATTTGACATTTTCCCAATCAAGTGTTCAGTTATCCTTCTCTTTGCAGTATTGCATCCACTTTCTACCATTACCATGAGTAACGAGTGGCTTGGCAGTAGCGGCTCTGCCATAAATTTCAGCTTTATGAAGTTCTCGCCGAACTGTTTTTCTAGGAACTGGATTGCTGAGACTCACATTTTGGGACAGTAGTTTTATGTTTTGTTTATGGTTATATTTTTATGTTTATGGTTATGTTTTATGTTTATGTTTTGGGGCTACAGTTCTTTTCATCCTTTTCTCAGTCAGCTTCGATTTCCACAGTTCGTCATATCAGATTTTGTTTTTCCCATTCTTGGCGAATGCAGACATCACTCGCTCTAGATACATTAAAAAAAATCAACAGTTTTAGCCACCGATGCCCCCTAAACGTGCACAAACAATTTGTCCCTCTTTGAATTCCCTCGACAACTTGGGTTTTCGCCTAGCAAAACAGGCAAATCGACCATAGAACACACGCAATTTACAGACATAATACACAATGCACGGCAAATGAAATTAATAATTCGGGTGGCCTAAAAATAATAGTTTGGATTTTTTTTTTTTTTTTTTTTTTGCCCTCCTTTGGAATTCACACAGGTCGCTCATTATCCTCACGTATCTTTTTATATCACCTCTAAATAAACATCATGAGCTTTTATCATGTTTTATTCACAGTACCACCTGTAAGAAACAAAAAAAAATCATCACTGCATGTTGATAAATACGTCATACAGCCATTACATAAACTTTACTTTCATATCAGGTATTTCCATTATTTTGCACACCCCTATATATTTAGCAGTGTTTGAATAATTCATGGCAGAAGAATCTGTATTCCACAATTATCAGTAATGTGTTGCTGTCGGAGAACATCTGCTAATGCTTCCTCTGATACAGAAAAAAGTATCTTCAAAGATACTTTTTTCTGTATCAGTGTGCTACTGCAACAGGATCTAGAAAATTTGGTCAGATGGGCTGAGAAGTGGCAACTCAAGTTTAACATCGACAAATGCCAAGTACTGCAAATGGGTAGAAGTAACCCCAGAGGAACGTACCAACTGTGTGGTACTACAATTAGGGTGGTAGAAAATGAAAAAGATGTGGGAGTAATTGTGCAGTCAGATATGAAGTTTTTTGAGCAATGCAGGCAGGCTGCCAGAGCAGGTCATGGGGTCCTGTCAATGATATACAGGAGTTTTGCTATCAGGGATAATGAGGTCATTATCCCTTTGTATAAAGCAATGGTCAGACCACACCTTGAGTACTGTGTACAGGTGTGGAGGCATCATTTTAGGAGGGACGTAGAGTTCCTTGAGCGTGTACAGAGAAGGGCAACAAGATTGGTGAGGGAACGAAGGGTTCCTCTTACCAAGAAAGGCTTAAGTTCTGCAAATTGCAGCGGCTGGAGACTAGGCACCTGCGAGGGTGATCTTGTTGAGGGGTATAAGATCTTGAATGGGTCGAGCACGCCGAATTCTGATGGGATTCTTCCACTTGCTCAAATTACGAACCTGAGAGGGCATAGATTGAAATTGAGGAAAGACAGTTGTAGAATAGATGTACAGAAATTTGCCTTTAGCCAGCGGGTGGTTAATTGCTGGAACAAACTTCCATCTGTCGTTGTGGAAGTTGATAGCTTAAATAAATTCAAGGAGGAACCGAACAAACTTTTAGAGGAAACGGATGTATGAAATTGGTTTTCTTTTTTGGCTGATGCTACATAAGCTCATGAGCTTGCTGACTTGCATCACATGCCGCCATTATACACTGTTTAAATTTAAGGACTGCAAAATTTAAGGACCAGTCAGGTTTTCACCTGTACCTTCTCATAGGAGTGGCCTGGATATGGGAAGAGCATACCAAACGAACCTCGTGAGGTAAAGAAATGATGAGGGAAACTACACCGACACAACAACGGAAACAAAACGGTACAGAGGGACTTTATTCAAAAATGTCAACATAGCACTGTCTGCCATGATACAGATGCTCACTGCCAAAGATGGAACAAAGGGAAGAGGTGGTCCTCAGTAGGAGATATTATTATTATTATTATTATTAAAATCCGTTTATTAAAAAATAGCAAGTGTTTGCTTTCACCCCTTATACACAGCCGACCGGCTAGAAGGGTGTACAAAATGCAAGAATTGCAATTATATACAATATAAGAAGGGTGTACAAAAAATCAAAAAATACAATTATTTACAGTATTTACAATATAAGAAGAGTGTACAAAAATGCACGAATACAATTATTTACAATATTTACACAAGTGCGTATATTTACAATATTGTTTACAAGTGCGTATATTTACAATATTGTTTACAAGTTCACTCATTGTCAAGATTATAGTTGAAGTAAGCAGTGCGCTTCTGAGATGCTCTTCACTCTGTACTGCTTACTTTCGGAGTATTTCACAGGGTCTATTGTCAATGAATTGAAAAGGTTCACTGCGTTGTTTGGGAAGAAGTTCTTCAGACAGCACAGGTTGGATAGTGTGGAATGCAGTGGTAGGTAGGGACTGTCATTACTGCGTCCAGCACGTGGAGTAGAGATAAGTCCTCGAAGACTGGGGGCGTCAATCACACCGGTAAGCATCTGAGAAAGAAGAAGAATATTCCTGGATATGGCCACCCCTAATATCGATGCAGGCTTTGCACCGCCTGTCCATACTTAGGACAATGTTGTTGATAAGTTCTTGCGGTAACATCGTCCATTCCTCTGTCAACGCCATCTTCAGCTGGTGAACATTTTCTGGTGGGTGTGGACGTGCCGCTAGGCGTCTCCTCAGAGCGTCCCATATGTGTTCGATGGGATTTAGATCGGTGGAACGGACAGGCCAATCCATACGAACAATGACCTCATTTTTCTAAAGCATATCAACAGCTGCAATGAGATGGGGTGTGGCGTTATCATCCATAAACCCGAACTCGGGACCAATGGCACCTCGGAACAGACGCACATCGGGAAGGATTACCTCAGTACAGTAGCGTGCACCAGTTACAGTACCGCCTTCCAGTATCTGGTGTTGTATACGTCCATCAAAGAAAACCCCTCTCTTTTCGAGAACACCTCGACTGCCATATCGATCCCTTCCAGTGATGTTTGCGGGTTGATACCGTGTGCCAACCTCTCGCCAGATTAGCTGCTGTCCAGAATCGCTGCTGAGACTGAATCGACTCTCATTAAATAAATAAATAAATAAATAAATAAATCTTTATTGTGAAGTAGAGTTACAGCACAATATCCCATCACGGCGACGAGCGCCAGGGGTTCACATATAGCAGTTAGAGAAAAGATAAGTACAGCGAACAAATACAAAATGCTACAAAATACAGTTTACAAATTCAAAAGGCTACAAAATACCGCGAACAAATTCAAAAGGCTACAAAAATACAGCGAAAAAATTCAAAATACAGCGAACAAATACAAAAGGCTACAAAATACCGATCACAAATGCAAAAGCAATACAAATACAGCATAAAAACGCAGAGCTAGACATAAATACAGAAATAAATACAAATTGGCCATATATCAGGGTTCAAGGGCTTTGATAAAGTTCTGTCTGTCCTTCTTCTTACTTATTATGCTGTCGATGTCGGCGTCCACACGGTTGAGGGCAGCGAGCATCTGCTTGGGAAGAAATCTGTCAGTGAGTACAAGCCTGTTGTGGTGAGCCACGAGTGCTGGTATCGACCTTAGGCTTGGCTGTGGAATCCTCCAAGAGCAAGCGTTCCAAATATTTGGAGATGATATCTGGCCTGTGATGAGTTTGGCTGTGAAGACCAGCCTCTTTTCCACGATCAGGAACTTCAACCTCGGGATGTCGAGTGCTTGTGCCATCATGGTGGTTGTGGTAGCGGGAGGTAGCCGAAGCTTGTTATTGGCCCATTTCAGTAACCAGTATTCAGCGGTGTACACCCGCTTGAGGTTTGTAGGTGCAGCAGAGGCCCATATTTCTGCACCATAGAGAATGGCGGGGTAAACGGTGGAGGTGATGAACCTTTTGACAGTGGCAGGATGTCGGACGTGTAGCAGCTGCTGCTTTGAGATCCACCGTAAACGAGAGAATTTGGTACTGATTTTGTTGATCTGGTTGACAAAGGACATCTTTTGGTCAAACATTAGTAAAGAGTACCTTGAGTAAAGCTTTTGTGGTTGTAACCTTTAAAAATAGTGTTGGTCCTTAAGTTTTGCACACCAGTATACTACTACTACTACTATAACCCCAGAGATAAAAATCACATAGATTTAAATCGGTTGGCACTGAAGACCATGACAGGGTACTACACCCCATTCTAAAAAAAAAAAAAAAAAAATTCATACAGGAACTGGAGACAACGTTTCCAGTGTTCAATATTGCACCAAATCTGCAAACCTTTCTCAACAGAATAATGATGGGGTTGGTACGAAACATTTGTACCGTGAGAAACTTCAAGGAAAAGAAATAGGAATAAAATTTTCATTTCAGAGTATATTGAATGAAAAATTACCCTTTCAGAAACCACTGGAGTTAAAATGGTTAAATGTAATCTATACGCTGTTATTATCAGGAAGGCGAACCTCTTGTGGGTTGAGAGGTTCGCCTCCCTCAATCGCCTACAGCCTTCCCCGTTTCTCCAGGCATATAGCGAGGTCATCTTTCAGCAAAACTGAAACTGGATTCGTTATCTCCACGAACGGTGTATGGTGCGTGCACGTGAAAAGAGTTGATGGATGTCTCGGCAACGAAAGAGAAGAATAAACACCGAAGGGCCCGCAAGAATCCCAACGAGTTTTTGATCGATGAAGACGGATCGCTTGTAGCGGCCGTAGTTTCTGTCTTCTTCTTCTAATTTTGCGATTCCGCCTTTCCAGTTGCCGGGAGGAAGACCAGCGACAAAACCCTCTGGTTCCCTGTGTGTGCCCCCAAATGAATCCGAAACTTGCTTACGCAACGTCAAGTCGGGTCACATAAAAACTTGTCTAAAATGAATGAATGGCGTATAAAAAGTAATGCAATATAAGCGCATGCGCATTTCCATTCTCGGCTCCCGCAGCCCGCGGAAAAGATTTACAAACGCTAATCAAAGGGAACTTCAAATTCGAACTTAACTTTTCTGGTTGGCTGCTCTTGAACAACTTCCCCGATTACCTCCTAGGTCTGCCAGAAGGCAGTGTTTTCTTACTGGGGTCAGCGCGGTTGGCAACTGAATTGTAGGGCCCGCCTAACGATGTGTCAGATCGTGAGTGATGTCCTCTCCTACTAGTAGTCGGGGGCCTTGTTGAGGGACAGGATAGAAAAAAATAATTTAAAATACAGCGACGAACATCAGGATTTTCAAATTGACCTCTTCATCCGACGATGTCATTACTACTGGTGCGTTGTTGCAGTCCCCTCCTGGATGAAAAACTTTATCGTTTACTATTTTCTGGCCAGCTAGACTACCAGTTTTAACTCTTCTGGAGAACGTACTGGACAATCTTCGACAGAAACCGAGAACACATCAACAGCAGCGTCTACGAATCCTGAATGAATTACCGGTCAATTGTTTTCAGAGTGGCTTAACAAGCTAGACACTCGAACAGCTTCTACTCTCGAAAACCCTAAAAACGATTTCAAACAAGATTTGTTGTGTAGAGTCTCCTGAAAGAGACCAATATGAACTGCTAAAAAAAAAAAGCCCAGGGTGGTATGGGCTCAAAGGAATAGAAACTAGGCTGTTTGAGTTTAGAAAGCCGTGATGCGGTCGGACGAATAAGAATTTACCCATAAGATATCCCAGTTATCAAGTTCACAGGAGAAGCAACGAAGCATTCCATCTGGACTCTGTGCAAAGTGTCGTACAATCTGATGGTTGGGCCAGCGATGCTTTGGGGATGTTTTAACTATTATGAAGTGGGTCTCCTAGTTGAAATACCAACCGGGATGAGTCAGCCCTCTCTACAAATATTCCGGATGAGTAGGGCGTGCCTTCTGCTGAACATTTGGAGAACAGTCGTGATTTCGATACGCCTACGTTCCAGGATAACAACTGTCTGGATCCCGGTTGGTATTTCAACTAGGAGACCCACTTCACCTCAGGCTGGTTACCAAATGCTCTGCTCCTCTAGAGTGGATCGTAGAGGAGGGGGAGTCACAACACTCTACAATATCATCCTCTTTTCATTAGTACATTCTGTGGTAACCCAATCCCTTGCATTTGAAGCTGCCATGGTGTCCCTGAAGCTCAACACCTACCTGATTGACATAGCAACAGTATATATTCCACCAGGCCCAAACAGTGATATCATTAAAGATTTAATCCATTGGCTAGTGAATCACCTCCACTCCTCTGCTAAGCACATTGTTTGTGGAGATTTCAATCTTCCACCTACTCTGGCATATCTTAGTAGGACACTCGTTAGCAGTATGGATTCACTGGGTATCAGCCTTCTCAACTGCCACTCCACGAGAGGATCCTATCTCTTAGATTTGGTATTCTCCTCAGCACTATGCGACCTCGAAGACAGCCCTCACAATCTCTTTCAATCAGATCACGAACCCATTGCCATACTCCTGCACTTAGCCGCACCTAACTTCGATATCCAAGGCCCGAAAAATAAAAAAGAAATAACATCCCCCAAATTCGTTGATCTACTACGATGTCTCGAAGCCGCATCCTCCATCCCTTGGGAAGCTCTCAATAATTGCAATCTCCAGCTGGCTGTGGACCTCATGACCTGGTGGATCCGAACTATTGCCAGTTACGGAGCGACAAAGACTGTCTGCATCACTCCCCGTTCAAGAGCTTGGTGGACACCTGCACTGAACAAAACCTTCCAAGAAAAACAAAATCTGCATAAGAGATGGAAAAAGTCACGCGCTGTACAAGATCGGATTGCTTTCTCCAGAGCAAGAGCAGTGTTCAACCGCCAGAAATCATTTTCAATCAAAAAACATCTAAAAGCAACCCTACAAAAAGGCAAACCATTTTATGACTCTCGGCACACAGGAATTCCTAAAACACTGAACCTTGAACTGTGAATGGATCACATTGCACGGTTCTCGAACAATGTGGCCCCCGACATATCCAGGCAACTTACCTGTTAACAACGTCCCAACGGATATGCTCGCCACCGTTTGCATCACCAGGAAGCAACTTATAACTGCTATAAATGGATTACCACCCACCGTAACGCAGGCCCCGACCTTGTGCCACAATTCATGATCAAATGTCTCAGCAAGTTTATCATCGATCCACTACTCTCAATTTTTAACCGTGTCTTAACGCAGCACTACTTTCCCCCTCTCTGGAACAGATATGCTGTGAGGCCACATCCTCAATGCCAATCTGCATTACACATTAAAGTTCAGGCCAATCTATCGCTCTTCCAGCCTCTTGAAACTTATGGAGAAGGCATTACTTTCAATCATCACCAATCAAATCATGCTTCACAAATTCACTATACCATTCCCGGAAGATCCACAGTCACCAATTTAACATCCATAACCAGCACCATTCTCAGAGCACTAGAAGCTAAAGCAGAACTTGCCGTCACGTACGTCGACCTGGAAGCTGCTTTCGACTCAATCAGCATTCCCTCGCTCCTTTACCTCCTAGAAAATTACTTCCATATAAAAGGTGGCATGTTGTGGTTTATCACAACCCTGCTTTCTCACAGAATCATTCTTCTGACAGCGGATCAAGAAATAATCTCAAGAAAACTCACTGCGGGAGTTCCCCAAGGCGGAATCCTCTCCGGAGCATTATTTACTGCAGTCATTATTCCGTTTGTGCAACAGACAGAAGACATAATCTGCTATGCTGACAATATTAAGCTACACACCCAGATTAACCCCAGCGAACATATCTCAAAAATTAATGAAAAGATCAATCGAAAGTTTCACGACTTAGGATCCTATCTCCATCAATTTGGACTACTTATTAATCCTGCAAAATCAGCCCAAATTGTCTTTTCTTTGAAGCACCAACCCACTGAAGTCCAAGCTTCTCTAGATGGCATTCTCCTTCCAGTGGTAAATATACATACAGATTTGAGAGTCATCTTCGATTGCAAACTGACCTTCAAGCCCCAAATTGACAAACTCATAACGAAATTCAGCCAAATGCACTGGACTACCAAACAACAACTACTCCACGTTAAGGATCTGGATGTGACTCGGTGGTACGTATACCCCTCTGTGTACTACGTGTTATACGCCTCAGAAATATGGGCATCTGCAGCCCCCACGAATATCAAGCGTGTGTACTCCTCCGAATACTGACTCCTTCGTTGGATCACACATAAATATCATCGTCCACCCCAGCAAAGAACAACTACGATGGCAACCGCACTGAACTTTGCCCGACTGCCAAACCTTATAATGGAAAGACGCCTCACACTAACTGCCAAAATGACCACTGGAATAATCTCGGAGCCAAACATATGGGAACTGTACAGCTGGAGAATCCCTCAACCCGGACTGAAGTCAGCTCCAACACTTATAGCCAACCATAATAGACTAGTCGTTAGCGACCGTTTTCTCCCCAAGCAGATGCTTATCACAGTCCAAACAATTGAAGGCGACCTCTACAAATTTGTCAAGGATCGCAAATACCGGAGAGAGAGAGAGAGAGAGAGATCCTTGATGGCCTAAACTCAACCAGGCAAACTGCACAGTAATGTGGCAGTATAATAAATTTAAAAAGGATGTCTGTATAATATTGTATATGATGTCAAAAATGCTGTATAATATCTTTATGAGTATATTGTGAATAATATAACCGAAACTTATATTGTTGGCCCTGGGGGATGAACCCGAACTTCGATGTGGGCCCGTCCTCAAGGCCTTTGTCACCAATCCAATGTGAAGCCCCTGGCATTCCTGCTGTGAAGGGTACATTGTATACATTCTTTTGTACACAATAAAGATTATTTATTTATTTATTAATTATTGATATAAAATGTTTAAGAAATGTGATTGAATCTCAACAATAAAGATTCGTGAAGTGATTCGTGCTAAAGGAGAGAGTTATTAAGGGAAAAATTGCGCAGATGACTGATTTTTATCCGTTGTCTGCATATCGTACACAATAAGGATTGAAACAGTTTCACCCTATGTCAAAATGGAAAGAAAGAAAGGCACAGTTAACGAGACAAGAACTGCGTCTAAACCCCGAACGGGAAGATTGTACGTCACCCCAAAGAGTTTTTTCGCCAGGAAAACGCGGTTGCATCGTGAATCGTTTAAAGAAGCAGCGGCATTTCTGTTAGATTGCTGTGAAGGAACGCGTGACCTCCGACTGCACTGCAGACACGAAGAGCATCCCGGCCACGAAGACGATTAGTTCCAGATGTGTCCTTCAAGGTCCCTTCGGCGCTCGGGTGTGCATTCGACAGCGTCAGCTGCTAATCAACACTCGATGAGCATCCGCATTGGGGGGGAGGGCGTTTCCCTTGGAAACAAGTTGAGAGGGAAACTCCCCCTTCGCCACCTGGGGTTCTCGTTAGTACAGCGAACGCGAAAAGATCGTTTTACCTTCTGCAAACGAATGCCCAATCAGGAATCGACGTAATCCCCACAAAAACTTTATTAAAAACAACCGACAGATCGGCCGATGTTTAGAAAATTAATTAAACGGGCTCGGCCAGATAGCGTCTGTGGTCTCGAAAGGGCAAACGCCTCACGCGTATTCGACACAGACTCCGTACTCCGAAGGTCGCAGGTATTTCTCCAAATTTACGGGAGCAGATTTGCGCAGGAGCTGATAAATGAATTCTTCACTCCCCTCTAGGTTGAAGACGCCGGGGTCGCAGCGAGGACGGTAACTCCGACACACCGAGCTTGACGGAGAGAGAGAGAGGGAAAATGCCATCTGCGGTGACCGTGACGTAAGCTGAACCCGAGGGGTGGAGGACTGACATGAGACCAATCGTCGCAGTCCTGATGACGGAGGATACGGGGCAAGGAACGAACCGGATCTGGCCCAGGTAGGTTTCCTTTTTTTCTTTTCAGCCAAGTTGTTTCTAATCCAAGTTAGAGACTAATGTGGAATCAATGAAATCACTTGACAACAACCCCCCCCCCCCCATATATTCTCTTCATTGTACCCTGGGCGGCGAGAGAGAGAGATAAACTCTCCTAGGTAGTGCCCAGGAGCACTGCTCAAGCCATACAGAGACAGAACCCCCTCCTGACTTTGAACCAAGATACAAAGCAAGTGAACTTGAAGGACAGCAATCAACTCACAGTGCAACCTCCCTGATGCTTTGGGCAAAATGAGTGCAGGATTTTCGGTAAATTTCCACCTTGCAAACTCTCCTTTTGCCTGCGGAACAACCCTTCATATGTCTGATCGATAAAAACCTGGTCGATAAGAGAAAGTTAACCGGAGATCCTGACGCCGGATGTCCTGTTGCTTCTCACGTGTCACGTCCTGTGTCCGTGGATGTCCAACCCGACATCGCACATATCCCAACAGATAGCAAAAGAGGAGGTGGAGTCTTCATTCTGTTTTTGTGGAAGTTTAATCTTAAATGAGTCCCTCAGATAATTTTCAGGCCACGTGTAACATCTTCAAGACAACAGAAACAAGTTGTCGTCGTTTATACTTCCTTCCGACTACTCCCAGACCGCCAGAAGTGATTTATTAACAGGGTTAGCAGCCAACAGAATCATTGTTGGAATCATTTTGATATCTTCGATTTGGAAGGTTAAGAAACGTTCATTTCCACTCAGACCATGTTCCTTAAGGGGCCCGAACCATTCCTATGTTGAGTGAGACGCTGACTGATGAAGTCTCTACAACTGCATCCTCAATGAAACATAGAAGTAATCCTGTCTCTTCCCAAAGCACGGAGGATCCATCAGTGATGACATTTGGCCCTGCTGCCGTGATGAGCATATAATAGTAATACATTACCAATTATGGACACTTACTAATAGCAAAGATTATTTATCATCACACCAGAAATAGCCACATTAGGGCTGCTCGACAAGCTAAGATCCTCAGGCGGACCAATATTTGGTTCCAGGGGGAACTCAAAGAAGCATTCTACATAAAACAGAAAGCATTCAAAAGATAAAAATTCACCTCCCAACTGATAATGACAATTATACCATGTTGCTTCCCACAGTTCTTGCAAACTGGATGGTTATGGTATATCTTCTTCGATGGCCATCGAAGTCACGCTAGAGTGTAGATTACACGCGCTTTGAGAGACTGTGGTTCAAGCCAACTTGTTTACTAAATACGGTAATGTTCCTTTATCTCTGTATCTTGTGACCTCCTCTAACTTTATTTAAGAGTTCGTTCCAGCTTATTCCAGAGGTGCTCATTTGGATCGAGATCTGATAAATAGGAGGTTGTTGTAGGGTTTAGGCGCATCAGCAACTTAGGCCATATTGCGCCGTATGTAATATGCCTATAAATTGCTTGTGTTCTCTAGTCGATTTGCTATTTGCTAGAAGAAAAAATCCGAGTATCCGGGAGAAAAAAAACCATACTATCTTCGCCTGAGACCAACTAACTCGGCCACGTTGTCAAAAAGGCCCATAAAAATTCCTCACGTCATCGATAAGATTCGAACTTGGATCGTTTCCACGTATGGGAAGAACAGTGATTATACCAACTGTCCTACCCACGAGGACGTTATCTTGCATTTCTTGTCACCCTCCTTTGTCCGTTTCTGACCATAGGATCGCAGTTGGCTGAATGTTATTTCAGGCTTGAAGGATTTTACCTTTAAATATCACGGACATTTCTCTACCTTTCAAGTAGTTTTCAATCCAGTTTAGTGCCTGTCCTCTGAGACCATAGTGATGCAGTTTGTTGATTAGTCTCTGATGGACTACCTTGTCGAAGGCTTTGCTTAAATCAAGGAAGATGGAGTCGTTTGTTTTCCTTCGTCAAAAGCCTGGGATATATTCGAAACAAACGAAATCATATCTGTGCAGGTGGAACGACCCTTGATAAATCCGTGAGATTAATCTGACAAATTAAGTTTCATAAAGTTAAATAGCTGCTTCATTACAATGGATTCAATTATCTTTGAGAGTGTATTCAATTGACAAACTGGTCTGTAATTGTTGGGTGAGGATGGGTCTCCTTTTTTGTAAAGAGGGGTAACAAAGGCCTTTTTCAGTTGAGCCGGATAGATTTCACTCTCAAATACCCATTTTATTAAGTGAAGTAATGGCTTTACAAGTGTGGTCCCACATTTTTTCCATAAGACAGTAGGGATACAGTCCGGGCCTCGTGTAAGGTCCTTTTTCATACTGTGGATTTTGCTCAACAATTCTGCTTGGTTGACTTCAAATGCTGTTAGTGTATCAATGCAGTTGAGAGGAAAATTTTCGTTACCTTCCATCCCTTCATCTGCTGTATCTGTTTTGTAAATGTTTTCAAAGTTGCTAGCAAGGTAGTCCACCTCAGACAGAGATGACAAATCACTGGGAATATCTAGCGTGTTTTACAGCCGCATTTTGATTTTTTGCTTTGAAATAGCTGAATATAGCTGAAAAAGCTAAAGTTACTTAAACCTTACGAAATCATCCCAACAATTTGGAGATTTTATCACTTCAAACCTATTCCAAAGATTAAGAAGCCAAAATCTTCTAAAGACCTGCGACCAGTTCTGCATCAGCTGTTCTCTGCTCAAAATATTTGTAAAAGTGATTCAGCCACCGTGTCACTAACACTCTAACACAAGCACAGACCCGAGTACCTTCGTATCATTCACAAAAGATCAACAAGTACCAATCTTCTGCATACCCTCTTCAGGGTGAAGAAGAAGAAGAAGAAGTGCAGCCATTGTCAACCCACTGCAGGATGGAAGCCTCCTCAACAATTCATGCTGAGGGAAATGGACCATAATCTGCCACGCTGGTCCAGTGCGGGTTGGCAGATCGACCGTATTCAGCAATCAGGGGCTTGAACCCCGGTCTACTCAAAGAGCGTGTGCTACTGCACTCCCGCTCCTGCCCACTCGGCTACAGGGTACACCCTCTCAACAACAGACCCCAGATAGACTTTATCTTCGTTTATATAAAATCAGCATATGACAGAGTATACCTCTTTTCACATACTCAAACACTACTTCAGATTGTCAGATACCAAATTGCAAATTTTGGAGTCAATCTTACCATCAAGACATATGCTAGCTTCCCACAACAACGTCTAAGTAACCTTCGATGTCACAAGAGGCTAAACTTGCCAAGCTCCTTTCAGTCGATTTAACCAAGGAGGCT
Source organism: Mastigoproctus giganteus (assembly GCF_048544385.1). Classification (NCBI taxonomy): domain Eukaryota; kingdom Metazoa; phylum Arthropoda; class Arachnida; order Uropygi; family Thelyphonidae; genus Mastigoproctus; species Mastigoproctus giganteus. The sequence goes on from NC_143578.1 coordinate 242,407,323, forward strand.
CCGATCGAAACTATCAACAACTTACCGAACAAGGCTACTGTTGGCCCGAATGGCTTTCCCCAAATAATCTGAAACCTGTTCGTTGTAGAATCTCCAACCGTTGTTAAGTTTCAATCAAATCCTAAACTCAAGACTAACTCCTTAAGCATGGAGCATTCTATCTTAGACAGATACATCGTCGAGTGAAGTAACCAAGGGTTCTGGTCTCTGTCTATTTGTTGTGGACTGCTCAGAATCTTTGAAAAGGCCCATAAAGGACAACGCCTCTCCCACAGACCTTCCGCATTAAGGTTCTCAAATGACCACCAACCTATCAACCGTTTGCTGTTTCATTTGAGATACAAAAAACCTGGACAGAATGTCTCAAGCTGTGAAGGATAAGTTCCCCAACAAGTCCCGACTTGTTTTTTTTTTTTTTTTCACTCGGATTTGATCCAGCTAAAGGGTGTCAATTGGGAACAACAAACCACATGCCATTAATTAATTTATCCTCTCGAGTAGAATTTATATATTTCCCTGCACGTTTTATGATTATCTTTTGTTGGAAGCTGCATATTAGCGACGACCCCTCGTGGAGTCACTTTTGGTGTTTTGGCTTGACATCCTCGCTTACTCCACGGTTGCAGATTTACGAGACACGTGGCTGTTTATGAAATACGACTCCCGTCGGGGTGGCCGAGAATAAAATAAATACGCAAAAATAAAAGGGCGAAACGAGAGACGCACAGATTGTCGGCCAAAACAAGGTCTGATGTTGCAGCCAGGGCCCGTGTCTCATTACGGACGCTGTTAAAAGAGACGCGGAAATGAAATAAATAGCTTCAATTGGCCCGTTTCCATCGTGGACAGGCGAAATGACTTCGATGCGAGGCTTTCCGAGAACAAATCCCTGAAAATGGTTTCCAGTTCCACTTCGCGCGAAGAACACGATGATTCACTTTCTGCGAACAGCAACAGACGAGACGGGGTTGGAACTGGGACGGCAGTAAATGCGAGCAAACTACTCGAGTCGGTTCCAAAATAGCTCTCGGAACGCTGTCGGTTGTGGCCATTAAGAAAAATAGCTCTGACACCGCCACAGAACAATCCCGAATCGGTAAATTTATTGACGGGCGAAGGGACTGAGTTGCGTGCAATGTTGTTCGGCCCTTACTTTATATGTTATGTTCAAAAGCGAAAGACCGAACACGAATAAATTAAAATTTCTGTTTACACTCCGGAGGGACCAAATAAGGTCACAGGAGTTCAAAATATAGAGAGAATACGAGAACATTCTGCCGTAATTCATGGGGCTTTAAACACGGTCATTCAAAGCGTGTGCACTTTTGTACCCTCTCGCTCGATCTCTGAAATGAGGAGACAGCGAGAAACTTCGGACAGTTATAAGGGACATTTATAGGAGTGTATAAGAATTACCAAAAAGGTCGCATTACAAAAGTCGATACAAGATACTAAAAAATATGATCTCGTGACATCAGTACGGCGTGTGATCCCCTCCAACGGCCAAACAGGCCTTACAGTGGCGAACCATTCTCGTACAAGGGTTTCTCTAAGGTTCTATGGCAGCAACAAATCCAAATCCCATTCTTCTACCAGCACAGACCTTAGCTCACCAAGTGACCAAGAAGTTGGCTGTCGGTGTGCAATGCGACAGATCCTAACAAATGTTAGATGGGATTTAAGTGTGCTGATTGTGCTGGCCATGGCAGTCGTTGGATATCTTCAGTTTCATGAGAGTTCTCCACCACTTGAGCTTTATGTGCAGTGGCGTTGTCGTGCATGAAAAGAAAATCTGGGCCAACCACACCCCTTAAAAGTCACACATGGGGTTGGAGGATCTGTTCTCAGTACCTCTGCGCAGTTACTGTACCCCTATCAAAAACATGAAGAGGGGTACGGCCATTGATCATTATTCCGCCTCACACGAGAACACCGCTTCCACCATAAGTGCCCCTTTCTCTGATGTTGGAGCGGTGCTATCGCATTCCTTTTTTGCCTCCAGATTAAATAGCGTCTGCAGTCAACGCCCAAAACCCACTTCAACAGATTTCTCGGCTTAGAGTATTGGACTCATCGGAGAACAGAACTGTACCCAATTTGTCAGGGCTCCAGGTCACATGTTCTTGGCACCAGTTTCGATGAGCTTTGCGCTTGTTTCGGTTTAATGGGATGTGGACATGTGTATAATGTAAAGGGATACATAAAGGGCTAATGGGATATATACCACCCGCTTCGTTATGCAGAGTCCACTTCAATTGAGTCTTCTTAACACAGTCCGGTTGGAAATGTTTTCACCTGTGGCCGTAGCAACCCCAAGAGACAGTTGATGGCAGGACATCGTAGGGTTCAGTCTTGCTATTAGAGCCAGATAGCGGTCTGTTCTGGTTGACATCTCTTGGCCATCTCTTCTTGTAATTGTTCCTGTCTCCGGAAACTGCTTCCATTTTGCCGAGACAACACGGCGTGACATATTAAGCCAACGTGCCACCTCTGCCTGCAGTTACCCCACCATATCAAAGAATCTAAACAATGATGACTTGCCATTCTGAGTACGGGAGATGCTATCCCGCTGAGCAAAACAGAAAACGGGAACGTAGTGATGTGGTCGCAACCAGTGAATAATTTGCATAATGTGTGGCTCTCTAAGGTGGTAGATCGACTTCTATTGGATACTCGGAATTTGCCTGGCAGGATGCCTATTATGTCAAATATTATTTTGTTGAGCAGTGTATCTTGGAAAATTATTTCAACATTACAAGTAAAATGCTCTACGAATTTTGTTAGCAATTCTAAAACCTTCCAGTTACTCATCAAAACTATAAATATAGATGCCTGGTCACTCCCTCCCACATACCTTTCGCTGCAGCTCTTGAACCTTTCCTTGCATCACAACAGGACTTTCTGTCTTATGCAGACGACATTAAATTCTATATAACATCATCTAATCCTAATCAAGCAGCTAACATGAATTGGCCAATCAAAAAACACGACGAGAAAGGTATCTAGAGTCAGTTTAGAACTTAATCACGCTAAGTCAGCTCAAATGACCTTTGCAGAAAAAAGATTAAGGAACGTCATAGAAATATATGTGGCAGGGAACCTGTAGGAAAAGTCATCACGCATAGGGACTTATGCTTATCGTGGGATGAGGGCCTCACATTTCAACAGCATCTCAACGTTACCAGAACGAAGACATAAGCAGCAATGTGGCTACTTACACCAAGAGCTCGCAGAAATACATGACCCCTCATTATCCGATATATACAACGCTGCCTTCATCCCATAGCATTATGTCTGGGAATGAAGTGCCCTCAACGCCCAAAACTCACTTCAACAGATTTCTCGGTTGGATTATTGAATCCTTAAATGGCTGAATAGAATAACTGGGAGACAACATCATTTCTAGATTGGTGCTCTACTCGAATTGAGAAGTGGTTTTGGAAACAGCAAATTGCTGTTTCCAAGATATCCTAACACTAACTAAACTTATAAACGAGCCCATCGATGTCCCCAGAATCGATGATATCATCGAGATTCCCAGGACAGTAAGACACTACCAGGCTGACTCCCGCTTCCTCTTCAAGTGGGACTAGGCAATCTTGGTCGCTAAGTAACGTTTCCCAGAAACGCAATCCAGCTTATCAACAGACTAGCGATTGACCTAGACGAGTTCTGCGAATCAAATCATGTAGATAGGAAAAACTGCAGGAAACCTTCATGTAGATGGACCTATGGAATCTACTACCCAGTGGAGAAATCCAACAAACCCAGATGCTGAAGAGTGTCAAGGTGCACCCCTGAATCATGCTGCTCAATTTAAACTTAATTTTTAAATATTTCTTATGTATGGCAGTTAATTAGGTAAGTTGACCTTGTTAAATGTCACCTTCTTAGAAGGTCAGAGGAGGTGCTCGGCCCAGTTCCACGACAGTTTCTTTTCGTAATCCCGCTTTCAAACTGGCAACGAAGTGCCAAACAGCGATCCCCAAACCTCATCCCACACGCACGCGCACTTTGCCTATTCCCTAGCATCCCTTCCACTTTGCCTTAATTAAACGATGATTGCCGCTCCAACGACATTCAGCGGTGGCCATGAACCCGACTCCTCGGCAGGACAGTGACGACCACGCTTAATTTTGTCGTAAAGTGCGGATGGGCGGGGGAAGGGGGGTTCTGCAGAAACACCACCAGCGGCGACAAGTTTTTTTCTCTTCGTTTTTCCTTTTTGCAATTCCAATTTCGTCAAAGGATTTCGCTTCCGATGAAAGTGCCGCGCGTGGATTCACGGATTGCCATTGTTCGGAGGAACATCACGAGCGCTGGAGTATCCGGAGATCACGTGACGTTAAACATCATTTATTCGCCCCCTTCAATCCCTTAATCTCGGTGGACAGTCGCGAAAATTCACGCACATTTCTCGAGAAACATTTCTAAAATTAAGAGATGGGAAACAAAGTATTTCTTCTTATTATTATTATTATTTCGTAACTCCCCCCACACCCCTACGGAAGTGTACAGATATACCCCCCTGGGGTGTATCAATAAACAACAATAGCAATTATGTAATAAAACAGCGATAATTGCATTTTATGTGCAAATCTTTCACATTACGGGGTGTGATTAAAAAGTTCGGGAACCGACCTTGTTTCTTGAAAATTTGGCGTCTAGACAGTGACCGATGAATCCCGCTCTAAATTAGCGAGCGAATAGAAGTCTGGTACACCACACTTCTATTCGCAATTTAAAATGAGTGATTTTAGTGAGCAGCGCCAAATTTTGTTTCCATTAGGGGGGGAAATGCAATAGAAACCCACTAAAGAGAAGATGCCGGGTGTGTTGTTCGAAGACTTTTCAGGGGATCGCAAAGTTTAAAGAGGGCCGCTTGTCGGCTGAAGCTGTGAATGCCCTTTCGCTTCAAATCCAATAATTCAATTGCTCGTGTTCGTGATGTCATCAGGAGTGCTTGCTGTTTAACTACCCAGAAGAAACATGCTGCTACTGACCCAGTAGCAGCATGCTCCTTCTAATCGTAAATGAATCCGGCTATGATCTGGAAACAAAGTCCCAACGTCTCAATGGAAGACTCCGTCTTCTCCCAGGCCCAAAAAGCTATGACGATAATTTCAATGGAATGTGAAGATCGTATTTTTAGTCTAATTTCTCCTTAAATTTATTCAAACTACCCACATCCACAACAACAAATGGTTGTTTGTTCCAACAATCATTCCCCCCCTCCCGAATGAAAGCAAATTTTCGCGTATCATTCATCTACAGCCTTCCGTGTTCAATTTGAGTTTGTCCAAGTGAAAAAGCAAATAAATGCCGGGAGAAAAAACCAAGCTACCTCTCCTAAGACCGACTAGCTCAGCCACGTTGTCAAAAAGCCCATAAAAATTCCTCACGTCATCGACGAGATTTGAACTGGAATCTTTTCGAGGGAAGGACGGCGATTCTACCAAGAGTACTACCTCAAAGTTTCTGTTCTGAACTCAATTCCTGGTTTCTGTAATGAAAAAGAAGGCAAAAAAAAATGTACTGAATTGAATTTTTATTTTATTTTATTTTAATTTTCGGCAAATCCCCGAGAACCCTTTCCGAGCCCATACAATAAAGAGTTGTTGTTGTTCTTCTTCTTCTTCATGATTTCATCATTTGTCTTTCCTTCCTCCCACAGGTGCTGTTTTCTTGCCTTCCTAGCTCTGATGGCCTGCTACAGCGTCTACTCATTGATCAGCGTCCCTGCTTCTCTGCCACCACTTCGCTTTCAAGGGGACGACACCCGTAAGTTGAATCCATTCTTTTGTTGTTTGAAATTACGTTACGATGGCACTAAACGAATCCCACACATCCAGTAGATAGGTGTAGATATGAATATTTTGTAAATCTGTACTCATTGTAATGTAATAAAATTAAAAGAATAAGTCAAAATTCTTATTTATATACACTCCGGCCTAAAAGTTTGGGATCATGTTTTATTTTGATTATTAAAAGACCAACCGATTAACGAATTTTTATTAAAATGTTTTCTGTAGCGCATAAAAATCAAAAAACTGAAATATTATTTAAGAAATTTCTAGAATTTTCCAGAAAGGTGTAAAAGATTCCTAAATGTGGTAAAAGCTTCTAGATGGTTGTAGAAAGTGGGAGTATTGTTTCAGTATTATAGAAGATTGCAGTGTTTTTCAATGATAGAAATTGAGGAGTAGAAGCTGTAACTTATAAAAACTTCCAGTGTCTGCATCCACTGGAAAACTTCGTTTTAAACAAGCAGGACTTCATGGTCGTGTAGCGGTCAAAAACTAGAAAGTCGATAGGAAGTGTTGGCTTGGATTAAGAGCCATCAACATTCGGTAAATGAAGAGTGGAAAAGCAGACCGTGGACGGATGAATCCAGATCTGACATTTTTGGATTCAAGTGTAGAGTTTATGGGAGACGATCAACTGAAGAAAAGATGGCCCTACGTTGTTTAGTGGCTAGAGTCAAGCACGGTGGTCGTTCCATCATGATCTGGGGTTGCTTTTGTTTTTATGGAGTGGATGACTTCGTCAGAATTGAAAGAGTTTTAAGAAAAGAAAGTTATAAAAACAATATCTTCTGAACTTCGACTTTGTGGACGAAATTTTATATTACAACAAGACCCGATGCACAACTCTAAGGAGGGGTATTGCAAATTATGGCGTGACCATCGCAATCGTCTGATTTTAACCCAATAGAGCTTTCGTGGGGTCATCTAGACCTCAAGTCCGAGAAGTTTTCCCATCTTCACAGAATTTATGGGGAACCTTGCAGATCGCTTGGAATAATGTTGGTGAAGACACCATTACATAATTGATTACCAGAATGGCGTGGAGGATATTTTGATGAAAAATCAGTAGACTTGTCATACGCTGTGATTCAAAACTTTTAGGCCGGAGTGTACATCGATAAAATTAATTGCTGTCATTTGTCTTAATAAGAACCTATCTAAGAAAAATATTAAATTATAAAATCCAATCCCTAAAATACAAAACTGCGTTGAGATTCGGGCAAATACAGCCCCGGGCTAAATGCGAGAGCATTTAAGGACTCGAACGCTCTATTTAATTGGAGGGGAGGCAATTTCTGCGATTCCATTTCTTTTGCTTCAACGATGTCTTTTTGTTTTTTCCGAACAGCTTGCGATTGCTCTCCCGAAACTCCCAATCTGGACGTGAGCGGCGACGAAGAGGATCGGAAGTTTCACCATCTCGACTCGCAGAGGGTGTTCTACAATCGCGTGCCAAAATGTGGAAGCACCACTCTGTACACGCTCATGAGAAAGCTGGCGACAGCCAACGGGTTCGTCCATTACAACTCGAAGGTGTACGACAAGAGGATGGTGGACGAAGAGGAACAGGTAGGTGAAGGCTATTAACCCCAAGCTGCTTGGGGCGGCCAGTTCACAATGCGAAGTCGAGGAAGTACTCGAATCTCTCTGACATCCAGACGCCTCATTTGCCTTGACACTAATCAAAACGACCCGACTCCCCCACGCACACTCGCCCACTCGGCATAGAGGCCTCTCTGAGGTAATGGAATCGAGAAGGGGAATGAAAAGGGGGGAAACTGCCTTAATTGCGGTGACATTGCATGCTGGGTCACAACTCAAATGTACCGCTTCAAATAGATCGTTTATTTTTCCATATTTTCGGCCCGGGATCGATATAACAATGAAGAAATAATAATTTTAAAAATTCATAATTTTCCCCGGGCGTTTTTCGAACCTGCCACCCATTTGGGATCATCTCTCATTTTTCAGCAGATCTGACCAACCTAAGTTAATTACAGCACTGCTCATAATTACGCCTTAAATACGCAACCTTAAATAAGTATCAAATATAGTTTTAAACAGACACCTCTCCTATTTTTTTTTAAATTAAGAAAGTAAGCAATAATTTAATCAGTATTATCATTACTCGTATGGAATTTTGCAGGAGGGATTCAGATTTGAGTGAAAATAAACAGCCAAACAAAAATTTTCGATACTTACGAGGCGGCTTACTTTATAGGAGAAGGGCATCGTGGGAAGGGGACGTCAAAACAAAGTAAACGTGGTAAAAGACTCATTTTGAAAAGTTACAATAAACTAAAAGATGTGAATAATTGTAGAATTTAAGGTTTAGACGAATAGGAAAAGGCAGCTACTGAACAGCGATAGTTTTCATTGGACAACCTCTTATGGGTAAGGAGTTATGATATTCTAAAGATTAAATTAAATTAATTGGGAAAACTTAAATAAATGTGAATGAAATTGTATTTATTTAGAAGGATTGTATTTATTTATTTACGACTTAGAGAGCATTACTTTGGAAAGATTTGACCAGTGTTATAAATTATACTTTTCACATTATTTTCAATATTATACAGACATTATACTTTGACTTTATTGTACTGCCCACATTACTGTGCAGTTTGCCTGGTTGAGGTTAGGCCATCGAGGACCTGTCTTTGGTATTCTCGATCTTTGGCAAATTTGTGGAGGTTGCTGTCGATTGTTTGGACTGTGGTGGGCATTTGCCTGGGGAGAAAAGCAGTCACTAAGGGCTAGTCTATTAGGGTTGTTCGAGGAATACAGTGACGATATCACCCATCTTGACTGGCCTCCAAATCCACCTGACTTCAATCGAACTGAACACCTGTGGGATGCTTTGGAATGGGAAGTGAGCCGTATGGACAGCAGCCTTCATAATTCAGTGAACACTGAGTGTATGTATACACCGATTTGGCTTTCAATGAGCAACACGTACCTGTCTTTTTGCCCGTACACGTGTTGGCACACACTCCACAAGGTGTCCTGTGGTAGATACACCTATACGTTGCACAATGTGTCCAGTAGCGCCCCCATAAGGCTGTTTTTGTAAATAATATTGGTACTGGAAGCACCGTAAGAAAAAGGTCATCTCGGTCCCTTATAAACGGTTATCACGTGATGTCTGGATTGTTTGTGTCTCGGTACCCAAAACACGTTGCAGTATTTATCGAAGAAACATCGTGTAAGCGATATTATTTCTGGTTTTTGTTTTTCCTTTTTCACCGGAAATGTTTTCTTTACTTCAGCCCCCCACTGTTTCCGCCCACTTAGCTACAGACATCATCGAAGAGTACTGTCTGACGCTTCCAACCATATAAGTCCCCTTCCCCGATCGCTATCTCGAATTGGGCCTCTGCCAGTTAACATTGTTAGGCAAATATGATACGCGAAGCACTCGGCCAATGAGAAAACGCGTGGGAATAAAATAAGAAACGCTATTGAAATGAAGCAGTCGCTCTGTTGAATGTCACCAATCATCCGAATGTGCCTGCCAAAGAGAAAAACACGTCGAGTTTTGGAGAGGATCCAATCGATGCTTCATCGTTGGTGTTTTTGGTCGTCAAGTTTAATTCCCACTGGCACACTCCTTAATGTTCACGTTGATATGCACTCGGTGGGTAATCCATTATGACCCTCTTCTCCCAAGGAACCGAATGCACCGCTTTTGCTCCTATTTTCATTTACCGTATATTTCGGCATATAAGTCACCCTTCAAATTTTAAACGAATTTTTAGTTCTTCAACTTATACAAAATATTCAATTTATTAGGACTTGGAAAACTTGATCACTGACTCAGCAGTCGATTTCGGATGGCCTTGGTTGGTTAACTTTGTTATTAGTACAACGTATCCTCCCTCTCTCATTCTCTTCTTTAATTCGCTACCCGAAACAAAGGAAGTTGAGTACTGTTACATTTATCTTCAAATTAAAGAACAAAAACTGTGGGGGGTCGACTAATTAGGGAATTTGCGTCGAATAATTTTTGCATCTGCCTGCTGTGTCGAAAGTGTCTGGAAAACACTGCTGTGGTTGTTCATAGTAGTGAGAAACATTAACAAAATAAATGAGAAATATTACCAGAGAAAATATCATTTAAGAAAAAAAGCTTTATGGAGATTTACATCTGAAATCTCTTGTAATCTATCTTGAGGTTATAAAGGTTACTCCAAGTATAACTTTAATCCAATTACACCGTTCTAAAAGTTTCTGAAAAGAGTCAAAGAAGGCGTCCAAAGAAAATTTCTTTTTCCTCTACATCCTGGACAGTTCTCACCTTGGGAAAGAGGAAGAAGACGGCTGGTGCTAGATCGGGCGAGTAGGGTGGACGGTTGATCTGTACAGTCCCAGGTTTCGTCAGAAATATCTTCACAAGTGTGGAATGGGTGGCAACATTGTTAAGCAACAAGAACCAGTTGCATTTCTCCCGAAATTGCAGCCTCACCCGAGAAATGTACTTCAATATTCTTTGAAGCACCTGTATGTAGAACGACTCTCTCTTCTTCAGGTATAAATTCCTTGTGGATCATACCCGGTTTGTTGAAAAACATTGACCAGTAGTCTTGATCCTGAACTTCTGTAAACGAAACTTTTTGGGCCTTGGTAATGATTTTGAAGTCCGCTGATGCGTCATCTCTGGGTAGTACCGAAACACCTAACCCTCACCTCCAGTGACAATACAGTCAAAGAAGTTAGGACTGTTTTTTTTTTTTGGTTTTTTTTTTTTTGTTAGTTGTTGGCGCATCGGCTTCTGTGGCCATAATTCACCTCCCAAAGTGTTTGCATTTTACTCTGATCCAAGCCCGAGGCGGGATTCGAACCCGCGACCTTTGGGTTGCCAGGAAGGCACTTTACCCACCTGGTTAGCCCGGTCGGCAAGTTAGGACTGTCTTGACAAGTCCGGATGAAGTCTTCGCATGATGGCACTCTTCGTTGCATCTTCTCATCTGTGCGGCTGTGCAGCACAAATTTTGCACAGATCTTCCTTTTTCTGAACATACATGCAGGATTGACGAATTGTCTCTTTATTCATATCCAAATCATCAACCATCATTCTGAAGGTTAAACGACAATCTCTTGCCACAATTTCCGAACTTTTGCAATTCTATCCTCATTTCGAGAGGTTAACGGACGCCCACTCCTTGGATCATCGCGAACATCCTCACGTCCATCTTTCATACGTTTCTGTTGCAGATTTTCCAGTTTTAAAACAAAATTTGATATTCGTTCGTTGCTCCATTGCAAAATCGTGACATGGAACGTAATGCTACCGACAAAACTGGTTGTTCATTCCAACTCAGCGTAGTGCACAATCTCTCTACCACCATCTGTTGGAGGAAGTTTGATTTACAACATCCGACTTTCGTTTATTTTCAAACTCATCGAACTTAATAGCAACAACGTCAGTCCGGGAACTTTATTGCCACACGTGTACAAGGGTGACATACTGAAGAAGGACCGTATGCATCTGGCACAACTGCGAACAGCTGAAGCAACTTACGATGGCAGGATATCATGGAACGAACGAAAATTGTAAAAGCACTTCTGCCTACGTGTAGCAGAAAGAAAGGTTTGTAAATGAGCCAAAAGGGTCATGGGAACGAAACCCTGAAAGAATGTAAACATTCAATTGGTTGGGCAGATCTCAGAAGCGTTGATGTTTGTTTTATTTTACCCTGTCTTTGATTTTCACTTTTTCTCTGAATTTTTGCATTGTGAAAGAACATGCTCCGACGGCAACGTTGGTTATTCCAGCTTATGAGGTTGCTGCTTTCAGGAGAATGGCCAATTACAGTTGTTTACAAGAACCAACTAAAAAGAAATAAAAGGAAGGCGGTTTAGTGTGTAATGAAACTGGATCATACCCATTTTCTTAAACACCAATTTGCAGAAGTTGCATAAAGTTTTATGAAATTTGAAATGTAGTTAAAACAGTTATAACTGAACTTTATTAAATTAATATAATCTGGTTGTTCTTTTAAAGTTGCTTGTTTGTCTGTTAGCGCAGAATTGTCCAGCGGATGAAGCACACCCCCGCCCCCTGCAGTTTCGATCGCCACGTCTTCTTCATTAACTTCACCAAGTAAGTACATTTGTTTCCCTGAATAAAGCAAATAAACAAACTGTTTAAAAAATAATTGCAACTTTTTATGTCAAAATAATCAACAATAAATCGCATTACTACTGGTATGGGCAGTTGTCAATAAATTGGATTCCGATGAGCTTGCCAAGCGATTTAATAACACTGAGGTCAGAGGGCCTTTGATTTATTCTGCATCTTGAAGAGGAGTGGTGGTCCCAGATGACAATATCCTGCTTCTATAGGTGCGATCATAGGCAAACTTCTAAGATGACATCTAACGATATGCAGCATTTGATAATGGATGGACCAGTCTGTGATGCTTAGACGAGTTTCGGTTGGAGTGGAGCGAAGGCCAGGCAGTGGAATGAGCCAGCAGCACTTGTTCAAAATTAAGGGCGCCGAAATCTGCCCGATGAGCATCTTCACAGTAATGAGAAGACCCTGTGCCTTAATGGGTTGAGGGATACGCTGCATCTAAATCGGCATTGTTGTAGAGCCTTGCTTTCCAATTTGCCAATCTTAGCAATCAAAACTCATTTGCCAACAGTTGCTTTATTGTCATTGGGACCGCTGAAGCCCATATTTGAGATCTACCAGTTTTGATAGATTGTGTACTGTTCCTATTTCTTCAAACTTCTTCACAATTTGCTTTATGGTCTTTGCTGTGGGTGATGTAAATTACAAATTTACATGAGCAGTTCCTCAAATTAGATTCCTTACTTAAGGACCACTTTTTCGGTTAAAATCCCAAAACTATCAATGCCAAGTAGTAGATACAAACTGATTCTTTTTTTTTTCATTAAAAACTCCAAACACGAAAGGTATTCGAAACTATAGTGCTTAGAATCGTGCTTGGGTTAAAGGTTGACAAAATGGAAGAAGATTACATTACACCTACTCTCGTGGGTAGCACAGTTCGTATAATCACCTCCTCCCCCCACACCTGGTGAAAAAGACTTGAATGCGAATCACGTCAATGACCAAAGAAATTTTTGTGGGTCTTTTTCACAATGTGGCTGAGTTAGCCTCTAAGCCCAGGGTAGCTAGCGTGGTTTTTTCTCTTGAAAACTGGAGTTTTTCATCCAGAAAACAGAAAATTGAACACAAAACACACACAATTTACAGACATGTTAAACGGCGCAATATGGCATAAGTTGCTGATGCGCCTAAAACCCTAAAAAAACAACGAATTAAAATTTTTTTATTGTAATTTTCAGGAAATATGCGTGAATGGAGTTTGTTCCAGAAAACGGAAGTTGAAAGAATAAATAAAGGAGAAGAAAAGCTGATTCTGTGAGTTTAACGTTGGACAATAAACGAATGCTGGCTGGTTGCAACACGTTCGGACTGGTTTGGAAGAGATAGCGGGAATTATAGAAGCTAATTCAGAAGAACAGTGCCCATGGAAGTATCTATCGAAAATCTGTTGTTGTTGTAGCAGGCTTTTAGAAGCATCAGTGACTAAGGCTATATTACTTGGTCTATGTCTTGTCAAATTGCGTGTGTCCTGAGATCGATTTTCTGTTTTCTGGACGAAAAAAAACCAAGTTTCCAGGAGAAAAAAACCATGCTACTCTCGCCTGAGACCGTCCAATTCAGCCACGTTGTGAAAGAGGCAGATACAAATTCCTTCATCGACGGGACTTGAACTCAAGTCTTTTCCACCCAGGATGGCAATCCTACCAACTATGCAACCCACGAGGACAGCAGAAAAGTCATGGAGCAGAAACAAAATGTCTAGGAGACAGGGAGTGGAGAAAATTTGTAAGAGGTGGTTTATTAATTAACCCAACTGCTCACTTTTTAATGAAGTCTAGAAGCCTAAGAGAGATTATGGGGACACTGCCCAGATTCGCGAACAATATTCAGTGGTAGGGCGGATTTCAGATTCGTACAGAATAAATAAATATTTGGAAGAAAATTAATGCCGAATTCGAAAGAGAAAACAGTTTTTTAAATGCAGAGGAAGCAATATTTGTGATGTGCTTATGCCAAGTTAGGAGTCAGGATAATCACTAATAAAGATATATGATCTTGTCTAGAAATCTGAGTGTCGTCGAAGATAAGAATAAGAGCAGAAGAATCCTTTTTTTCAAGATAAAAGACAGGATTGAGTTTTAGAAATATTCAAATGAAGTGAGTTATCTTTGCTCCACTGGCGAATTATGTGGAGATCAGCTTTTAAGGAATTCATGGTGGTGGATTTTCTCAAAGTGGAAAGTGGAATGCAATGTGCTATCATTAGCAAAACTATGAAGAGGATTTCTAGTCAGTGGAAGGAGGTCATTAATATACAAGAGGAAAAGAGTGGCAGAAAGGACTGAACCTTGGGGAACACCAACGTTAGTGGAGAAGTTAGAAGGCAGAGCCATCTACCATCACCCGCAGTGAGCGGTCAGGGAGCAAACTGGACACTCAATTGCAAAAAATAGTTTACAACCCATAAGATGGAAGCTTATTAAGAAGACCTTTATGCAAAATACGACCAAAAGTCTTTGAAATGTCAAGAGCAACTGCTTGAGTTTCAGCCTGCTTTTCCATTGAATTTGTTCAGAGATGGGTTAAAACAGAAGTAAACATAACAGTGGAATAAAAAAGTATAAAAAGGCGACATGGAAGAGGAGTAAGCTATGGAGCACAGATTTTGAGAACAAGTGGCGAAATACCATCGGAGCTTTCTTGGCATCAGGATTGTTCAAACTTTTTCTGATATCCTTTTGATGGAATGGTGGCATTGAATGGTGTGTAATGGGAGGTGGTTTACCAAGATAGTCAATACAAGAATTAGCAAAGAAATTGGATTCAAGCAGGTCAGCTGTATTTTAACCTGAATTGGCAATAGAATCATTAGGTTTTAACACAGTTGGGAGTTAAGAGCGGCAAAAGTTGCGACAAATAGCTTTGATTGGCAAGAGACAAGATACTCGATCACCGTTTGGTCAAGAAACAAGTTTTCTACTCTTAGCCTGTTCTAAACCTAGTTTGGACTGATTAATAACTGCTTTACAATTGGTGCGAGCTTTGATGTAGGCGGAAAATGAACAAGGTAGATTTGGACGCAAGTCAGTTACGATATGCTGTGTTCTTATCTTTCAACCCCCTGGCACACTGCCTTCCCGAGGTGACCCAAAGTTTCTTGTGGTTAATAAACGGATAATAATAATAATAATCTTGAACAGCCTTATGGAAAAGCAAGTTCAGATAAAGGACGAGATTTTAAGGTGGAATAAATAAAGGATTTCATCCTTACAAGAATAATTTCATTGACAATGTTTGAGCCAATATTGAAATCAAAATACAGTATTTAAAACAGTAATCCAGCCAAGGAAAAGAAATCTCGCAGATCATTTCATTTTGCATTCTTCTAATCTCAAACGACACCAGAGTAAGGCTCCATTGGAGAAGAACCCATCATTCAGTTGTGATCTGAGGTTGCGAGGACCACTTACCTCGACTGTGTACTTGGAAGAGTTGTTTGTGAGAAAATATATCAAGCGTGTTGGCTGTGTGGTTAGGATTGTCTAGTATTCGGATAGGTAAACGAACAATCTGTGCGAGGCCATTAGTAATTGTAGAAGCCTCAGCATCTCGACCATCTGGGTCGACCTGAATAGAAAAGTTTCAAAAATCTGAAGTTTCAAAGAAAAGAAATAAAGGAGTTCCCAGTGATTATTGGAGCTGGGAGAACGATAGAGGCAACAGATAAATTTGACAGAATGGGCTGTGTGATTTTAAGGTAGATGAGGTTCCAAATTACTATCTCTGACAGGAAACATCAGAGCGGACAAATGCGCAAGTACCACTTTCGAAACGATAGGAATCGTACAGCAAATAATTGGGACTCTGTCAGAAAAAAGTAAGTGGGGCTTGGCAGACTGTAAGTGGAAATGGGAATTTTTGAGATGGAACTGCGACCAAGTATAATTTCGGAGGTTTAGATCTTTTCGCAGATAAGTTTGTTCTATTCATTTGACAATTTATGCATACGCCGTTATAAAGGAGTGTTTTCGCGTTTCATTTCTGGTTTCAATCGTTGCAGGTTCGGAGAGAAGCCTCCGTTGTACATCAACCTGATCCGCGATCCCGTGGAGAGGATCATCTCGTCTTACTTTTACCGCCGGGTGGCTGCACGGCAACCCCACAAGCCGGTCAAGGAAAAGCCCAGCGATTACTGGATGAACAAGGTACGTGCCACTGAGGGATGGCCCGGTTGAGCACCGATTACATCGTAAGAAACCCTTTGTCAACACATTCAAATTTTACGATTTCTTTAGGAAAGTTCAAGTTGATTGCAGTTAATAGAAACGTCCACTTTGTTTTCCCGCAGAAATTCGAGCATTGCGTCACCACCCCTGACCCTGAGTGTACTTATCTGGACGGCGAAAGCTACAACGTCCTCCAACTACCCTATTTCTGCGGACAAGACCACCGGTGTCTGTAAGTATCCGTTGATATTATTATCTTAGGTGTTGTTCAGGCGTGTGTAATGGAAAAAGATTCAGTATAAATAACATCAATAGATTGCATCAGTTGTCGTGTCTTGGACTTGGAGCATCATGGCCCAAGTTGCCTATACGTAATCAAAAAATCAAATCAATCAATTTTTGTGTACCGTTAAATCAGTGTTCGTTGTAGATGGATTTTACTACATTTTTATTTCAGCCTTGGGTTTTGTAACGGTGTCCAATGTCTCTTTCCAGGCTGCTCAATGACCCGTGGGCACTACGCCAGGCGAAATACAATCTGGAACACAACTACGCCGTGGTGGGGGTGCTCGAAGAGATGAACATCACTTTGCAGGTGCTGGAGAAAATGCTGCCGACGTTCTTCAGGGGAGCATTCACGGTGTACCACAGCTTAGGTGAATAAATTTCTTCATTCACTCAAAGGGATCGTTGCTTTTCTCTTCAATCTTTTTAACTTTCTTTGAGCAGCTTTTATCATTCAATGCTTTTCAAGTTTTCAGATCGCTCTGCCGCTAAAATCATGACCGAGGTCATTAGTTAACAAAGATCAGTCCGAAGTTCTCCCATCCCCGGAACAACCCTCTTGGCGAAATAAGAATAAATTAATTGTTAATGCGATCGCAGTCACCTGGTGTGCAAATCTACTTTGAGTGGTTTCAAAATTCTCCACTTCACCGGGGGTGTTCGCACGCCCGACTGCACCTTTGAAATGCGGACGAGGAAATGAGTGGCGCGTTGCTTTTCACAGAGCGGGTTAAAGTTCGGTTAAAAATGATGAACGCTGGATGTTACAGTCTCTTCGAAACCACCGACTGCCCTCTTTTCGCACCGAAAATACGAGATGGAGAGTCAACGAACTTTGCACTTCCTGGAGAGTGAGACTGATCGACAGGCTCGCGACGAAATTTAAGACAGTTGGGGGAAAGGGGTATTAAGATTTGGTTCATTAAACAACAGGCAAAAGTTGCCCGATTTCTGAACACCACAATTAGTGCCTTCGCAGCTAGGAACACGGGATCCCCTCATCCAAGGCGATTATAGAGGATAATCCACAGTTCAAACTCCAGTTTATTCCCAACTCTAAAATTACTACCAATTGTATTATGGGATGGGTAAAAAAAACAATTTGTTCATCTTGCACGTAAACATCATTTTCTGGTTTCAGGAATATTTGACATCGTTAGTGTATGTAACAAACTGCTCGAGGTGATCAAAACTGGTTCTTGCGCCACTGCAAAAAGAATGGCGAATAGCGCACCACCTTGTGTAATGTCAAGAAAGATGACCCGTAGTTGATGATTGCCAATTGATCTCGATCTTGATGAACGCTCGCTGAGTCCTGATTGGTGTTTCGAGCAGTTGGTGTAGGCGTCCCTCTGAGAGGTGCGTGAAATATGGGATAATGCCGGAGGAGGTACTTTAAAAGGAGGGACAGTTGGCCCTCCTCGAAAATATTTTAGAAGGAACTTCCCACATGAAATCCTTGCGATTTTTTTGCCAATTATTCTTTGGTTCAGAAGAATATGAGTTCCAGATGGGGTGAACGTGCCCACATTTCAGAGGGCGGTTGAATACGTGTAAGAAGAATCATACGGTCCACAAGCTACACATTTTATCCATAAAAATGGGGAAGCCATCTTAGTCCTCAAAGTAGCTAAAGAGAGAGCTTAATTGTGACTGTGGTTGAGAAGTAATATTCTCATCTGATTCAGCACTGGGGATTCTATTCGGCGCTTGTCTTAATTAATCTAAATGTTATTACTCTGCTTTGCGGCTTTCGAAAATTAATTAATATTGCTAATAATTGAGTTGGCGATAATCTGAGTGCATAAATTAATACAAGACATTGTACAGGACAGTTGATCCAATAAAATATAACGGGACATTCTTACTGAGGAATATTGTATTAATAACATTAGAAACATATCGAAAACTGTCTTTGAGTTTTCCACATAGAATGACATCGCAGTACTCGTGAAGAAATCATTTTTGTTTCTTTCTCTCCTTTCAGGCGTGCACAGAAACCAGAATCCTCAGAAGCAGCACGTGTCTGAAGAGGTGAAGGCCCTTCTGAAAGCGAACCTTTCCGCGGAGTACGACCTGTACCACTTCGCTCTACAAAGGTTGTATCAACACTTCCGCCAGCTGCAGGTCGGTTCGGAGGTTGCAGAATACGACGATGTCTACGAGGAGGTGGATGACGACACGTAGAGTAATAATTGGTGCCCTTTCCCGCACCACCAACAGTCTCTGCGTGTGATGTTGAAGAAACCATTGCTGAGAAAACTTTTAAAGTAGCAGTTAAAATGGTGTTCGGAGCAAAAGGTATCCAGTGGGCGGGCAGAGGCGATTGTTGGAATGTTCGCGCATGTGTACATGATATCTTCAGTCAACTCTTAAGTGAAGAGAGAACGCTTGTCCCACACCTATGGGAGGGCAAAAAAACAGAGTTCCCATATCGGCCGATTTATTCAAACTTAATATCTGTACGGAGCCGCATTCCAGAACTTTCCTTAGTGACCCCATCACAAAGGTCACAACTGAACCAGAAAGACGTTCCAGGCGTACCCGCTTTAAACCACAATGCTGGACTTGGTCAGTTCGAGAGGCATTTTTAATATCGATCCGAGTGTTTTCAGTGAAAACTAGGCATCTGCTCAACTGTCACCATCGTGCATAAAAATATTTTTTGTGCTACCGGTGTGTCTTATCCTGTCCACAAAATAAAATATAACTGTGTGTGTGTGTGCGTGTCTTTTAATAAAACTTATTCACATTTTACACCAAAATATCCACACTCAATAAAATTCACGATATGCAACACGATAATAGAGACTGCACGTGAGACAAAGCCACGCTACACAATCGTTTGCTAAATGACACTTGCACTGGGTGCACTTGGAAGACTGGGTGAAGAAACGAATTTCCAACTGCATATCTGCAATTCGTGTTCAAGAACTGTATATATGCAGTTGTTGGTAATATGTTCTTCTGGATAACTCCAACAGTTGTGAAGTTCTTCTAACGACTCGTTGCATGTGCCCATCAAAATACCTGGTGCACGAGAAGATAAATCCGAGATCGCTGGTGGTGGAGTTTTATTGTACGTGGAAAGCTGCACCCTAAAAATACACATAAGAGAATGGAATGAGATACTCTGAGTGGCCACTTTATTAAATACACCAAGATAATAGCAAGTACACCCCTTCTGTCCTCGGAACTCTCTGGACTCGTTGCGGCTTGGAGTCAGCATTGGTATCGAAAGCATGCCACAGATGCTGATCTATGGTGACTCAATTAAGTCCCATAATTGTAAACTGGATGGTTGAGGGGCTCTGCTTCAAAGAGCTCGTCCCATAGGTGCCCAATTGGACTGAGATGTAGTGATTGGGGCAGGACACCAGAGTAGCCGAATTTACTCTCTTGTTCCTGAAACCAGTTTTATACAGGTCTGGCTTTGTGCCTGCGTATTATCCTGTTATAAGGACCCATTGTCGGATGGATACGCCGCAGCCACGAAGGGATGCGCTTGGTGAGTAATAAATCCATTCAAAAGTTGCTCCTTATCTGTTATCAAGGGGAACACCATGGAAACACTTCCCGGTTACCCACACACCGCCATCACCAACTTGTATTGTGGACGCGTAGCAGAATGAATCCGCGGACTCATACTGTCTTCGTAATATTCTGCTCCATCAGGTTGATTCGACAGATCAAGAAACATTTTTCGAATCCTTTGATAATCAGGAGTACCAACACTAGACAGCGTTGGTACTCCTGATCCCTGTAACCACGTCCTCTTGTTTGTTTTTATGCTGACCGCAGTGGAACTTGTTTTTGCGCCTGCTGCAGAACTTCTCGTCACCATCAGATTGACGAATTGTGCATTCTGAAATGCCACTGTTGTATTGGGTTGTTACTTGACTATAGTCTTTCCTGACTGTTCGAACATGAACAAGCTGTTTCCGACCATAAAAATAAGCCAAAAAAAAAAAAATGAACCTCTGTATTAAGACAGTTAAGAAGAAATGCAAATACAGGCAAAGAAAACTGACGCCTTGCCTCGTTGGGTATAAAGACTACATAGGCTATTCGACTTTTATTTTATTTTTATTTATTGCACTATTCTGTCCCAACCAGCTTTCCTTGCATGCCTGCAACCTATTTACAATGCTGTACCTGAACAATGTTGATGTACAATTATCTTAGATTCCTTCGTAGTGAGTGAATTCGTTCTCAATGTATTATTACATAATGCAATACTATGAAGCTATCTGACTACAAAGTCCCAAAATAAGGTTGAGATGATTTCAGCTCTTCAAGGATCCAATTGAACAATTGGTCAAGCAACTAATCGGTTTACTATGAACACACATAAATAACATCTGAATTCAACCAACCTAAGAACTCCCTGCCCTATTTCAACCCCATATCGAGAGCAAGAAATTTAAAATATTTGGTATTGGCAGGCGACTGCCAATACCAATTATCAATTCGGAAGCACTTGTTTCAGAGAAAAATCCGCTTGCAGTGTACCAAGAACATCGTGATTGGACAGGCACAATGGAAGAAAGTCATGCGGTCAGACGAATCACGATAAAACTTTGTCTTGCACTGATGGTAGGTGGAGTGTGGCGAGAATCTCACGAAGCAATGGACCCTGCTTGCCTTGTTAAGACAACCCGAGCAACTGGAGATGATATCGTAGTATGGAGAATTGTGGGGGAACGGATCCGTTGGTGCCAGTGGAAGGTCGAATGTCATCTAAGGAGTACCTGAATTTTGTATCAGATCTACTGCAGTGTTATATTTTATCCCGAAGGTGGCGGCCGCTTTATAGAAGACAATGCAATAGCGCATCGTGCAACAATTGTTCGAAGAACATGACTCGAATTTCCGCCAGCCCCCTTCCCCCATTTACTGATCTTAATCCTTTTGAGAACGTGTGGGATACAGCTATTAAGGCAACGAAGTCCTCTTCCATCAACTTTGTTGCAGCTACACGATATTTTTCTGGAAGAATGGTTGCAGTTTCCGAGATACTCATACGAGCGTATTCAACCCGGCCATTTTCTTAACTTTAATCTTAAATCAGTCAAAATACAGTTTTTAAATGGATTTTTAAAAACGCTTCATAACTGCTTTATTCAAATTATTAAATTAATAATTAACTCCGAGAGTAAAGTGATTGATAATCTGGCGTTACCATTAGATGGCGCCGGTGTTGCCAATTGATTCCACAACGCCACGGAAGCCGATCGGCTCGCTTTTCTTCGGGTGACCCCTTTCAACAGTTCATCCGCAACAGATTTGTTGCCAGGAGGACGTTGGTGGTACCATCTGTGGCGAGCAACGAGCCGTTGTGTAAATACGATGTCACATTCCAAAACAAGTTTCGCTCTGGGCAAATCAAGACTTGTGGCGCCATCTTCTGAGCAAGAACTGGATTGCTCTCTTCCAACCCATCCCAAAATTTTCGGCCCGATTGCCCCGCTATTGGACAAGTTACTTTTAAGGAATTTGGGAGTGGATGATACTTGCAAAAGGCAGTTCTTTTAGACAATATGGTTTCGTTATGGGCAGATCTGCAGAAGGAACGTACTGTTCTTGAGATTGTTAGGCTTCTGCAATGTCCTTTCTTATATTTTTGAGATTATGCCAGGTTATTTTTGTAAGGAGGAATTTGATCGTCTACGATCGAAGAGTATTACGAGGAAGTCGAGGCAGGTGGAATGACCAGGAAATATACAATACACTTAATAGTGGGTAAATCCTCCTCTTGCAGCCAGTACCACCGCCACACGGCGAGACATGAACTCTATAACGCCTGTGAAAGTTGCAGAAGGTATATTGTACCAGAATTGCGTGCCGTAGATCTGCACAGTCTGTGGTGGGGACAAGGGGTGGAAAAGGCCCGGGTTCGAATTCCGTCGATGACGCGAGGAACGTTAATGGGTTTTTTGAATCGAATTGAATCGCATCCTGCAAATAGCTTAAAAGAAGAGAAACGACGTATATAGGGAAAATTGATACAACTTTGGCAACTAAGATGGAACAATAGTATTCGTGGTGAAGTTACCAGGAAGTATATTTAACTGGCTGACTTTGCTGAAAAACGCGTCGTGGCAGCTTGTTTTTCTCCACTCATGACAACTCCTGGCCACACTGAAGAAACACGGATTGAATTTCAGACCTGGCTAGTTGCTAGCCTAGCCCCTGCTCAACAAACAGTTGTGGGAGGAGACTTCAATATGCCTGTCCCAAGACATGTTATAGCTCTGCAAGACTTAACATTAACCCTGAACTCTTTGGACCTCAGAAGACATATCACCCCGCCAACGAGAGTAGGTCAAGCTTTAGACCTTGTTTTCTACAACTTTCCTAACTCTAACAACCGGCCAAACTCTTTCGCATTTTCTTCCGATCACTCACCTATTACCTGTGCCTTCTCTTTATCAACGGTATCAGGAACTCAAGTTAGAAATTATAATTCAGATATCCACTCTCAACTAATATTTTGTACAAAATTCTTGAAACCTGAAATAGTCATCAACCATCTTTCCACCATTAATTGGAATAATTTATTTTCATTATCCACTGAAGAGGCAATCCAATCCTTAGCTAAGCAGTTGAGACATATGGCCATGATTGGTGCATCTAAACAAGTCAGAATTAGCGAGAGAACCCAGCGATGGCTTCATCCGGACATGAAAACCGCCTTTAGACGTAAGCAGAGGGCATATAAAAAAAATGGATAAGATCTAGAAACAGTACAGACCACGAAACCTTTAATAGGGAGAGAGCTCACTTCTTGCGCCTCAAGAGAGGAGCACATCAACAGTATAGCTTGTCCCAAATTAAGAGTCCCGGAGAATTTCCTCGAAATACAACAATCACTTTAAACATGGAAGTAACATGGAAGGAAAGCTATTTGAGGAGTGGACGCGCATATCTTTTGTCCATCCAGGTGGACCAAAGAAACCGCAATCCTGCCTAGTCTAACTGGGAAAACCGTAAATTCTATGGATGATATAATAGGTACCAAGCAACAACTCATTGACGTGATAAATGGCCTGCCCAACAAGGCTACAACTGGACCTGATGGCTTTCCGCTGTTTATGGTGAAGGTGTGCTCTGTGTACATTGTGGATCTCCT
The DNA here is from genome assembly GCF_048544385.1 of Mastigoproctus giganteus. NCBI lineage: Eukaryota > Metazoa > Arthropoda > Arachnida > Uropygi > Thelyphonidae > Mastigoproctus > Mastigoproctus giganteus. The sequence continues at coordinate 242,430,855 of NC_143578.1, forward strand.
CCTTAACATCTTCCGGAAGATTCTAAATATAGGCGCCATACCTGAACTCTGGAAATCTTATTATGTCAAACCAGTCCCTAAAATTGGAAACCCCAAGACTGCTAAAGACTTCCGTCCAATTGCCATAGGATGTACTTTATTAAAAGTTTTTGAACTGATACATCCAGTAATTATCCAGCACTGTTTTTCTCACCGACCACCTTACCTCCACACAGTCCTACACCACAGGTCCACGACCTCAAATCTCCTCGATACTCTCTTCAGAGCATAAAAGGCCCTGAATGACAGAGCTCAAATGGACATTATTTTTTTTAATATTAAATCTGCTTATGATACTGTGTCAATCCCTACCCTTTTATACATCCTAAAAGAATATTTCAAGGCATCAAACCAAATACAAAGGAGTCTTTACTACACCGGAGAGAGGTAATTATAGAAAATGGATCTCACCAAAAAACTATTTATGCAAGGAGGGGGGTGCCTCTGGGTGGGGTGATGTCGACCACCCTCTTTGCAGTTCTTCTTGAACCATTCCTTGCTGCACATCCAACTTTCTGCTCCTTCGCCGATGATTTAAATTTTTTTATTATTTCAAAAGATCCCAAACAGATTCAAGAAATTAATAATCAAACCTCCAATCAAATTCAACAATTAATAGATTATTTACAGCTAGCTGGCCTCCAACTAAACAATGCGAAATCAGCCCACTTGACAATTACGAAGAGGAAGTTCAGAAATGACATCCGAGTTGTAGTCAATGGCGAGACGATTCCAAAAGTATCATCGCACACTGACCTAGGGTTAACGTGGGATGAAGATTTAAATTTCAATGATCACTTCCTGAAGACAAATAAGAAGACCTATGCTGCATTCTGGGCTATCCGCTACAGGAGCTCGTAGGCTGCCACAACATCAATCTACTTTGTCAATACATTGATCGGTGTCTCACTCCTATACCTTTATATGCATCTGAAATCTGGTCCTCAGCACCTGCCTCTTTGCGTAACAGATTCTTGGCGATGGAATACTGGATTCTGCGGTGGCTGAACCGTTTAGGAGGGAACCCGTTCACTATCTCCAAATCTATTCTTCTAGTCAATCTAGGCATGACCCCCTGGAAGCTCACTGTTCTCAAAAAAAATCTGTCCACACTCTCTAAGCTGCTCACCCATCAGCTGATGCCCCATCGATAGAGGATATTATCTCACTTCCCAAAGCAAGCAATAGAAACCACCAGAGCGGGCAACGTCCTCTTAGGATGAAGCTCACTAGCGTGGACTCCCTGAAAGGAATGTTCCCGTGTAACACGATTCAACATTTCAACACCTTCTCCATAGATCCAAATAAGTTTGGAGAAAATAGAAGATACAGAAGCGAAATTATCGATGAAATCTTGACCAAATCACCAGAATTATTATAAAATGCGCGCTTTATTTGTATGAGAAATGTAAATAATTTAATGCAAAAATATAAAGCAAAGCAAATTGTAATAACAGAAAAAATATGTAGGACAACCTGTATTTGTAATTGTAATATTAATTTAATATCAATTTTATTTTAAAGTTACTGCCATTAAGTGAATAGAATTTCCTAAACAATTTCATTATTTTAAATATCAAAATTTGTACGCTGTATTTAAAAATATATATTTGTACACCCTCCTAGCCCACTGGCTGTTCAGGGGGTGAACCTAAGGTTAATAAATAGATAATAACAATAATAATAATAATAATCTTCTGACGGGCCACGGCTCGCTCACGGCTAAACTCTTCGATAGAGGTCTTGAGCAGGACCCCTTCTGCTCTTGCGAGGGGCTCGACACAGAATCATTTGTTACTGGACTGCAGTAATTATGACAATGAAAGACGGGAAATTCTATAAAAATTACCCACTTAAACAGAGGAAAATGTTAACATTCTGGTGGAAACACCAGATAATTTTGCTGCCTTACAACGATTTTCAGTGGCAGTATTTAAGAAATGGATCGAACTGAGGGCCCTTCAGTACAGTCTCCAAGAACAAAGCTAAAAATGTGATGCAGTATGTAAAATAGTAATTAAATTCAATTTAATAGTTGAGATTTATAAATATTCCCTGATACTGTAATGAAAACATAGGACTATACAAAGACAATAGGAAGCCATTTTGTGAATATTCATGATGATAGCCCAATGTGGGTTGACATATTGTCAGAAGCACCACCTGAAAATGAAGAGAGAATATATATACAATGTATATAGAAATTAACTAGGAAAAGTAACGCAGTTTTTCATCCTAGTACGGACATACAACCAACAGACTGAAAATATATGTTTCTACTGCCACCTTGTATGGAAACATACCGGTAGTGGACCCATCGACTACAACGCCACCTTTTATTGTAAAGAAAATCTCTTAAAAACATAAAACTATATTAAACTAACAAGATTCTTTGCTTCAGTGTTGGCTGATACTTGTATATTGGTCATTATACTGTATGAATAAGAATGGAATTTGTAATATTGGGCTAGTTTCGGGCCTGGATTCAGCCTTGAATATTTTACGACTTTGCGAAATTTTGCAGCGGCCCCGGAGTACAGGAATGGAGATATGAAAATCTCATAAATAATGTTCTCAAAGTGGCATTCAATTTTCATCCCGGAACTGACATGGGTTCATAATGGGAGAACTTCGTTTTAAAAGGGTATCTTAGAAGGGAATGAGATAAAATAAGAGCTAGAATACACATTTTGAGAAGAAATCTTAAATACAGGATGGGAAATTAAAGAGAAACTAAAGAATCTCTTTAATTTCCTCTCGTTAATTAAAGTATTTTTTTAATTAAAGAGAGGAAATTAAAGAGATTCTTTAGTTTCTCTTTAATTTTCATTAATTACTATCTCTTTAATTCAAGTATCTGGAAGATGGTGTTTAATATAGGAGTGGATATTATTGATGATTGGTAGAAACAAAAGGGAAAAAGCTACAGGAATCACTTCATAAATAATTGTAGCATGGATTACGGTGTTAAGTCGGGATTTAATTCCAGAAAAAATAGAATTATATCCTAATGGAAGGAATCCGACTTTATAGGAGTTATACACCATATTGTACTTTACAAATTGAAGACATAAAAATAAATATACTGAGAGTAAGAATTTTTACTTATTTTTACTTACTCAGAACTAGGATAGGACACAACAATAATACCGGACAAGGGTTGACAAATAGACTTTGAGTGCCTTTTTGTTTGTTTTCTAGCTGGGTTGTATTGCATTTTTCCATTCTATTTTTAATTTAATTCCATTTATCCTGCAATTAAATCCTGACTTAACACTTCCGTAATCCATGCTACAATTATTTATGAAGTGGTTCCTGTCCTTTGTCCTACAAGACATGGCATAAAATATTTTTGTGAATTGAGGACATAATAACTAAAATAATTGTGAGTACTGTATTAAACAAGAAAACAACATCCACACCTTTTGAGATTTTGACTCTGCAGAGATGGTAACCTGGACTTTACGGACTTGGACATCACGATAGCGGTCTCATTGTGGCTGCTAACGTAAACCTATTAGAGAAAATTCTTCTTCAGAGTATTTCGTTGGAAAATACAGATGGTGGCGAAGGATTTTAGAGACTAACATGTAGAGGACACATTTTCAGGGTCAAGAACTCAGGTTTCGACCCAGGGACAGACCCACGTTAAAGACATGTGAAGAGAACAATGTAAAAAGTACAACGTGAGGGTGAAGGCTGAAGTCTTATTGTGGTTGTCAGCCTATAAAGTTTGCGGAGGTGGTCTCTTGGCGACTGCCTGGCGCAAGTATCCTTTCAATGTAAACACGTAACTTTTAATTAAGGGTATTTTATGTCAACTTGTTGCTCAGAAATTCTGAGCAACCACAGGGAACAGTAAACCCACGAGCTAGTCCGCCCCAATACATGCGCAGTTGTGGCCCACCTCCCCGTGGTGTAGACGGGCATTGGCAGGCTTTCCCGGTGACAAAAAGGCCAGAAACAACATGATAACACACACATGACTCAATTTCTGGCCTTTTACAGAGTTCTATATCCATCACAGTTACCAAGACGGAGATGAAGCCACGTTCAGGTGCCATCCTATACAAGATAATATACATGTTTATACGCATGTGTCTACATACTCCATGGCTGAGTTAGTCGATCTCAAGCGTAGATAGCAAGGTTTCCCCCCCCCCCCAGAAATGGGGTTTTTCGTCTATCAAAACAGGCAAATCGACCTGAAAACACGCACAATTTACAGACAAAATACATTATGGGTATACGTAATCAATTACAGGTCATCCTAATATAATAATTTTAAAAAACGTCGGTGGTGAAGAATCCAAATGCCAGATCTGCCGATCCACCTAAACCCTAAGACGTTCTATGGGATTCGTATCCGGTGAATTCGCCCGCCAAGATTGTCACTTTCGTGTTCGGCATACCACTATCGGCACGTGGCAGGGCGCATTATCAGTGCTGGAACACACCTGTGCCGTTAGAGAAGGATGATAATTGCCATGAATGGGGTATACCTGATTAGTCACAGTTCGGCGGAAAATGCATCTTTTTTTTCAGAAGTAAAATGCTCCAATGATGTCGTTTATATGCATCGAGGTCCATAGGTGGGTACCATAACTGGCGATGGGTGATAAGCATGAATACAATGACTGGACGCCTACTCAAGAGGCCCATATGGAGGAGGGTTTGTCTTCGAAACACCGCTTGTCGTCTCATAGTTAAAGTTCCTGGTCATTTGCACATGTGTAGCATCTTATGTAGGGCGGCACATGAACCAGTTCAACTCCTCTTTGCTACCCTGATGAATACAGGATTCTGTAAAAGGCCAGAAATGGGTGCAATTTTGGCGCAGTCATCTATAAAGCTTGCCCAGTGCCCGTCTAACTAGGAAGAGGTGACGTATGCATGTATTTTTGTTAGGGTGATACAAGAAAGAAAGTTTATATAGCATCAGCCAAAACACACACACACACACACACACACACACACACACACACACACACACACACACACACACACACACACACACACACACACACACACACACACACACACACACACACTCTCTCTTCTCATTTCACCCATTCACTCGGTCCAAATGTTTGTCCAGTTCTGCCTTGAATCTGTTTAAGCTATCAACTTCTACAACGACAGATGGAAGTTTGTTCCAGCAATCAACCACCTGCTGGCTAAAGGCAAATTTCCGCACATCTAGTCTACAACTGTCTTTCTTCCATTTCAATTTATGTCCTCTCAGGTGATTATTCTGAGCTAGAGAAAGAATCCCATCAGCATTAAGCATGCTCAAACCAACCAAGGCTTTATAATTTTGGTCTTTACCATCCAAGGCTTTGTAATTTTGCAAATTACAACATCCAGACACTGTAATTTGCAAAACTTAAGCCTTTCTTCGTAAGAGCAACCCTTTATTCCATTCACTAATCTTGTTGCCCTCCTCTGTACTCGTTCCAGCAGCTCTACATCCTTCTTTAAATGATGTCTCCAGACCTGTATACAGTACTCAAGGTGTGGCCTGACCATTGCCTTATACAAGGGGATAATCACCTCCTTATCACTGCTAGAAAAATTCCTGTATATTATTGACAAGACACCATGAGACCGTCTGCACTGCTCGGAAAACTTCATATCTGGTTGCACAATTACCCCAGGTCCTTTTCGTTTTCGTTCTCTACCACTGTCAGTGTAGTACCACAGAGTTGATACGTTACTCTGGGGTTGCTGCTTCCCAAATGTAGTACTTGAAATTTGTCAATGTTTAACTTCATTTGCCACCTCTCAGCCCATCTGTTCAACTTTTCTAGATCCTGTTGCAGCAGCGTACTGTCATTAGTGTCATTAACAACCCTGCCGACCCATATGTATGTTTACATACATATGGGTAATCCCAAATTAACACACCAGCTTTGTGGTACTACACTCTGCGTAATGGAGAACGAAAAGGACCTGGGGGTAATTGTGCAATCAGATATGAAGTTCTTTGAGCAGTGCAGACGTGCTGCCAGGTCAGCTCATGGAGTTTTGTCTATGGTGTACGAAAACGTTGCTAGCTAGCAGCATAAGGAGGTGATTATTCCTTTGTATAAGGCAATAGTCAGGCCATATTTTAAATACTGTATACAGGTCTGGAGGCCTCATTTTAGGAAGGAGAAGATGTAGAGTTGCTGGAACGAGTACAGAGAAGGACAACGAGATTGGTGAGGGGAACAAAGGAGTGCTATTACCAAGAAAGACTTCATTGCTGCAAATTGCAGCGTCTGGAGACTTGGCATCTGCGAGATGATCTGATTGAGATGTTTAAGGCTTTTAACGGATTGATCAAACTCAATGCTGATGGGAATCTTCCTCTTGCTCATATCACACACGTGAGAGGTCACAAATTCAACTTGACGAAGTTGTCTTCAACCAGCGGGTGGTTGATTGTTTGAAGTCACCTCCACCTGTTGTTGTGGGTAGTTTGAATAAATTCAAGAAAGAACTACACACATTGTTAGAGGGGATAAATAAATGTTTATTGTGAAGTACAGAGTAACGGCAACAATGTCCCATCACGGCAACGAGCAAAGTTTCATACAAACACGAGACAGGTTACAAAGAAAAGGTTACAAAATACAGCATACAAATGTAAAAAAAACAAAAAACTTGGCAATGATTCAGCAAGGCTCCTGTGATGACAGATTTGAACAAGGGTTCAGGAGCATCAGAATCCTCTTTTAGAAGATCAGGGTTCAAGGGCTTTGATAAAGTTGTATCTGTCCTTCTTGTTACTTATTAGCCTGTCAAAGTCGGCGTCCACACAGTTCAAGGTGGCAAACATCTGCTTGGGGAGAAACCTTTCAGTGACTGCAAGCCTGTTGTGGTGAGCCATAAGTGCAGGTGACGATCTTAGGCTAGCTTGTAGGATCCTCCAAGAGCAAGCGTTCCACATATTCGAAGATGATATCTGGCCTGTGGTGAGTTTGGCTGCGAAGACCAGCCTCTTTTCCACGATCAAGAACTTCACCCTCGGGATTTCGAGTGCTTGTGCCATCATGGTGGTTGTGGTAGCAGGAGGCAGACGAAGCTTGTTGTTGGCCCATTTCAATAACCACTATTCAGCGGTGTACACTCGCTTAAGGTTTATAGATGCGGCTGAGGCCCATATTTCTGCACCATAGAGAATGGCGAGGTAGATCATGGAGGTGATGAACTTTTTAACAGCGAGGGGACGTCGGACGTGTAGCAGCTACTGCTTTGATATCCACCGTAGGCGAGAAAATTTGGTGTTTGAATTTTATCGATCTCGTTGACAAAGGACATCTTTTGATCAAACAGAACACCAAGGTCTGTGTGCGAGGGTACATTTGGTGTCAAGTCTGTTCCCTAAAGATATTCCAGAGTGAGGTCTGTGTGCGAGGGTACATTTGGTGTCAAGTCTATAGTGTCAAGTCTGTTCCCTAAAGATATTCCAGAGTTGGATACATTGGAGCAAGTTCAGATACGTCTTGAAATTAGTATTTATACGGGTTCAACTGATATTGAGTGTTTTAATCTGTTGGAGTTGGGTACTGCCATAGCTAGACTAAACAGCAAGAAATGCCCCAGAATTGACCTTGTGGAGAATCTTGTTATCATCAAGTTTTTCAACTTATACCCACAAGTACTACTAAATCTCTTGAACAAATGCCGCTTGGAGGGATACTTTCCAAATCAGTGTAAATTGGCATTGCTCAAGATCCTTCACAAGACAGGGAAAAACACATCCGATCCCCGTGCTTACTGGCCAATTTCCTTACTTGCTAATCTGGGAAAGTTATTCGATCTTCTGGCTCCCAGAATACTAAAGAAATTTGAGGAAAACCAATTATGCTCAAGCTGTCAGTTTGGCTTCAAAAAAGGGAGGTCCACTGACGATGCTATTCTTACGTTGACTAACTTTATCTAGAATTCATCTTCTAAATATGTTTTGGCAATTTTTGTGGACTTTGAGGATGCTTTCGACTCCCTCTGGTGGGAGATTGCCCTCAGGTCTTTAAGGTTTGCTAAATGTGATAATTATGTGTACAGGGTACTGAGATCATACTTTAATGAGAGATACATCATGGTCAAGGCAAAGCATCTGTCTTATAATGCTCAGGTTTCGAGAGGATGCCCCCAGAGGTCGGTGTTGGGACCTCTCCTCTGGAATGCTGTATTAGATCAGTGGCTCACGAGAACACACGAGGATTCTGTAAAGGTGGCCTACGCCGATGACCTCGTTTTTGCTATAGAAGGAAGATCACGTCAGGTATTAGAGGACAAAATTCAACCCATCTTAGATGATTTGGTGGCATGGGCTGAAATCAACAAGCTCAAAATATCTCCGAGTAAAACAAATTTCATGACATTTAAAAACCACTTTAATTATGGAAGACCACCAAGAATTCAACTGAATGGTTCACAGATACCTTATGTTCCTCAAAACAAATATCTTGGCATAATCCTCGATGATAAATTAACCTTTCTCCGTCATGTCACCAAACTGAAGGAAAAAATTAGAAATTTTACTGCTTCAGTCATAAGAATCTCCAAAAGAGACTGGGGTTTGAATAAAAAGACCATGAAACTATATTATAAAGCAATATTTCTGCCTATAGTTTCGTATGGAGCAGGTATTTGGCATCAGAACATCGCTAAGGTGAAAATCAAAAATAAGCTACAATCAATTCAAAGGACAGTGCTTCTGGCACTAAATAATGCCCCTCGAACAATGCCCTCCAAATCCTTGGAGGAGAACTGCCTTTAGATTTATTTATCTTATACCGTGGCATGATTTATAAACATAAGAAAGGACTGCAGGTATCTATTATGGAAATTACAACAGACCCAGTTAGTAACTTGAAGACAGAACGGAAAAGATTATGGAGTGAAGTGGTTAGTATTTGGAAAAGAAGATGGAATGAGCCTGTGCATGGTGAAGTCACAAAGAAATATATTGAAAATGTTGAGTTTGCTTCTACTCAACCTTCTGTTTCGTGGTTTGCACCAAGCATGTTTACCACGTATTTATTAACAGGCCATGGATCTTTGAGGGCCAAACTTTTCGACAGAGGTTTGGAGCCGGATCCTTTTTGCATCTGTGGTCAAATGGAGGACTGGATCCATGTTTTACTATTTTGTCCGCAATATACAGACCATCGAGTATTGCTATTTAATCAGGTTCCAGTCTAGCTGAGGACAATGTAAAAATACTAGTTGAGAACAAAACAAACTTTGAGACTTTCCAGACCGTTGCAGAATCGGTCTTTAAGAAAAGACTTGAACTAAGAACTTAAATCCAAAATCGAATATAAATCTGACAGCTGAGAAGTTAATATATATGTTTGTATCCCATTAAGTATATATAGAATGACTTGTTGTAAGATATGTAAATTTTGCTGATTTCCAGGTTTGGGCAACCTGGGGACGAGATTGCTGGTACCCACCGGTATTGCACTATCTCCGATGGGTGCGGGATTTGTGCACAAGGCACTAAAGGTGATAGTAGACCCAGGCTCAGCTGCTTGTGCCTGGGGACGGGCAGCGGCTGCCTAGGTGTCGGCTGCTCCCTGGTGGCAAGGTGGACGTACGCAAGCGATAAAAAGCTTTGCAGAGTTTCTGCACCAACACAGACGTGCAAAGTGGAGATGGGCTAAGGCCTAGGAGCCATCCTTGATACAGGTAAAACACGCACACGCACACACACACGTGTTCATATATAATATAGTATTTTATATATCTATAATGAGAATGCTAATGTATATAAAACTGTATATGTATCTTCTTTGTAAGTTTTGTATATAATTTGTAAATAATTGTGTGTGCAAATAAATGGAAATGGAAATGGTACGTTTGGTATTGGTACCCCTCCGAATAGCGTCGGCACGGATTTAAGGGAGAATATAACCTGAGGGGTCTTCCGTAGGTTGATTTTTAGATTGAAGTTTGCCAGGTACGAGTCAAGATTCTTAAGTTGGGAAACTGATCCTGTTGCTGGGCTGAACGGGGTTGTCGCCAGTGTTAATTTACGTCAGCAGTTTGATGTCGTCAGCATAGCATAAGAGACCGTTCATGGAGGCAATAATGGGTACGATGATAGATGTGAATAGGACACCAGATAGGACACCGCCCTGCGGTACTCCAGCAGTAATGTCGCAGGAATGGTGTGTTGTTCCCGATGGAGAATAAGTATTCTGTGACAGAGCAGAGATTCCAAAAAGCACAGCATATCACCTCGAATATGAAATTTCTCCTTAAGTAGGAGGAGCAAGGTCGAGATCAACACGGCATCAAAGGCTGCGCTTATGTCAAGATATATGGTTGCCAGTTCAGTTCTTTGTTCGAAGCCTGAGAGGATGCGTTCTGTGGTGGCTACCAAGTTAGTGAATGATGATTTTCCTTCGATGGCATAGTGGATTTCAAGTGGTTTCGTCTGGAGGATTTGGTAAGTAATTGTCGGTATCAGAGCCTTTTCAAGGGTTTTTAGCAGACAGGAGGCAACGGATATGGGTCTAAACTGGTTGAAGTGTGGGGAAAATTGGTTTTTAGGAATGGGGAATTTTTAGGAATTTTCCATTGGGGTGGAAAATAATGCCCAGTGAAGCATCTGTTGTAGATCGAGAGAAGAGGGTCTGTGATGAATGTGCTCAAGCATTTGACCATAAATTTCGGAATTTCATCCTCCCCAGCAGTGGCTGTTATGAGAAGGAAATTGATGGCACGTATGAGCAACTGTTTCGTTATCTGGATAGTCCCTAGGACATCTGAAGGGTTGTCATAGTCAGGCTGGACAGCTGTAGATGGGACTGTGGTTGAATTTGAAAACCTGGAGATGTATTTGAGTCTTTATTAAGGATCAAACATTTGACTGAGTGTACCATGTTGGGCAGCATAGAATGGCTTTCCTTTCCTCAGAGTGCGGTCAAGATTTTCTTAAATTGCAAAAGCTTTTTTCCGATTAAAGTGGGCCCTGGCATGGGAAAAGGCGATTCTGTCTTGACTGCTATTCGTAAGCTTCCATTTTTTATGTAGGATTTGTTCTTTTTGAAGCTGTCGTTAAGGTCAGGAGTCCATCACGATCTAGATCGGGGAGTCACTGTTACTCGTTTGGTGGCAGCATAGCCGCTGACTGATTTAATCCAGTTGGACATGAGTGTCACTGAGAGGCTGAGGTCGCAGTCGATGGGAGCATCTCAAGGAATGCAGGATGCTGCTTCTACACAGAGTTGATGATTAAAGTATTTAGATGCTGTAACGTATTTTATTATTTTGTTGTCAGGGATGTAGAAGATTGGAACTTCCAATGACCTGTCAAGACTATATAGGCTGGTGATCGGACAGGAATAAGACTAAAACTACATACTGTAAATTAAAAAAAAATTGCAAAACATTTAAAAAGGATTAGCTTTTAAAATAAATTGAACCTGAAATCCCATCATTGAACAAAACGCAAAGTCTAAAAGTAGGAGATATTTTTGAATACAATGAACGAAATGGTGTTGTCTTGTGTACTTTTTGTGCAGAAGGAAAAATAGCAGGAGAATTTAGTACAGGAAGAAAATGGGAAGAATGGAAAGTAAATTATTTGTTGAATTTGTTGAATGTATAAATTCTGTTCTCATAAAAAATATCCTGAACAAAATAAGAGAATCTACTTTCCACACGTTAATTGGAGACGAAAGTACTGATATTTCAAATTGAATTTAACTAATGGTGGAACAATAAATGTATATGATGTCTACAAAGTATGGACTTCTACAAAGGGCACCCAATCTAGGAGAGAGGGAACCATCAAATTCTCAACATAAATAAACGAAGCCCCTTAACCCATTTTGCGTACGTGCCCCAAGTACCTTTCCATGGCCCTGAGGATGTGTACAAATTTACATCTGTCTTTTCTCGGATTAGTGTGTTAACTTATTACCGATTTTATTGATCTTATAATCGATAATTTCGTACATCGCAATTGGAATTTTCTCTTCCTAACGTATGCGTAATTTTGAAATGAGAATTTCGTAGTTTGTGGTAGAGAGGGCAGCACTATACGGACGCTGTGGGCAAACGGGCGCATGTCTTAAGAAGACCAAAGGCATCTGACTCGTATCTTGAAAAAGCAAAAACAATCGCTTCCACTGGTTCCGAGGATTGTTGTGGTTGACCGAATCTGGAAACAAAAGAATGACTATGAATTGGCTTTGGAGAAAGTTCAGATCACGCAAGAGGATCCATCCATCTGCAAAGTTCGAAATTCAGACTTGATCGCTGATTAACTTGTTGTTTTTGTTGTTGCAGGGGCGCATCAGCGATTTTGCGCCATTATTGTCTCTGGTCGAAATATCCACTGTGCTACCGCGATGGCGCTGATTAAGTTGATTACATATTTGTTGTTGAATTGCCAAAAATGGTAATTTTTGCAAAATCTGGTATTGTGGCGCTTATTTTGTGAATGTACCTTCTGACAAAAAATCGTGGCTTGAGTAGAAACCATTATGGAGGAAACGGTGGAATTTACAGAGCACGATTATTAAACCCTACATCTGGCGTGGTCCAAATATTTCAAACTTGCTCGAAAATTATCTGCGCAATTTAACTACCGGGATTGATGCAAACCTTTTTCCGTCCTAGTCGGGACGTCCAATTAGGAAACACGTTTTGCAAGTGTGCGTGTGCAGTGCTGCCCTCTCTACGTACTTCTGTAAACTATATACCGAGTACAAAATATCATTCCCCTTACCCAAATACAAAACTATATTGTAATTAACAAATCGATTAATTAAAAGTTATTCCACCAGTGAATAGACTTCAGCTAAACGTACGCATTAATTATTACATATTCGTTGCATTTTCTGTTTCAAAGATCACGGGCCCCCAGCAGTTGCAAATCTTTCGCGCGGGTTTAAATCCTTGCCACGGGCACGTGCAATTGACCAAGCTGCCAACCCAACTTATCGATCCACATATTCATCGCAGTTTGAAAAAACTTCTTTCAGCATTGGCCACCGATATTGGCAACATTACAACGCTTCAGTGAGAAAAGCTGTCTTCGAAATGGTTTCACAAATACTTTTAATCTTTGTATAACAGTATGAAGTCATCGATCACGGATGACTTGCTAATCACAATCCGGAAAAATACATATTGGAAATGATCGGTTATGTTTAACGATCAACTCAAACCTCAGAACTAATGGATTTTGTAATAACTGAGAAAAAAGTGGACGACAAATTGTTGAAGATAAACATAAGAAAGGCAGATGGGGTGGGCGGGATCAATCCAGTTATATTAAAGGAGGCGGCAAAGGAAGTAAACAAACCCTTAGCCATAAAGACCTGCGAGACTTCTTTTCTTCTTTTCCTTGGTCGGATTACTGCTTCAAAACTTCTGATGTCAACGTTTGCTCAGATCGTGTCAGTGAAATTATTCTTGCAGGAATGGAATCCTTTATCCCACACTCCACTTTAAAATCTCGTCCTTTATCTAAACCTTGGTTTTCCAATGAATGTGCTAAGGCTCTTCAAGAGAAGAATATTGCATATCGTAATTGCCTTTTTTGTAATTCTTCAGTTTCATTTTCTGCCTACACCAAAGCTCGCAACAATTGTAAAGCAGTTATTAATCAATCCAAACTAGGGTTAGAACAGGCTAAGAGTAGAAAACTTGCTTCTTGCCCTAATGGCAGCCGAGCATTCTGGTCTCTTGCCAAAGCTATTGGCCGCAACTTTTGCCCATCTCTGCTCCCACCTCTGTCCAAACCAGATGGTTCTGTTGTCACTTCAGCCAAGGATAAAGCTGACCTGCTAGCATCCCATTTTTCTTCGAGCTCATGTATTAATGATCTTGGTAAAACACCTCCCACCATTCCCAACACGCTCCATTCAATGCCTCCTGTGGTCTTCCGTCAAAAGGATATCAGAAGGATTTTGATGAATCTTGATGTTAAGAAAGCTCCAGGTCCTGATGGTATTTCTCCACTTGTTCTCAAAACCTGTGCTCCTGAACTTACTCCTATTCTTTGCCGCCTTTTTTCACTTTCTTATTCCAAAGGTGTTTTTCCTTCTGCTTGGAAATTTGCTCATATCCAGCCAGTTTCTAAAAAGGGTGACAAATCCCTTCCATCGAATTATCGTCCCATTGCAATTACTTCTACTCTTTCTAAAGTAATGGAGAAATCAATTAACCGCCAACTCTTAAACTACCTAGAAACCTTCCGTCTGATCAACGATCGCCAGTATGGATTCCGTCAGTGTCGATCCACTGGTGATATTCTGACTTATGTTACCCATTTATGGACTCATTCAATGGAAAGGTTCGATGAAACACAAGTAGTGCTCTTGACATCTCAAAGGCTTTTGATCGTGTTTGGCATAAAGGTCTTCTAAACAAGCTTTCGTCTTATGGTTTGCCAACTGTTTTTAGTAATTGGTTAACCAGTTTTCTCTCTGATCGCTCACTGAGGCTGATGGTTCAGACTGTTTTGAAAGAGAGAGCGGGAATTATAGAAGCCAATTCAGAAGAACAGTGCCCACAGATACTTCCATGGGCACTGTTCTTCTACAGTTACTTCCTCTCTCTGTCTTCTAACCTCCACTAATGCCGGTGTCCCCAAGGTTCAATTCTTTCCTCCACTCTTTTCCTCTTGTATATTAATGACCTTCTTCCATTGACTGGAAACCCTGTCCATAGTTTTGCCGATGATAGCACATTGCATTCCACTTTCCATTTTGAGAAACCTTGTCCTGCTCAATCAGCTTCAACTTCTCGAAAATCTGCTACCAATTCCTTAAATGCCAATCTTCATGTAATTCTCCAGTGGGGCAAAGACAACTTAGTTGATTTCAAACCTTCTAAAACTCAGTCTTGTCTTATATCTCGCAAAAGGATTCTTCTGCTCCTATGCTTATCTTTAGTGACACTCCGATTTCTAGGCAAAATGATATATCTCTTTTGGGGGTTACCCTGACTTCTAATCTCTCTTGGCACAAGCACATTACAAATATTGCTTCCTCTGCATCTAAAAAACTTGGTTTTCTCTTTCGCTCTCCACTTTTCTTCCAAACAGCTGCTCACTCTGTATAAATCACAAATCCGCCCTGCCATGGAATATTGTTCCCACATCTGAGGTGGTGCCCCCAAAACCTCTCTCAGGCTTCTTGATTCCATTCAGAAGACGGCAGTTAGGTTAATTAATGATTCATCTCTAACAGAGTCTCTCCACACACTTTCTCATAGACGTACTGTTTCTGCTGCATGCCTCTTCTACAGATACTTCCATGGGCACTGTTCTTCTGAATAGTGCCCATGGAAGTATGAATTGGCTTCTATAATTCCCGCTCTCTCTTTCAAAACAGTCCGAACACGTGCTGCCACCAGCCAACATCCATATACTGTCCAACTTCAAACCCACAGAACCAACTTTTCATCTTTCTCATTTATTCATTCAACTGCCGTTTTCTGGAACAACCTTTCTTCATACGTATTTTCTGAAAATTACAGCCTGGAGAAGTTCAAGTGCAATGTCAACAAATATCTTCTTTCGTCTTCTCAACCTCCACCCAAGCAAGATACTAAGTACTATAGGTTCTAATTCCTCTCGTGTTTGGGGTTCACATAAAAAAAAATAATTATGAGAGCTTCCCTGGACTCATGGGAGGAGGTACCCATGGACTGGAGATATATAAGTGTGACCCCAATTCACAAAGGAGGATCAAAGGCTGACACAAATAATTATAGACTTGTGAGTTTAACTTCTGTTCCTGGAAAATTAATGGAGGCACTGGTTAAAGAAGCACTGCGGGATCATCTAGACAACACTGCAGCAATAATTCAGACACAGCATGGGTTTGTTAAGGGGGAAGTCTTGTCTGACCAATTTGATTGGATACTATGATGTAGTCACATAGGAACTGGATGTAAAGAATAACTTTGATATTATATATTTGGATCTTAGAAAGGCTTTTGATACTGTTGCACATGGAAGACTGCTGCACAAATTGGAGCAGTGTGGCATTGGAGGCCAATTGTTGCTATGGATAAAGGGATGGTTGAGTGGGAGAAGACAGAGAGTGGTAATCAATGGACACTGCTCTCCGTGGACTAATGTTATTAGTGGAGTTCCCCAGGGTTCATTGTTGGGTCCATTGTTGTTTTGTATATTTATGAATGATATTGATGAACTTATATCAGGCTTAACGTCCAAGTTCGCAGACGATACGAAGGTTGGCAGGGTTGTTAAGGACACTAATGACAGTACGCTACTGCAACAGGATCTGGAAAAGTTCAGTAGATGGGCTAAGAGGTGGCAAGTGAAGTTTAACATTGAGTAGCTCATGATGCCTTGTCAATGATATATACAGGAATTTTTCTAGCAGGGATAAGGAGGTGATTATCCCCTTATACAAGGCAATGGTCAGGCCACACCTTCAGTACTGTATACAGGTCTGGAGGCCTCATTTTAAGAAGGATATAGAGCTGCTGGAACGAGTACAGAGAAGGGTAAAAAGATTGGCGAATGGAAGAACGGGTTGCTGTTACCAAGAAAGGCTTAATTTCTGTAAATTGCAGTATCTAGAGACTAGGCACCTGCAAGGTGATCTGATTGAGGTGTATAAGGCCTTGAATGGTTTGAGCAAGCTCAATGCTGATGGGATTGTTCCTCTAGCCCAAATGAATCGGTTGAGGGGACATAAATTGAAATTGAGGAAAGGCAGTTGTAAAATAGATGTGCAGAAATTTGCCTTTAGCCAGCGAGTGGTTAAATGCTGGAACAAACTTCTGTGTGTCGTTGTGGAAGTTGACAGTTTAAATAAATTCAAGGCAGGGCTAGACAAACCTTTGGAGCGAATGGGTGGGTGAAGTGGGAAGGGTTTTATTTATTTATTTTTATTATTATTTTTTTATATATATTTTTTGGCTGATGTTGTATAAGATTTCTTTCTTGCATCATATGCTTCTATTAATACTAATGCTGTCTGTCTTTCTATGACTGGACTGTGTTGTCTGAAATGTTGAAAAAACGAATCCTAAAATTTCCTTCTCTATCTTTCCAACTTCTTGGTGTTCATTATCAAACATTCTCTTTCAGAGCGAATTTTTCTTTGCTCAAATTTAGTTTCAATTTTCATTTCAACTACCTTTGTTTTTTTTGCATTGTCTAGAACAGCGTTTTCCAATATTTTTCAGATACAGACCGCTCTCGAATTTGAGATAGGAAGCACGCACCACTTTATATTAGATCTGATAGAAAATTCAGTTAATCCCTGGATGATATTCAACCTCCCAACAGTATCAACGGACCTAATCGGTGTCCATACCACCATACGACCTCCAGATGCTTGGGTTGTCGTAACAAGGCAATCAGAGTCCATCGCTTCGTGAGGTTCTCGGCACACTCTCTGCTTACCATCACTGCACAGCAGATTTGTCTGACTCTCTTCCATTGTTCCGCTGTCCAATCACCGTTCTCGGCATCACTGCAAGCGGATTTTTCTGGTTTTTGTCTGAACCAAGTGGCTTCCGATTAGGAGGCGACTGCCAGCACCCAATTTCTACAATTCCCTGCGCATGGTGGGAGTTGAATTAGGGCAGTTGTGAGCTTGACTGAGTTCAGATATTATTTGCTGCACATTGGATTCCATTTTTTCGTTCAGTCCTCGTTAGAGTACGATGGCTTCGCTCTTGGGTATTGTTTTCTACCACATTTACGCTTTTGAGATGTGGAAGAACCGCTTGCTTGCAGTCATTAAAAACTTTTGAGATGGATGCTTTTCAGAAACCAGTTATATCTTTCGTTTCTTGAATCGTCGCTAAACGTGCACGCACGATAAAACCTCTTTCAAAGTCTGGGAGATCACGTGTTTTCCCCACTATGGCTCCAGCTTACTGCAGTCGAACAGTGCAATTCATAAAATATTCGAATGATTCTGAAAGCAAGGATCACATATTTGAACTGACCTCCGATGCTTTGCTATTAATGTTTATTCGGCTCAAAATGTCCTACCAAACAACAGCACATAAATTTACTTTAATAGTTTTTTAACAATTCGGACCAAAATTTCGTACACAGAATTCTTTTTTTAAACTGTTCACTTGTTTCTCATTGGTGGGAGACGATATATACTATTTTTCTGTTGCTCTTTCTAGTGTTGCTCCCTTAAGCTACTGGCTCTTAAGCCGGCCCTGCATGCAAAGTACAGATATATTGCTTAGCAGCTCAGAACACCTGCAGCAACTTTACACGTCTCTAAAAACTTTACGTAAATTTCGGTATTTCATCCAACAAAACTTTCCTAGTTATGAAACAAATTTGAAAAATCCTAATTAATAAAAAAAGACCCTTCCTAGCTCTGCAAATTATTCCCCATTCTAATTCTATCATGTCATCCCCTTTCCCCGTTGCACGGGCTTCCTACTGACCAACTGGAGGCACTATGCGCGCCATCACTATATATGCTGCGCCTGTCGGTGTCATAACTCCTAACTGCTGTGGGATGCGGATGGTCTACTCGTGTAGGCAGAAGTGGTCGTAATGTTTTGGCTTACGAATATAATTTGCGTTGCTTTGGCAACGGACTAGTTAATTTTATTATTGGGTGATAAAATATAGATTAGTGGTAGCAAATGATGCAAGAAAGCAAGCTTATATAGTATCAACAAAAAAAAAAAAAAATCCCCATTCCAATTTAGCTCCAAACGTTTGTCCAGTTCTTCCTTGAATTTATTTAACCTATCAACTTCTACAACGACAGATGGAAGTTTGTTCCACCAATTAACACCCGTTAGCTAAAGGCAAACTTCCACCCGGCTATTCTGCAACCGTCTGTTTGAATTTTTGTGTCTTTTTCAAAACGTGGCTGAGTTAACCGATCTCAGGCGAGTGTAGCACGGTTTTTTACCTCCGGGAAACTCGGGCTATTCATCCAGCAAAATCAGAAAATCGACTTCAGAACATACAATCTACAGACAAAATACACTGAAAGGACAGAATTCATGGGCTCCTGGTTCCTGGGTAACGCAACACTGTCACTCCTCTCGCTAGTGGACGAACCCATCGCTTGGCCATGTGTCGGGCACCCACTATCATCCCACTTTGAAAGAGGGATGATAGTGGGTGCCAGACGCATGGGTCACTCTATCGCGGGGGTGGTACAGAAACTGCACTGTCTCCATCCAACAGCATCAAGAGTGTATTGGGAATATGCGGAATAATATCTCATCATGGACAGCGCTGTGGGCGGAAAAAGGTGGTGGATGAACGTGACCTTCTGTCTCGCATTATTTCAGCCAACCGGAGAACGACAGTCGCACAAATCAACGCAGACTTCAACGAGGGAGGTGCCAGAAACATCTCCACCAAGAACATCAGGCGATCATTAGCCGAAATAGGTTATGGCAGCCGCCGACCCACCACAATCCCATTTCTAACACCATGACACAGGACTGTGACGAGTCTCCTGGTCCAATGAATCCCGTTTCCAGTTATTTCGAGCGGATGGGAGGGTGCAGGTCTGGCGGAAAGAGCAAGAAGCTGTGCACCCGTCAGGTCAACAAGGTAATGTTCAGGTAGGTGGACGGTTGGTAATGGTCTGGGGTATATTCAACTGGCAGACGTTGGGTACGTCTAGACACATCTCTGAACGGTCCAGCATCCCTTCATGGTCAACGTGTACCCACGGGGCAATGGACTCTTCCAGCAGGATAATGCACTTCCCCACAGAGCCGTGGTGACTAGAACATCATTCCGAAGATTTTACCACCATGGATTTCTAAGATTTAATAAATTTCACAAAATTGTGTATAAATGCAAAAAGAATATTATTTGTGGGCTCGAGTGTTCCCAATTCAATCCCGAATGCAAAATATTGGGGGATTTTTTCCATCTTAGACTTTACGACAAAATACATTTATCAGTTGGGACCGAGTTTTATTTAGTTAGCCATTTGCCCGGCAGATGGCACACGTGTTGCATTTTACCCAGCTCCTCTAGAGGCAACGAATAATATTAAAATTCGTACGAATATTGTAAAATCGTGATTGTAAGGCAACGCTGAGTGGCAAATGTTTACTGCTGACATGAACGGATCCTTTGTCCATTCGACTGTCGAATCCAAGGAACTCCGTGGGTGATTTGTTTGGGGCACTTAACCTTCAGTCTAGAAAGAAAGAAAAAAGTTTCCTTCCCTCCCTCCCGCGGGAACTTATCGTAACGAAAGCGCTGTTCCTTCTGATGGCCGGCCCTAAAACAATGCGTCATTTATCAAGCGGAATTGAGGGTTCAGTAGCGACGCTACTTACAGTCAATGAGGTTGTGATGTCATCACTTAGCAGCGCATAAACTGTTCGGCATTTTTTCTAGCCTCGTCGCTCACTTAATTGAATCCATTATTCATCGTAAGTAGTGGGTGGGTCGTCCTCAAAATTTCTTTTTACCGATTAATGACTGCCATAAACATTGCGGACTCATAATAGGCCCATTCGAGAGCAGACAACGCGGATGTGGGCATTCTCGGGGTCACCAAACACCATCCAGCTCCATCCTTGTTTCGGGAGGCTTATACCAGCTAATACGTACCCTGGATGGTCAAATTATGAGACACCTACCCTCGCGGGTAGCCAGGTAGATATAATCACTGTCCTTCCAACCGGATTAGAAAAGGCCACAGGTCGAATCCCGTGAAACGTTCACTGGTTCTCTTGGTCGGTTCGTTGGTTGGTTGTTATTGGGTTTCAGGTGCATCAGCAACCATATATTTTTTTCTGGAAGAGCAACCCGAGTTTCTGAGAGAGAGAAAATCACGCTGTCCTCGCCTGAGACCGAACTAACTCAGCCACGTTGTGAAAAAAGGCCTTAAAAATTCCTCGCATCATTAACAGGATTCGAATGGTGGTCTGTTCTACCCGGTTGGGGAGACGATTGGCTCTCTTCACAACGTGGCTGACTTAATCGATGGTTGCATAATTTTAAACTCCGGTTTTTCATCCAACAAAGAGCAAACCGACTGAAGAGAATACAAGCAATTTTACAGATAGTGTGGTGACGCTCACAGCCTTAGTTGGTTTAGTGTTTAACGCCAATTACATATTATGTACCGAGTTAACATATTTCGTTCCCCATGGGTAATGTCCTTCGAAGCTCAACAAAGGTTCCAACAGACCAAGTAATCAACAACTGCGTGTAACGAAAGTTGCTTCATACCATTCTAACTTCGGCCTTGAAGTCAATCCCAAGTTCCCAACGCGCCTGAGCACTTTTAAAGCATTACTAATGAGCAAAACTAGTTTTAAATTAATTCTTGTTCCTGGTGATCAAATTATTGCAGCCATCACGAGGCAGAAAGGCCTGGGTGTAATTTATGATAATAAATTATTGTCCATTAATCATACACGATGCCTTAAACGGACCTTTTAGTTGCTACAACAACAAATCATACACTCTAATAATGAGGATCTTTATTGCGCAAAGCACTACAGGGAATTAAAGAAAGAAAGAAAGAGATAATCACAGCTTACATTCCTGCTTACCTTCACCTTCATCACCTACCAACCTTACTGTGGATTCTTAAAGGAAAAGCACTTATTCCGCAGAATATCGGACATTAAATGTGGTTCTCCAGTCTTCAAATATTTCCCTCGAAAGGATTTCTAGACTCCATCAACCATAGAAAGGAAATCCTTAACTTTCTTGTTTAAAACCAGTTCACTAGTCATGTTTTTAACAATCGATATCTCAAATGTACACCATGTTATGGAAAGTATTGGACCACTACAGGATAATAACAGTACATTGGCGTGTAAACATTAATACAGAAACTTTTATCCACTTTCTGGCAATTGGAGGGTCCTCGCCCGAGACCGAAGTTAAAGGTCTTGTCCTTTAAACTGTTTTTGTCGCCAGTGGGATTCCTCTGAAAACAGGGTTGCCCAGTTGATTCGAGAGTTTTATTGGAAACAGCAGAGCAAACTTTCCCTTCACAACGAGTTAGGATAATGAGGTAGGGACAGCAGTTATTGCACTACATGTATTATAACGAATGGGATGGACAAAAGGTTACCTCCCATTTATTTAAAAGGGACCAAACCCTATTTGATAAAGAACGAATGCAAGAGGCTGCCAATGCAGTTTCATATTTTCAATATATTGCACTTAACCTTCTGGCGATACCTTCTAGCCCTCTCTTGATCTTTTTTCAGCATCCAGTAGGGAAGAGATCTCTTCGTTTTCCCAAGTTCTAAATTCTTCTGGGGCAGGGCTTGTGTTTCCCTAATTGCTGATATAGTACTCCTCCAATGATACGTTTGCCAGGATGCAGTGTCAAGAATCTTGACTACCAGTTTGATTCTCACCCTCAGCCTTGTTTAGTAGATATTGAATACGTTTGCCATTTACGTCCATGGAAATTTTTCCTTCAGATAGGAGCGATGACAGAAGGCGTAGAGCATCTCCTTCAATGATGCAGCAGTTTTTAAGCAAACAACGCCTTCACGTACACCCATCGACCTACTGCTGTTTCATTGGAAGTCGTGTTTTGTCCTACGAGCGGTTTCGAAAGACTAGTCGTTGTGGGCAATGAAGGCTGAAAGTAATACTTTCTCAAGGGGATAATACTTCTCATTGCAAAGATGTATAATAACCATATTTCTGCACCTGTTTCATCTGTATTAGTTTTTAGTTTCATCTGTATTAGTTTTTAGTTTCATCTGTATTTTCGGTAGTGCGGGGCATCAATGGCTGTTTCGCTTTCAATAAGGACCTTCAGGCTGTGCGAGTGAGGTCAAACCATTGAAACTAGTGATTTCGTAATTACATGTGGCTCAAACTACGTCTGAGACCGACTAACTCAGCCACGGAGTGAAAAAAGCGCATTAAGTTCCTCGCGTCATCAACGGGATTCGAACCCGGGCCTTTTCTACACGGTGTGGGGAGGACGGTGACGATACCACTGTGCTACCGCTCAGACAAAATTACAGATGGCTGTTTGTTGGAAGAACCTTTGAGCATAAAGGCAAGTAAAGCTCCCGGAGTTGATGGCGTATACCCGGTAGTATTGAGAAAGACCGCCAGGAAGTGTATTAAACCATTGAGGTTAATGAGGGTATCTTTGGACTCGGCGAGATTCCTTTGGATTGGAGAAGTGCCATCGTATCGCCAATTCATAAAGGCGATTCTATGAGGGAAGCTGGTAACTACAGACCGGTTTGACTTCATTGGTAGGGAAAATCTTAGCGGCAATGATTAAGCGTGCAATCCAGGGACACGGAAAGGTATGGCATTTTGAAGGACACACAACATGGTTTTGTTAAGGGAAAATCGCGTTTAACGAACTTAGGCTAGTTTGACACAGCTACTCATGAGCTGGATTTAGGGAACAATTTCGGCATAGTTTATTTGGATCCTTGGAGTATCACCATTCTTCAGATTGGTGTAATGTCTGTGGTGGTGGTTCCCCAAGGATGGGTTCTTCGACCATGCTGTTTCTCATTTTCGTAAATGACATCGACGAATTAATAGAACGCGTGATGCAAAAATTTGCAGACAAATTAAAGATTGAAAGAGTCGTTGATACAGTGAGTCCCACTGTATAAGACAATTGTAAGATCACATCTGGAATACTGTTCAAGTATGAAAAAAAAGACATTGAGCTTCTTGAAAGAGTCCAAAGATGAGAAACTCGTGTTATCAGCAAAAGGGCGACCATATGAGGAAAGACTCCAATTGTGTGGGCTACAGAGCTTGGCAACCAAACAGCTCAGAGACGACCTGATTGAGGTTTAAAAGGCACTGAGAGAGATTAGTAAAATGAATGAAGGTGGAATTTCGACTCTTATAAAAAAATTCCAGAACTACAGGCCATAAATTCAAATTACAGGGGTTGAGGTTTAGATTGGATTGCAGTAAATTTTCTTTTAGCCAGCGAGTCATTAATTGCTGGAACAAGTTGCCTCGCAGATAGTTGAGGCTGACAGTTTGAAGAATTCAAAAATCAACTGGATAGTCGCGTGTGTGAGGAGAACCGTCTGCGCGAGTAGCACAGTAGTATCGTCACCGTCCTCTCCACACCGGGTGGAAAAGGCCCGGGTTGGAATCCACTCCATGACACGAGAAACTTTAATGGGCTTTTTTCACTCAGTAGCTGAGTTAGTCAGTCTCAGGCATAGATGGAAAGGTTCCCCCCCCCCCAAGAAACTGGGGTTTTTTTCGTCCAGCAAAACAGGCAAATTGACCAGAGAACACACGCAGCTTACAGACAAAATAAATATGAGTAGATGTAATCATTTACGGTGACCCTAATATCATAATTTGTTTGTGTGAGAGGGCAGTAGTTAATGCCTTCCCACAAAGTGGTACTGGCTAAACTCTTCGACACAGCAGTACACAAACATCTCTTCGAATTCTTCAGGCGTTTCATTGATCAGAATCAATATGGTTTCTGCAGTGGTGTCAGTAGTCGCAAATTTGCTTCCTTACTGGCAATACACCTTGAAGTTCTTCATAACCACCTTCAAGTTGATGCAGTCTACACAGACATATCCAAGGCATTTGATAAAGTCCCGCACGAACAACTTCTGGAAAAGCTTAAGCTATATGGTATCCGTGACCCTTTGCTCTCATGGCTTCGCAGTACATTACGCATCGTTCCTTGAGCGTTATGATCAATCAAGTGAACTCGGACAATTTCATTCCACTAAGGGGAGTTCCTCAAGGCTCCCCCTTAGGTCCTCTACTTTCCATTGTTTTCGTAAATGATCTTCCTTATTTCATCTACACCTCCAATGTTCAAGTTGCTCTCTATGCAGATGATCTTAAGATCTACTCAGCAATGAAGGAGATTCTGAACAGCTTCAATGTGCGGACTGATTCTGAACAGCTTCAATGTGCTCTCAATAAATTCTCTCTGTGGCTATCGCTGCATGATTTGTGTGCTAACTCCTCGAAGTGCAAACTAATCTCTTTCTCATCCTGCAAATCTCCACAACTAATAAGTACGGACAGGGCCGCGTTAACGCTACGGGCAAACCGGCCATGATCGGAGGCCTCACCCGAAGAGGAGGCCCTCATTTTCAGAGTAAATATTTTCTTAAGTAGTGATAACAAATTTCTAATAATAATAATATCAAACCAAGAAAACGTGTAATATAAAAGCATTCTTAAACTTAACTTGTTAAGTGTTTAAATTTTATACACTGCCCTATCATTAATATTCGGACACCTGCCCTTAGACAAAAAAGAGCTTTTATTGTGTCATTTAATATTTTGTGCTGAAACCTTTTTCTTTTATGACGGTCTTCGCGGCATACTCTCAACCAGCTTTTTATAAATGTCATGTGATATGATCCTCCACTCGGCCTTTAACGCAGCCACCAGTTCGGCCTTGTTCTTTGGGCGATCTCGACGTGCACGTACCCGACGACCCAATACGTCCTAAAGATGCTCAATAGGGTTCAGATCTGAGCTGGCCAATACAACTTTTCCATACCCATGTCCTCGACCTCTCTGTTACGACCCGAGCAGTATGACATGGCGCCTTGTCTTGTTGATACACGTATGGGCCTTCCCCGAAGTATTGCCATAATGTTGGAGGTGCATTATTGTCCAGGTTGTCCTGGTAGTACACAGCATTCATGGTTTTGTCGATAACGACTAATGGGCAAAAGTGAAACAATGAAAGGAGCCCCATACCATGACACTCCTCCACCAAACTTCATTGTTGGGAGAATACAATCAGTAAGGAACTGTTCCCTTGCCATTTGCCACACCCAGGAATGACCATCAGACTGGTAGAGTGCGAACCTCGACTATTCTGTCCATAGGACTGTTTTCCACTGCTCTACAGTCCAGGATTTGCGCTCCTTACACCATGTTAATCGGCGTCTAGCAGTCTAGCATTTGTTGAGGTGATCAATTCTGTTGAACGTGTCATCTTGCATGCCCACTTTTGCAATTGTCTGTTCGAAGCCCAGTGTGCATTTTTATAGCAGGTTCTGTGACGTGTTGCAGGCATAGGACCTGTTTCCCCATCCATGGAGGGGTGTCCGGATATTAATGGTAGGCAGTATATACATTTGTATATATATTAAATGTAATTTAAAGTCAAGTTACAGTTTATGGAAAAATAAAAATAAAAAACAAAAAATGAATAAGCAAGGTATGACAAATGCAAACTTTATATATATATATAAAAGGGGCCTCAAATTTATATATCGCCAGGAGCCTATAATTCATCCTTAATTCGGCCCTGAATACGAAGTACAATTAACTGTGTGATCATCGAAAGGTGTGACCAACTTAACCACTTGGGATTCTTTTCTCTAGCAGTGGAGAAGAGAGGAGAATAAATTCGATGCCCATGTCCTTAAAATCACCAGAAAAGCATTCAAATCACTGGGATTCATCAAACGGAGCACCTACAAGTTCAAAAACTACAGAAATGCTGTCATCTTTTATAAAACTATAGTTCTCCCAATCCTTGAATTCAGCTCACCCATTTGGAATCCTCACAAAGACTTTAATTAACAAAATTGAAGCAGTCCAAATAATTTTGCCAGTTACCTTACGTTCCGTAATCCTCTATTCTATCACTCAGTGTATTATGAATCCCTTCTAGCCAAAGTGGAAAAAGGGTTAGAAATGTGAAATTCCTAGGTGATGCACTTTCTTTGAACACCAGCGTAGTTTCACATCATCGGTAAGCTTAGGATCTTAACACCACCTCTCTCAACAAATTGCGGTAGATCGTTGATAAAGATGGTGAATAAAAGAGGCCCAAGAGATGATCCCTGTGGTACTCCTCTCGATGGAAAAAATTCCCTTGAGATTTCCTGTCCTATGTCCTGTGTTTTCGATATGAAATCAACCAGGATGATAAAGGGTCATGTATTGCATAGTGGCTTAGTTTTTTAGCAAGTTGATTGTGGGGACATTGTCAAAAGCCTTGGTAAGGTCTGTGTAGATCACATGACTCTCTCATTGACTGTTTTTGACAATTCCCAATCACTGATGAACTCCATCCACAAGTATGCCTGTTCTCTAGAACTGCAAAATGAATAGCTCTCAATTTGTTCATGTAGTTTATTATTACTTTTTTGTATTTTTTAATTATTATTTTCCTACTCCCTAATTAATTAATGTATCATTTGTTTTACCGGTAACAACTTAATTTGTACCTCTTTTGTACATATAATTTTAATGTTTGAATCAATGTTCATCTTCCTGTTGGATTCTTTATTGTTATCAATCGTGTTCAATGTTCTGCTCTCAGATTCACTCTCAATGGTTGCCTGTTGTCTACCTTGTTATTAATAAAAATTAAATTTATTTTTCTTCTTTGTGTTGTATAATTCTGTTTTATGTTTTCTCAACAAAAGCATGGACTTAGGGAGCAGCAGGTGCGTTGACAGTGAAAGGAACAAGCGAGTCGGATGGCCCAGGCCTGCATATCGTGTAACGTATCCGGCCCACTGCCATTTACAGAAAAGAGGAATTGGAGGGTGAAGGCAGGGCAGGCCCGATGAGGCTATTTGATCCAGTGGCTCGTGTTGGCTCTGGATTCTCTGATGTATCAACACCTTATAAGCATAAGTATGTTGCTAATTTGATGAATGGGCACAACATGTATTTTCAATAAACTTTTTTTTTTTTTTTTTTTTTTTTCATTGATATTCTGTACGCTTGTAGTATTCGCTTTCGCTTAAGGGACATTAAGGATCCCGGGACAGCCTTTCACCTACTCTGCATGAATTGTGGAATGTGGAGCTGAATATTTCATTCTCGGAAGGACGGACAACTGTAGGAATGAGACAGAATGAAAAATATATTCGAAAGGCGCCACTAGATGGCAGTTTGGAAGCCCTCCATAATAAATTAAAACTATACGTCTCTAGGAATTTTAGACTGTATGCCCATCCCATCCCACCCTAAACACGCTTCAATAAAAATACCTCGATATTTGTTTTGGCTTGGAAATGAATAATTCCACAACTGCTCATTTCAGACGGGACTCGCACTTGTTTTCTCGTGGAGGTGGAAGATGCCTTAAGTGTCCCAGAATGACTTTGCCCTTCATGTCAGTCACAACAGAGTTTTCAGGAAGGAGTCCAAACCACCCGCACTTCTGATTGGGGTCTGTCTACTCAATACGTCAAAAGCACTACAAAGAGATACAATGGAAGAAAGATCGACTCCCCTTCCCAAAAATTATAGATTACACCATCTTAGACATGAGCAAGTAGTGATTTTGTGACTGCTTGCAAAGCACTGTTGCTCGTGTCCAAAATCACTAGGAAGGGGGAGGGGCGAGCCGATGGTAAGATTGCAACCCCTTTCCATTAAAACGGCACTGTGGGCTATATGTATGAATGCAAATAAACAGCCCTTCTTATTCTTAGTGTAACGCCAACACGGCGACGTATTCCGATAGTTACCCTGAGGTATACCTGAAGGCTACTTCTAGGACTTCCTGTCCCAAATTCTAGTGTACACCCCCCCCCCCCTTTTTTTTAAGCTTGCCACTGAAATCCTTGGAAGTTAGGTGGTGGAGCCTGCTAGAGTACTTAAATAATCTACTGGGTGCCTGACCTGCCTCCTTGTGCCAAAGTGTGGGCAACAGTTGGTCCCAATAGGGGACAACTAACACTATTATCTTTCATCTAGCGTATAGCCTCACGTCTAAATTTAATAACAAAATTTTGCCCGACCTATTTTAGGCCTTTTAACACATCTGGCACAGAGCCGTCCCGGGGTGACCGAAGGTTTCTTGGGAAATAAACTGATTTTAATAATAATAATAAAATAATAATAATCTCTCTAGCGTTCAGCCCCAACCAGCGATTTCCTAACAGCAATCCCATTAAGCATTAATGACAAACGCGTGATTTTTTTTTTTTTTTTAGATCCTAGCCACTAAAATCCCAGGAAACTAGATGGCAGACCTGCCAGAGCAACTTGTTGTGATACTGGACACACCATGCTAGCCTCCACGTGGCGAGGTATGGGAAACGTCGGGCCCCACTAGGGGCCTGGCGGCCAATAAGCCTGACAAACAATGGGCACAACACAACACAACATATCACACATTTTGTTGGATACATATAAAATCTTCCCTGATGGTCCTCGGCAAATACATTATGCAAATATTTGGCACCATAACCAATCTGATCTCTCAGCAAAATTTTCAATTGCGTTGTTGTTTTATTAAAATAGTATTTTCGCTGTGAATCCTTAGCACTAGAAACCACGCTGTGCTACATGTCCAGATTGAGGTGTACAAGGCCTTGAATGGTTTGAGCAAGTTCAATGCTGATGGAATTCTTCCTCTTGCCCAGATTAATCGCCTGAGGGGACATAAATTCAAATTGAGGGAAGACAGTTGTAGAATAGATGTGCGGAAATTTGCCTTTAGCCAGAAGGTGGTTGATTGCTGGAACAAACTTCCATCTGTTATTGTGGAAGTTGATAGCTTAAATAAATTTGAAGAATTGTAGAAACTTTTTGAGCGAATGGATGGGTGAAATGGGAAGATTTTTTATTTATTTATTATTATTATTATTTTATTATTATTTTTTTTGGCTGATGGTGTATAAGCAAGTTAAATTTTTATCACAAATGTAAACGAATCTGTTAAAAACATACGAAGTCTACCCGCATATTTTTTCCACCAATGTACAGTCACGTGGTCGCTACACTTAGCTTAAGAACCTGCAGAGTCACCTAGCGCCAGCTGCAACATGTAATGTTTGATGCAGCGTGCAATAAGCACTTCAGGACCCGTCCGGCTTGTCCGCTGCTCCCACGCGAAATAATCCGATCTTTAGAAGATAACAACCCCCTCGGAAGTTTGTTTTGAAGAATGTTTACACGTCAGGGGAATTCCTACACGAGTGGAGTAAACAAGGTTAAAGTAAACGCCCGTTTACTTTACTAACTGCAACGCACCAGATGCGATGCTGCGAGGGGCGGCATACGAATTATTGTCCCCCATGATTATGTGCTGGCGGGTACGGTTAAGCAGAAAAAAGCATTTCACCCTCCACAGAGCGTAATCTGTCTTTAATTTCTTGAAGGGGACAGCATTTCAAGTACCCACTGAAGAAGTAGTCCACGAAGTAGAACGAAACGTCAGAGAATAATCTGTAACCACCCTTTAAGAAATTAAAGACTCTACGCAGGTTGAAGTTCACGATTCTCACTAATTTCTCGCTTGACTAGAAATCCTATCCATAGTTCTGTTGATGACAGCACATTAAATTCCACCTTCCAGTCTGAGAAAACGTGACCTACACAAACAGATTCAACTTCTTCAACATCCATTGCCAATTTCTTAAATGTTAATCTACAGGAAATTCTCCAATGGGGCGAAGAAAACTTAGTTAACTTCAATCCACCTAAAACTCAGTCCTGACTTATTTCTTGCAAAAGGAAATTTACCGCTATGCCATCTTCAATAACAATCAGATTTCTAGACGAAATCACATATTGCAACAAAAAAGCTGGATTTTTCTTTTTTCCTCTCGGCGTTGCTTTTCTTCTAAACATCTATTTTCAGTACAAATCTTACGGCCTATCTACCATGGAATATTGTTCCAATACCTTGGGTAGTGCCCCCAAAAATAAGGCAGTGCCTCCCTCAAGCTTGAGAGAGGTTTTTAAGACACAGCCGAAGCCGGTCATTAATTGACCTGACCGTCTTCCTGAGGGCAGTCAGGTGAATTAAAGATCCGTCTCTTACAAAGTCCCTGAACTCTTTGTATCGTAGACGTTAAGAGTTTTTCTGCCTTCCTTTTCTGTAGGTACTTTCACTGGCAGTTTTTTCGAAATGCATCGATAATTCCACCTCTTCCAAACAAGTAAGCATCCATTCATTGTCCAACTCCAAACTCACAGAACCAACTTTTCCTTATTTATTTCTTTTATCTTATGTCAACAAGTATCTTCCGTCTTCTCATCCTTCAACCCAAGCATGCTACTATAAGTTCCTATGCCATCGTGACGGCTTTTAAGAGGCCAGCAGGAACTTGATCGAGCATAAGAACTCTTTAGCAGGCACACGAAATCCTGGAATGAGAGGCTGACAGAGTTCAAGGATGGATCATGAACAAAAAGATCCACAGGTGATGTCATCGATTATTTATATACCACAGTAGGCAATATATTAAAGTTAACTGAGGTTTGGTGGAGTTCCATTTTGAAAAGCACGACGTGAACAAAGAGACCTGGGGGGGGGGGATTATTTATAAAAAGCGGCCCGAATGTGGTAAAGATCTTAACCCATATGAAACAATTTCAGGAGAGCACAGAACTTGTGGTACGAGATTAGTTTCTTTTAAACGAAAGTTGAAATTGGGGGAGGTGGACGCTATAAACCGCCCGTTGGCGATGAGTTGTTATGATAAGAGTTTCCATCAGTATGTCTTCTTGCGCGTTTTTTTCGGGCAGTTGAATATAAAAGGTCTTAGTACTCGCAATAGAACACCTTTCAGGGACAAAACAAAAAGAAATTCCATATTAAGGTTACCCGAGAACAATCTCATCTACCCGCGAGGACAACGCCTGCTGCACATAGTATACACTGAGTGATCACTGAATTATGACTACTAACCTAATACTTCGTAGGTCCTCCATTTGTACAGCAGCTATCCGACTTGACATTGATTCAACAAGATGTCAGAAGAGTTCGGGAGGTATGGTCAACCAAGCTGTGCGTAATGCGCCCAACAATGCAGGTATGGAGATGATTGGTGTATCCAGACGCCTTTCCATAGTGTCCCACAAGTGCTCTCTATGGGATTGATATCTGGGGAGTTCGGAGGTCAATCTATATGTTGGAAGTCAGAACTGTATTCCTCAAACCATTCCTGCACAAGAAGTGCCCGATGGCTCGGCGCATTGTCATCTTGAAAGACACCCTCGCCATTCGGGAAAAAGTGTAACATAGCCGGGAGTACACAGTCAGCAAGCAGTTGACGATAGTGGAGATCACTGATACGTTGTTCCACGTGCACCAGGGGTTCAAGTTCCTGCCGGTGAAACGTGCCCCACACTATACAACCGCCTCCACCACTTTTGATACGATGCATGATGGATGAAGAGCCTCGTGTTGTTGACGCCAAATCCGTACACGACTTTCCACGGTGTGGAGTAAATAACGTGACTCATCCGACCAGCACACCTTCTAACGTCCAACTTGCATGCTCTTTGCACCAGACGAGTCTTTTACCCGATGAACCTTTGGTTAAGAGAGGATGCTGTACGGTTCGTCTGCTGATATAGCCCATACAATTTTATTTTAAAGTTACCGCTATTAAGTGAATGTAATTTTCTAAACAATTTTATTATTTTAAATATCAAAAATTTGTATAAAATTGTACGCTGTATTTAAAAAATATATATTTGTACATCCTCCTAGCCCACTGGCTGTTCAGGGGATGAACTTAAGGTTAATAAACAGATGATAATAATAATAAGAATACGTGCGGGCGTGCGACACATAGTCATGCCAGATATTGCTCCGGGTTGGCCCATGTTGTATTGGGTCGTCAACTCTTCAACAGTGCTGTGCCTGTTCGCCTGTACGAGCCGCTCACCTTTCGCTGATCTTTGCAGTTTTGCCTTCGGGTTTGACCATTTTGACGGCAGTCCTGGTACACTTTAACAACGGCGGCTCTCGAACACCCCACCAGTTCAACCGTTTGGAAATTCCAGGCACCAGCTCGTCGAGCTCCCACAATCTGTCCGTTATCACAGTCCAATAAATCCTTCCTTTTACCCATCACGCTCGGAATTTTACTGCCTACTGAACCACTGACACCTTATCTATGCCACGTAGGTCGACTAACTGCGCACTCTAGTACCTCGTGTGGTCCACAGGTCGCATTCACTTTTCATAGGGGTGGTCATAATTCTGTGATCACTCAGTGTATAGTGTTGTTCCTTCAGCTATTTCAGCTATTTAGCCGAAGGCACTGGGATCCCCCCCCACTACCTGCCCATTACCACGTGGAGATAGGCCGGGCGTAGAGTGCAGATAAAGTGTGTGGATGGGATGAACACTGGGCGTCGCCTGAGCTTCCCTTAAAAAAAAAAAAAAAAAAAAAACTCTGGAAGTTTTTTTTTTTTTTCGAAAAAGAGCACGAGGATGATAGTTCGAGTGTTGGAGTAAAGAGGTGAAGAAGGCGGATGATAGGAAGGCTTCCACCTGGACAACGGGAATTAAAGGGGAGAGCTCCCTGTGGAAGGAGCTCATCCTCCACAGTGGTGGGACTGTTACGTTTCGTATGGTGAAAGGGTCCATCAGGCAAAGGGTATGGATGGGAAGTGGGGAAGGAAACAGGTATTATTGAAGGGGAGTAAAATCATACGAACAGGGTGCCCCATGGGGGAAGTAGGTCGCACTGTAGACGTAAATACTTCCCTCTTAATCCCATAGTGGCCAGGCCAGCTGGCCCAGTGTCAGCAGTCCCGCATTATGCCTCAGAGAGGGAGGCACGATATCAATAAGGCAAGGGGGTTTCCTCATACGTTGCTTCCAATGCAGTATAATTGGGAGAGGCCCATCAGAACAACATACACTCCACATGTACTCAACCCACCTGCACAGCTTTCATACTTCCACATACACAAGTACACACATTTTTATGACATATTTAGGAGGCGGCTAATTAACAGCACTAAACTCAATCGTACCAATTCCAACAATGCTTATTTGACAATTTTACGCGATCTCTGACCTATAGGATTGGGGACTCGAACCCTTGTTGTGGGGAAGACTTTTTTTAGGAACATAAGCGACTAAGGCCATTTTGTTCCGTGTGTACTGTCTGTAAATTGCGTGGTCTGTTTGCTGAACGAAAAACCATTTTTCATCCACAAATGTCCATTTTCTGTTTGCTGGATGAAAAACCCGAGTTTACAGGAGAAAAAAACCATGCTACGATTGTTTGAGACCGACTAACCCAGCCACGTTGCGAAAAAGGCCCTTAAAAATTCCTCACGTCATCGACGGGACTCGAACTCAGGTTTTTCTACCCGGTGTGGGGAGAACGGCGATTCTACCCACGAGGGCTGCCGAACCCTTGCATATTCGCAGTCTCCGTAAGATAATTACATTTACACTGGCTGATCATTTAATTCAAATTAAATTCGGGTTTGAACTTCATGTTATAACACGAAGCCGGATGGTGGAAAAGATTACAAGAAAAAAAGAAAAATCTTGCTCAGGAGTACAGGATAGTGCAATTGGTTAGCTGTACAGCTGGAACCCATGTAACCGTGTCCAGGACTGCACTGTGCATAAACCGCAATGGCATAGTGTGGACACAACAAATAATAATCTACACACACTGGCATTTCTCTACACTAAATAATGCACAACCAGACTGGGCGCCCACACTTCGTGGGAAGATTCACGCCTACCACTAAGATTTAAGATGAACAATATCGACGGTCTACAGACATGTTTCGTCAAGATAGAGAGATTCTGTGAGGGACAGCGCACAGATCAAAAAATACCGAAGGCTATAATAATCAACAACCTCACTAACCACAACAACCATCATCTCCAAAGGAACTGCATTAGTAGCCTTCAATACCTACTGACCAAGTTACTAAGATTACTGATCTTTACCTTTTCTGCAATCGGATATTTGCGCAATGGTATCTGAAGCCCCGGATACATGGTTGGTTTTGGTGTATCAATGGGATTGCAATTTCTTTTCTTATTGGTATATTATAACCATTCGGGAAAAGTTTAGGGGCTTCCACTGCCTTATTTCTCACTGTCTTACTATCTTAATCTTCAATCTCTGGCATGTCTCGTTATCTTAAAGTAGAAGGGGGGGAATAATTACAAGAATATAAGTTTTCTTCCAAGGTTCGTCTGCTGCGAACAGCGTAAACCACGAACACCTCGAACTTCATTTTACGATTTATTTGCGAGGTACGTGCCACGGAAGGCATCGCACGAACCTATTTTCAATGAACGCAACTCCCTTCTTGTTTCGTGCGCGTGTTTATTTTTAAATCGTACCCCGTCGGTTTTGCTGAGCTTGCCAAGCCCGCGCGGAAGGATACAGCGAGACGCAGCGGCCGTACTTCAATTCGGTGACTTCGTCTAGCGTTCCAGTTATCGGAAACTTTTCGACTTAGCAGAAGATTAGCCATCCCCGACGGCGCTCGCGTTAGAAACAAAGGTCACTTTGTGCGCGCTCTTTCGAAGACGCCGTTTGAGTGAGCGGCCCTATATCCGGCGGAAGAGGATAGCCGTGAAATTGTGGCGGGGATACGAATGTCTTTTTGGGAGGGTTGTAGTTTGCGAGTGGCGTGAAGTGGAGCGGGTGTGTTGCGTGCGCCGTAATTGCTGAAGAAACCAGGAGGGCGATGCAGTGCTGTCGGACTATGCCGGGGCTTTGGATCTTCGCGATATTCGTCACTTTGTGGCAGTCGTCTGCAGCGTTTTGCCCGTACCGTTGTCTGTGTTTTAGGACCACCGTCAGGTGCATGTTTTTGCAGTTGGAAAAGGTGCCCGAAGTCCCATCGGAGACGACGATATTGTGAGTACACCTTTCGGGTGGTTTCATATTCTTACACGATTCGCAATTGTGGTGTGGCGCTTTGTTCACGCGATTAACCTCGACACAACACCAAGTTGAAAACCTTAAACATTGTGGCCGTTACCAGAGAGAGACCGAGCTCGTATTTCAAGAAGGGCGCTCGGTTACAAAATTCCACGCAGAGTCAGGCGTCACTTCAAAGAGCGCTTTTGAAATTTGTTGCGTTTGCTGCACACCCCGCGGCAAATGGTTTCAGTTTTTAGGAATCCAGAAATTTTATGATCACAATTATTTAATTATTATACGAGTAATATTTGTTTATTTATCTACGTTTAACGCGAACCCATTATTAGTGCACGGCTCCAAAATCCTTTATACCCCTGGCGTTAAGTAGCATTCGCTGAACAAAGCACTTTGTTTTTTTACATTTTCTACGTGCAGCTGTTCTTAAATCGCTTTTTAAAAGCTAGAGACGCTGTATAACGTAATAACTGTTGTCAATCAAACTGCAATTGTTACTAACCGAAAACTGAAGGTTAGGTTACCTAAAATAGGAAAAGTAGAACTGTTAGGAAAGAAACTGTTGTTGAAGGGTAGTTTGAATGAATTGGAGGACGGTTTGGCCAAATTATTGAAAGGAATGGGGGAATTAAGCTTTATTGGTTGATGCTGTGTCTAAGTTTTGCTTCTTTCGCTTCATCATGTTGCCAATTACTATTAGTAGTTTGTTTTTAATTAAGCATTTAGGAAACGTAATGTTTCGTGCAAATCGATAAAATGTAAAGTGAATATCATTCCTAGCATAGTTCAATAGATTAAACTTCGACTTTTTTTTATTCTTATTTGGTATTAAATAAACGAAAATTCTGCGAGAATGTAGTAGCCGAGTGATCAAACGCGAGATCCATCCAAGTCCATGCGTACTGACTACTAAACACCGTGATGTTCCTGTAACTTCTCTGCATGGAGCTCTTGTGACCCTGTGTATTGGATCCCTTCCACCTGATCCAATCACATTGGATCCTGTGGAAGGCCACAGAAATACTGTGGCCATACATCTCGAGAAAACGAGATGAGGTTGGCGTGCAGACATTCCGATAACATGGGAACTTTTCTTACGCCTTCTCAGAACTCACGTTTGCTCCATCGGCACAATGCCGTGCGCGAAACCACTCGCGCACGAGGGGCACGCCCGATACTGGCAAGTCGGTTGCGGCATATCTCCAGTCCACGTTTGGAGAGTGACGCCCGCCCTGTCCTAATTCCGGTTGCACTTGCACACTAGATCCGACCTATTCGGAATGTTGTTTAATGATAACAGTACCCGTCACAATTTTTGTTTCTGTATATTTTTGTATTTAAGGGGTGCACCCCATTTAAGTCGTCTGTTGCTGTCCCCCATCGTGGTAGGGTCCGATATTGGTCGGTCCATTAGAATGCAAGATACTTTTTATTCCCCATCGATCACTCAGCAAGTTGTCTCTGGTCGCAGGACTGTGGACTGGAACTTTTCATTTTGGACCATTTTGGAATGCTGTAAATACCATTGTACGTAAACACCACTGCAGATTGCCAGTGTTCATGACATCTGCACCAGAGGGCCTGTGAACGTGTCCAAAGTCACTTCGGTTCTCATGCTGACGCAGAGTTTCGAGACCTCCCTGTTTCGCCACTTGTTTCTAGAAGTCTAGCTTCGAATCTCGCCATAGACCGGAGGACTATCTAAACGCCTCTTCAATTGGGGTTATAGTTAGCCGATCTCAGGTGGAAGGAGTAGGGGTTTCACCTCCGAGTTTTTTTAGTCCACACAACGTGCAAATTGGACAGTGAACACACTTATACCGACATAATACCAATGTGATCTAAGTCGCTGATGGAATTCGGGTTCATCCCCCAGAGCCAATTACAAAATAAGGTTTAGAAATTATTTACATATATTCGTGCAGATATCATACATTATTACAATATACTTTATACATTTATTAAAATTGCGCGTATTTAATGTGCATGCCTGGTTCGGGTTGGTTCATCGGGGATCTGTCTCCAGTATTTCCGGTACAGGTCGCCGTCAGTTGCTTCAATCGTGGTGAGCATTTGCTTGGGGAGAAAAGGATCAAAGGACTGTCTGTTAGCGTTGCTTGTAAGCGTGGAGTTGACCTCAGTCCGGGTTAAGGGGTTCTCCAGCCGCACAGGTCCCAGGTATTCGCTCCAAGGTCATTCCAGTAGTCATTTTGAGAGTTACAACGAAGCGTCTTTCCATTACCTCCCATCAACGCGGGATTCAAACTTGGGTTTTTTTTTCTTACCGTTGCAGAGAGAAGACCAGGGTTCGAATTCGGTTTCTTTTTTTTTTTTTTTTCATCAGACGAATGCGTTCAAGATGGTGAACAGGTGTTCATACACGAAGTGACTGTTGTTTTGAACATTTTTATTTCTTCACAAAATGGTGTTTGACATCGTGGAACAGTGTAAAAATTATTACAAATGATCGTAATCATTAGAACTGATGACCTACAATCATTTGTACAGCTGCCTTCTGCGTGTTATTTCTATTAAAAATGAATACAGAGCATATTTTTTACAAACGACCCTGGCAAGCTGCCAAAGCAATTGAGCTGCAGTTCTGCGAAAATGAAAAATTCTTGTCCTCTTCTTTTGCCTATATTGTTCTTGCCTCTCAGCTTCCACGCTCAATCATATTCTCCTCTTCTGCTGTTCCATCATGTAGCCGAAAAATAACAATCACCAACAGCCCACTATCCATTCACATTAAACAATCCTGTCAATGAAGTGAGGAATGTTTATGGGATTTTTCACAACGTGGCTGAGTTAGTCGGTCTCTGGAGACGGCCGAGTGATTTTTTTCCTCCTGGAAACGAGTTTTTCATCCAGCAAACAGAAAATCGACCTCAAATTTACAGACAATATACAAGCAACAATATGGCCTTAGTCGCCGATACTCATAATATGGTTATATTACAACAGCACGAGCGTATTTATCTTAAATGGCAAAGTATTGAAAAGTTTTATGGTTGCCCAAAGTGAATTTTTCCTCCAAATAAGCCACTAATGTTCAAATGAAAACAAATAAGAGAGAATGATTGCTGACCTGTCAACTTGACAGGAGGTGGGGTTGGGTCGACGAGAAAGACGCCATCGTTGTGTGGCAAGTAGCGTGGAACTTAAGAGGTTGTGGACGCAGAAATACTGTTAGCAATGTTTTGAAGTTTTTTTTTTAGGGTGGGTGTGCACAGAGCACATTAGCCAATACCTCACGTGATCAACTTCGGAGTGAAAAACGAGTTTCTATTCGTTCCGTGCGTTTGTTTCGAAAACTAGTTTGCGTGCGCAGCCCGAGAACGTGACCCAATGATCTGTCCATTGCGGATGGCCATTACCACATGAACGATCTTTTAGATGTCGCAGCCCTGACCACACAGCTGTCACGAAGGTACAAAGAGCTGATTAATTGAATTGCGTATGAACTTTGGGTCAACTTGTTCAAATGACGCAATATTAAAAGTACGGGTGATCTAGAAATGTTTCCGTCCATTGTTCTCAATAAGTCCAATTCTCGAAGTCATCGGTCTTCTTAAATGGTTATGTCTGCTGCGATCTGTGCAGAGACCTGAAGTAGCCTTTGTAAGCTACGTGTTGATTGTATTCTTCTCTCTCTCCCTTGCTCAGACAACACACGAGGAAACAGTAATTTAAATACAGGAAGGATGGTTGCACGATTGATGTGCGCAAATTTGCTTTCAGCAAAGGCTAATTCATTGTTGGAACAGCCTTCCATGTGGTGTTGTGTATCGAAGATTTGCAGGCGGTGGAGCACAGCCTGGGAGTCTTCGATTTCAAGTCCTTGTGAGGCGCGGATAAAATAAATATTTCTCCAATTTCTCCATTAAAAAAAAATTTAATGAGAGGGTTATTATTGAGATGAAATTGGTATCGGGATGGGGTGAAAACGTGCTTGACCCACTGGGAGTCCGACACGATGCCAGTCTTGAAGCTCACTCGCTGTTTCGATTAATCTTTTTTTTTCCAGTGGTGTTCCGCGTACTTAATGCTTCCTCCCACCATTGAAGGCTCATCTTCTGGTACCCCTCTCGTGTCTGGTACAGACGATTATCCACCCACTCACGACACCTCTACCGCCTTCGGTACTTCCTCCTTATCGGAGGCCGAATAACACTGTCGTCACACCCTTCGTTAAAACTGGCTGTTCGAGTTTTTCAACCGGTGGACTACATGCCAGTAAACGCTGCATTTTCTGAGAATCCGTAGCGTTAACCCCAGCACGATTTGAAGATGACCGCTTATCTGCACGTCTGGCAACCATACCATTGGTTGATGTCATTACAAAACGTACAGGCGCTTCTTTGTTAGGAAACACTCAAATAATTGGATGTTCGCGTTGGTGAACGAGTTTGGCGTTTAAGGTATAAAATACGAGTGCCCATTTTCAATTGTGGGACGCGAAACCTGAAAAAAAGTTAAATATTTTTGGTATTTGATTTTAATAATGAGCCGAAGTAAGGTGTGTCGCATTTTCAATCGATTAAAGGTCGTCCCCACTCTCCTGCCGCTTTCAAACAATGCCGATGACGTCTTTTCGCATTCGTGGCCTCGTTTTCTCTATCAGGGACGGGCCCTTGCGGTCCAAAGAATGTTGAACTTACCATTAAGCTTTCGAACTTTGAATCCCTGGAACGGATGCGATCCCACTTCAACCGGTGGGGAGATTTGCGCTACTTATTTAAGCCGCTTATCTGGCAAGTCCCCGCAGATAAAGTACAATGCCCCCGAGTGGCAGATAAGGAGAAGGAGCACCTGTCGAAGATTCGTTGCTCAGAAGCAGGCGCTGAACGAATAAAATTGACTGTCTGCAGCATAGAGTGAATGCTTCCTCCCATTTTTATGAAGTGGCCAGTTGATGAGGGACATTTCTTGTAAGCGTGAAAGGTCGAAATGAATTCGACATATCCAAGTCCGATTGTCCGGTGCCGAGTAATTAAAGTTCAAACGTCGAAAACAGAAGCCAACGGGCCGCTACAAAGTAGACCACACACACTTACATCGATCTGCAACTTTTTCATCGTAGCGAATTCGTGAAAAGTAACGTCGACACATGTCGGGCACGGCAGGTGCATTTGCTCCACTTGGACAGTTCGCCAAAAGAAAAGACTCGCGCTGGTTTGACGTCACGTTGCAACCTTAATAGTTCTGAAGTGCCAGTTCGGGCTGCATTTCCCCGGGGAACTGCCCCTCGCTCGAGCTGAAAGTCGGGACTGATTTCTCCATTTATAGCGGCGTCGAAGAAGGGAGAAAGAAAGAGGCGTGCACACAACAGATCCGGAAGTTCCCATTCATCTGTTGAGTTTGACGTTCCCCATTTCAGAGGCGAATTTTTCTTCGAGACTGTCCATTTTACACGAATTTTGAAGAGAATTTCGGAAGAGATTTTGAAGAGAGGAAGGAAGTGTTATTAGAAGACAGGTTTTTGTTGTGGAGCGATCAGTCTGAAAGTAAGTTCATCTTGAAATCCACGTGATAGCACGACATCTGTTACCCTCTTTGGGTCTAAGCCTTGAACAGTATTTCTTGCTCGGTACAAGAGTCTAAATTTACAGTTGTAAAATTGCTAGCTGTAAATTTAGAACCTAACTTAACCAGATAAAAGGCACATCATCCAAAACTGGAATTATGGCAAGTCATGGGGAAACTTCACCAAAGGGGAACCCCCTGACGATTCATACCAACGATCAAAGTAACCCACCCAAAGCCTCCTCCCTAGTACTTGCCTGGGCTGCAAGTGATCTTATTCATGGTACATGGTCCCTTTCGACAAATGTTGACAGCCATGAGCATGGAGTGAGACCCGAGATGCCACTGCGGCGAAGAGGGGTCCTGGGGCCACCATGTATGAGTGCCCCACCTACAAAAACAGCAGGATTAAGTTCCCCACAGAAATACAGAGCAATCCACGAAACAATGAGTCCTCTCTCCTACAGAAGAAAGTTCCCAAAAAGCGCTTGCAACCTATGCGCAGGAGGTTTTCGCCCTAAGAGTAGCCAGAATAGCAGAATTCAAGCAGGACATTGAACAATACTCCCTTCGGACCAAATCAAACTTGAGCAGAAAAATTCCAAACCTATGACATAACACTGAACTCGAGCAAACCCATTTGGGGTAGGATATACTGCTGGCACCATTCTTGGTGCGGGACTGCTACCACTGCTCATAGTGCGGGTTTCGCAAAGTTCAGGGCCAATGGCTTCACACGGGAGCATCTGCACCTGTGCCTTTTCAACCCTCACCCTAAACCTATTTCTCTGCGTACTTTTTTGTTTAGACTGTTTGACGCGCCCTGCGTTGATATTTCGCTCATGTAATACTATCCAGCGATCGCCGCCCCTCCAGACAATGAGGGTGATTCCGTTTCGCTGGGTGGCCATTCGTGTTTGCGAACACTACCGAAGGACGAAGCAGTTTTTTTTTTTTTTTTATCTCAAATATCTCTATTGCAGGCAGTGATTGGTTACATGATTGCCTGATGCAATAATACCCACAACAGCGACAATGCTAGGGGTTGAAGACGAAAGCTGGTCCCTGATGATGCGTCTTCTGTACGATTTGTCCTCTATGAACTTTTTGTAGTCCACATCTATCTCCTGGACGTTGTGGAGCATCTCCATGGGCAGGAATCTATCGCCTATCCTGAGCCTCCACGCCACAGGCTGCAGAGAGGGGAGGGCTCTTAAGGGCTTCGGGGGGGGGATCCTCCAATTGAACATCTGCCAAAAATTTGGCGTATTGACTTCACCCGCTATCATTTTAATTGACACAAGCAAGCGGAGGTCAAATATCCGTTTGGAGACTTTTCTGTAATTTAGAAGTTGGGTGATATCTGAAGTATGTATGAGTGGTGGCAGTTTATGCTTGAAGAGGATCCACCGAAGAAGCCAGTACTCATCAGATGCAATGGTTTTTAGCGTGGTTTTCGTTGCCGACCCCCAGATTTGTGACCCGTAGGTGATGGCTGGCTGCAGAAACCTGTATATGTATTGGAGTGTGTACTCAGGTTCTGTGACATAACGGAGGTGTTGTTTGGCAAGCCATCTTGCTCTGCAGATCTTGTTTTGGATGTCTGCAACATGGTGTTTGAAACTGAGTTTAGGGTCGAATATAACGGCCAGATCTTTGTGCTTGATGACTGGGGTGATGGGTGTTCCGTGGATTTCCAGGTTTAGTTGCGTTGGGTTTGATTTGAGGGAAAATACCATTTGTGCAGATTTTTTTGGATTTTTCTTAAGAGAGAACTGTGCCAAGTATGTAATCAGATTCTTGAGGCTGTTTCTTGATAATGTTTCCAGAAACAGAATCAGGTCAGGCGGTCCCGTTGATCCGATAGAGGAGCTTCCAGTCGTCTGCATAACTGATAAATTCTGTTTGCTGACACAGGAATGGGTGGAGAGAACTCCGCCCTGGGGTACACCTACACAAACTTTCCTTGTGAAATATTTTTTATTCACAGTCAAGTGAAGGACCCTGGTCGTAAGTAGCGACTTCAAGAATTCCAGTATATTGCCTTTTATCTGGTATCCATCCTCACAAAGTTGCAGGTGGGGCTGGATGTCTATGCTGTCGAATACAGACTGGATATCCAGATAAACAATTGCCATCTCAGCCCTATCTTGTAGAGCCCCCCCGGAATGGTGTTGGTGGTTTGCAATAGGTTGGTAATGGTGGACCTGCATTTCAAGGCATAGTGAATGTATGATGATTCACATGGCAGAACCTGGTTGGTTAGGACTAGTTTGGACTACGAAGGCTTTAACAACAATGTTTCTTGAGAGTGCGGAGCTGAATGCACACCACGATTGTCGACCGGAGTCCGCCCCCAGGAAACAATGGGTCATGTGTCGCGCTATTTAAAGCTCTCCGCCGGTTTTGTTTATTTTAGGAATATCGCTGTAGGTGGAAGGACGGAAGACAGAGGAAGCGGAGGTCACCTGGATGTGGGAAGGAAGATTTCCAGCGAGATCCCACGTGGGAAGAACGGACGCCTACGAGGGCAAAATGCTTGCATCATCTTCCCGGTGACATCAGCGAAACTCGGGGGACAGCTGGTCGCACGTGCATTGTGATGGACTGTCGTTCTGTCTTCAGATGTCGTTTGGTGTAGGCGGCAAAGATACGGCGCGAAGAAAAATGGGAGAAAGAGGACCCGTTGACAACGAGTCAGCTGGTTTTTCCTTCGCCACTTTTTTCCGGAGGATCGGAAGGCGGTCAGTGTCGGAAACGCACTCGGCACAAACACTTCCTGTCTGACCGAAACGTTTTTATAGTTTCGGACGACGCTTACGCAGTCGTGCAGGCAGATGGTGTTCGGTGTTAGGCAACTTCGGCAGCGAAAGTCGGCCCACACAACGCAGCTGCTCCCTCCCGTTCGACGCGAGAAATTCTTGAAGTTTGCTGTCGAAACGCGGTCAGGAGTGAGGCGATTCGCTCGCCCTGCTGCCGATACCGTAAAAGGATGCGCCGCCTTCCTGTAGAGGCACACGCTGGTATCCGTCAGTCCCCCGTTATGTCAGTTCACGAAACTGGCTCTGAGCGGACGCCTCGCAGCCATTTTTCCTTTTAAGTCGGTCTTCAGGTGCCGGCACCATTGCGAGTGACGTCATCTTCACTCTGGAAAACGACCTTGGCTGGCGGGTTAGTAAGGTGAAAACGTTTCGTGCACGTAGGTGGTGGCGCAAGCGCAGACACTCCTGGGTGGGTGAGGGGGGATGAAAATCAACAACGCAAATACGTGTAAAGTCATTGATTCCTGCCTCCTTGCAAGTGTGGTGTCGTCACTGGCTTTCCTTCACAGAAATCCTCGCCTGAGCATGTCCCAGACGCAAAGTAGATCTCTGTTCTGCACCCCTAAGTCCCTCTTCATGTGGATCGAAATCTTCAGCGACAGTGTCTGGTGTGCCCC
Organism: Mastigoproctus giganteus; assembly: GCF_048544385.1. Lineage (NCBI taxonomy): Eukaryota > Metazoa > Arthropoda > Arachnida > Uropygi > Thelyphonidae > Mastigoproctus > Mastigoproctus giganteus. The sequence goes on from NC_143578.1 coordinate 242,475,418, forward strand.
CCGTTGTCAGGCTGCATAAATTAAACGTCGTGAATAATACATGAATCCACTTATACTCAAATTCCAGTATATTTACATGGAACTCAATGAGACACTCTTGCAGGACAAACGTAAAGCTATTCTCATCTGGGATTCAGCTTTCGTGTTAGGGTGGAGGAATATGTTCTAAGTGAAAACTAAATACGTTGCCTAAGGCTTCTTGTAACTGATGGGAATGACTTCAGCAATGGGAAAAGGAATTTTAAAATATTTAATGATTCAAATTGAGGTCTGAGTGAAGTTGCTCAGACCCCAATCAAGCAGCAAAGAAAAACCAAACTTACGAGGTTTGATGGAGCAATTAGAAGAATGCTTCGTATTAATTGGGACCGAAATAAATCCCTCTTTAAAAAAAAAGTGAACGTGCCTTACACTGGTTGGTTGGTTGGTTATTTGTTATAGGGTTTATACGCATCAGCAACTTATGCCATATTGCGCCGTATATAAATATATCTGTGAATTGGATGTATTCTATGGTCCCCTCGCCTGAGACCTCAACGACGTTGTAAAAAACGCCCACAAAGATTCCCCGCGTCTTTGACGGGATTCGAACTCTGGTGTTTTTCGTCCGGTGTGGGGAGAATGGTTGGTTGTGTTGGGTTAATGCTCATCAGCAACTTTCTTCTTCTTCAAGAGGAGTGTTTCCATTTACAATGGGTTTCCTCAGCCTACAAGTTATTTCTTGTTAGGAATTTTTTCCCGCCATAAAGTGCGGTTCAAGGTGTCTTGGTCGGTTAAGCCTCGGGCTGTCATGTACTCCATCCATCCATGTCCTCCTAGGTCTCCCTCTTCTCCTTCTTCCAGGATAGCCTTTGGATATTTGTTTTCTTGCATCCATTTTACATGTCCATACCATGTTAGACGCTTTTCTCTGATGGTGTCAATAATAGTCTTTTTCACTTCCATTTTTTCCCTTATGTCTTCATTCCGTTTTCTGTCTCTTCTAGAAGTTCCTGCTGAGCGTCTCCAAAAATCCATTTCTGTGGAGAGCAATTTGTTTTCCGCTCTGGACATTGGACATTGGAAACCTGGACATTGAATAGGCATTCAATGTCCAGGTTTCCACTCCATACAATAGAAGACTTTGTACAATCATTTGAAATATAAGTTTTTGTTTCGGATATTTTTGCTCCACAGAACAGAGTTTAACATGCCGATAGCCTTTCTGCCGTCTGTAATTCTCTTATTGATCTCTGCTTGGGATGATCCATCCATCACTTTGTAAGATTGATCCCAAATATTTGAATTTATCGACTTGTTTGATTTTAAAACATGCAATATTTAGAACGTGTCCTGGTCCTGAAGACAACATTTCAGTCTCGCTAAAATTGATTTTTAGACTCCATTATTTATATTCCTCAAACAATTGACGACATGCACACTTTGCATCTTCTAAGTCTTGTGCTATCAACACCTGATCGTCTACAAAAAGTAAATTGTGAATATAGGTGTTCTTATTAATCGGCAATCCCATTTTATTACATTTTTTTGACCAGGATCTTAGGCAGATGTCGATATAAATTTTGAAAAGTGTTGGTGACATGCAACAACCTTGTAATAAGCCTTTTGAAGTGTGGAATTCAGGTGACAAAGCTGATCCCACTTTAAAAGGCTTATTACAAGGTTGTTGCTTAATAATGTTAATCAGTTGTCCATCAATATTTGCCTCTTTCAATGCTTCCCATAAGAGTTTTCTTGGAACATTGTCATATGCCTTTTCAAGGTCAATGAAAATCATAAAGATTTTTTTCCCTTTTGATTGGCATTTTTCAAGGATCTGTCGTACCATTGAGATATGATCTATACATGACCGCCCAGCTGAAAAACCACTTTGTTCTTCTGATACCTCGATTCGGGCTTCTAAATGGTTCCTGATCCATTTTCCAAGGATCTTTAACAGCGGGTTCAGGACGCATATTCCTCTGTAATTTGAACAGCTTTTCCGATCGCCCTTCTTATAAATTGATGTAATATATCCTGTTGTCATCATTCCTATCACCCAGCCATTTCTGATATGCAAGCTTCTTTTCCTCTACAGCAGCTCTTACTTTCTCTGTAATCCAGGTCTTTTTTGGTCCTTGGCTCTTCTTTTTGCTTAGGATTTCATAAGCTATTTTTTTAACAGTATTTTTTAAATATTCGTAGATTTCTTCAGTTTTCCCTTTTATCTCTATGTTAATTGCAGCATCCAGTCTTTGGATGAAGTTGTTTTTAATGCTGTCGTCCTGGAGTAGGTCAATGTTAAATTGATCCACTTGTAGCATTTCTCCTTCCCTGCATTGTTGGTTGTCCACACGTATTTTATTAATCCAGTTCCAGTGTTGTTTTAACAAGAAAATGGTCAGATACACATTCAGCTCCTCTATAAACTCTGACATCTTTCAATACATATGTCCCTGAATGTTTTGAAATAATGTAATCTATAACCGATCTAATTTGTCTTGTCTCCTGTGACCAAGTATATTTTTGGATATCCTTGTGTTGGAAAAATGTGTTGTTTATTCTCAAGTCGAACTGTTCACAAAGATTGCATAGTCTATCCCCGTTGTCATTCCTCTCTTTCTCTCCAAATCTTCCATTAACTTTGTTATTTTGTTCAGTTCCTACTCTTGCATTGAAATCTCCCATTAGAAATATCTCTTTGTTCTTAGGGATTTTTTCTATTAGTTCTCTCAGATCCTTCCAAAATTCATCCTTCAAGGTATCGGCGGTGTCATTAGTCGGGGCATATATTCCCAAAATACATATTTCTCTCCCGTACATTTTCAGTTCCAATGAGATCATTCTTTCATTAATAAACTGCCAGTTTTTGATGTTGTGTCTCAATTTCTTTTTAACAGCAATAGAAACTCCTGCTCTTGCTCTTTCACTCTTATCAACTCCACTCCAAAAATGGTAGTATTCTCCCATTATTTCCTCTCCACATCCCTTTTTCTTTGTCTCTGATAACACGACGATGTCTAACTTGAATTTTTGCAGTTCATCCGAAAGAAAGTTTTTCTTTTAGTTGAAAGGCTTTGAATATTCCAGCATCCCAAAATCATAGTCCTTTTCCGTTTGCCGAGTCATGAGCAACTTAAGAACCCATAAAACCATGAGAAAACCATGCTGCCCTCGCCTAAGACCGACTAACTCAGCCATGTTGTGAAAAAGGCCCTAAAAAATTCCTCCCGTCATTGTCGGATTCTAACCCAGTTTTTTTTTTTTTTTTTTTCATCGGGTGTGGATGATTTTCACTGACAAAATGGTTGGAAACAACGTTGAGGATAAAATCGGTGGGAGAAAAATCGAAAGGGTTAAAATCTATTTATTTATTTACAGACTTCATACTGATTTGAGTGTGGTCTGGGATGAAGGCCTACCCTTTCGGCAGCACCACACACAGCATTATGAGCAATCCCACGTGGAAAATACAGGATGAAAATTACTAGCTGCATCCAACGGTGATTAAATCCTGCCCCGTTATACGCATCAGCGATTTGGTCCTCTGTATCCAAGACGCTGCACAATAAACTATCAATCCAGAGTACTGGATATAAGATGGATGAACAGGATGGCAGAAAGCTAACCTACCATATCAGGAGTATTGAGGCATATAAACTTAGAATTACTTTCTGGGGACGTCAAATAATTGTTGCACCTCAGATTACAGGCTTGGTCAGAACGCCCAGGACTGCCAGACAGGCGCTCGCTATGCTCTAAGCCCGGTACTGGACAGCCCGAAGCTGCGCACTTTCCAGCGAATATAAATGGCTCTGTCAACAATCTTGGAATGTAATTAAGATAATTCCTCGATGACAAACAGCGCAGAAACATACAAGATGTTACATCTGCGGTCGTATAGCACCTGGTATGTCACACAAGATATCGTGGTAGAGCCAGTTGGCAAAAAAAAGTGGAAGATCAAAAGTAGTTGAAGAAGAACTCTTTATTGCATACAAAATTGGAAGACGGAAAAGTGGAACCATACTTGTTATGGTCTTCCACTTTTCCGACCTGCTGAAATGGTGTTCCACGCCCTTGGAGGTGCTAAGTGGATGGTAGGTAGAATTTATATGAGAGGTACTTCGTGTACCCCAAATAAATGTACGCAGAAATTTATTTCACCCATAAATGTACGTACGCTCGAAATTTCACCAAGAAAAACAAAGCGGGTCGGCAATCTTACGTACACATTTATGTGCAGGCGCGCCCGTTTTTGACGTTGGGATTGCGAAGTTGCCCGGATGAGCGCTTGCTGTTCCAGAAGTAAATATTGATTACTCGTAATTGCTCAACACAGTAGCGTCGAGCCAGGATGAAACACTTTCACCACATTCGAAGCATGTTCATTATAAATGATGGCGAGAGCCGCTAATAATGGAGGCCACATTACATCCAGCTCAACCTGGCCAAGGGCTTTAATGGCTTTCTTAAGAGACCCTTGATTATTACCTGCCTCCCCGTCCGTAAACACGATCAACAATCGCTTCCTCCCTTCCCGCTGGCATTTCGTGATCTCTTTCTTGATGCGATCACAGCGCCAGTTCCAGTAACCCACCGTCAGGCGGAACGAGTCGTGATTCGGTTGCAAGCAGTTAATTCTTATCGGAGGTCAACGGTGTACTTTTCTGGGGGCCACTTGGGGGTCTGCTCCTCCACAATGCGTTTTGGTTTTCAGGACAGGAGCAGCGTTTGTCCAATCAGCTCACCTACTTCGCCCTGTTCACTGCACAGCTCGAGTGAAATTCCTCGCCAATGTAGAGGCCAGCCTTCACCTTCAGATATAATAGAGAGAGAGAGAGAAAAATGGAAATTCTTCCTTAGATGAGAAATGCAATAAAGAGTTCTCAATGCCTGGAGGAGCCGAGTCAATTTCTCTCTGAGCTTAACTGATGCATTTACAGTATCTTGGTCATTCGGTGAGCTAGACGGTTACTTCTGTCCAAAAGCAATTTAGGTCCATGAATAGGTTGTTCTGAAGATCGGCTTGTCTGTTTTGTGGGCAATAATAATATACAACGTCCCAAAAATGGCACCATCTTGGGACACCGCAAATGAGGACATTTCATCATCCTAACACGGTATGGCGGCTTTTATATTGTCGGCGTTCTCAGATTTCAACGTGAAGGCCCTCAGTGCATTTCGGGAACTTCCTCTCCCTCCGCACGCACCCATTTTTGTACGTTAGATAATTTCAAAACGTATACTGGCAATAGACTCCAGGTGAGTTTGAACCTAGCACCCAAATCCTCACGCTAGAGAGTGAACCCAGCATATTTTCCATGAAAAAGGTTGCTGACCCCTGCGACCTAGAGCTTGCCAGTCGAGAGGCACGCATTATTATCGACTGAGCACAGAGGTCAGCGAGAGGAATGAATATTTAAGGTGCAGTCTCTTCACCATACATCATTGTCTGTGTGTGTGGGCCACCTACAAAAAAGGATGGCTACATCTGGGCGATCATCAAAACCACATTTATCTATTTACAAAACCTGTAAGACAAGGCTCTGCTTGGGTTGGGCTGTTTTAGAACAAGCACCCAGGCAATATATCGTGTCTGTAAAGTCGTTCATCTGCTTGATATGCTTGTTTTGGAGAGGAACGGTAAAAAAACTGGGATCGAACCAAGGCCTTTTTGACACGTTGTGTAACAGCACGGTGGTCTTAACCACTGTGCTTGCCGCGAGGGCACAGGACAAGGCAAAGCAAAGCCTCGTTGATACTGTAGTTAATAACTTATAAGCCTCATCTTTAAAGTGCGTGAACAGAAGGAAAAACAATAAATATAATAAAACAAAATTCAATGCATCAGTTTAAAAGCCAAAGTCCATAAAGTTAAATTTAAAAAATATATAATTTATCTACCCTTTAATCCTTGTTTGCTTATTATATTAATCACGGCAGAAACGCAAAATGCTTATATTTCAGTTGTATTTAAAGTCTGGGAAGAAATAAGTAAACTGCATTACGAAAGCGTTGATAGCACATTGCGATTGTTAATTTATTAAGTCACAAATAACTTTGCATTTCACGCGCTGATTACAAAACGTTAACCAAAAATTGATATGACAGTCGAAGATTATAAGACCACTTAAATTTGAGCGCATAAATTTTTAATTTTCTTCAGTGTACATTTGGGGAAATTTTCTGGATTAATGCGTAGGATATAATAGATGCTATGTATAGAAGTGAAACAGTGTAACGATTCCAGTCGAGATTTTGAGGACTAGGTGAAGAATTTCTATGTTTCAAATAGAATGAGAGTCATCGAAATCCCCGTGACATGTTTACAACAAATAGTGAAAGAATTCTCAAAAAGCAGCTGATGATTTCAAGACTGGATTGGAGAAGCAACTCGGGTATACAGTAGGGTTGGCTCGATTGAACAACTTCCTGATCCATGTTTAAGAGACCTCTTCTTCTTTCCTTCCCTCACTGAACACAATTTGCCACCCCTCTTCTCCCAAATTCAGTACAGGACAAAAGGAGTTTCCATTCATTCAATCCTTTTCTCCTAAAAATTTTGATTAACTTGTTCAATCTGCTTGTTAATAAATCCCTATCCATCCTCATCATCCATTTCAGTGAATTTGGGCTAAAATTTAATCCTGACAGATTTGGTCTTTGGGGAAAATAGCGCAAAGTGATATCATATCATACGGAGCTATTGAACGTCTGATGGCTTGTAGATATAAGGAGCACGTCATCTCACAGTACAAGACAATTGTAAGACAGAACTTGAAATACTGTCAATCGATATATTTTTTTTATACTGCACCTAAACCAAAAAGACAAAAGGCAAATTTCTGTCCAAATATCGAGGTAGTGCGATCTGGCGTTGAGGGTGTGTTCAATATGGATGAGGGGACTCAGTGACGTCCATGAAAACATTACCAACAGCGTAAAAACTTCTGTACTACTACCACCCCTGGCCTGTTTTCACCCAACCTTGCATTCTAGTTGCAGCTGTTCACTTGCTGGCCGTCGAATACACACCAGTCCATTGGCGTGATAGAGCTGGAACTTTGATTCATCAGACTTTTCCAGTCCAATGTCCAGGAACGGTGCTCCATTGCCAGGGCCGTGCAAAGTTACTTGGGAGCCCGAAAGCAAAGGGTCAAGGGTTTCCTTTATTTATGTTGACACTTTGATGGCTCCCTCGATTGGGACACCCTAGATCGGGGGCCCTGGTGCGGTGCATCCAATGTTCTCATTTGCACAGCCCTGCCCATTGGAGACGGAAGTGTCAACGATATTTAGTCAACATGGGCACATGAACAGGTCAACTACTCCACCGGGCTATCAGCAAGAGTTTGCCGCTGGATGGGGTGCTGGGAAATGTTTGTATGTTAATTGACGGCTCATGAGCCGTCTATTAACATACAAACCACTAATTTAGCCGGTTAAACTTTCAAACACGAGCATTTCCCATCAGACATCCAAATATGACCGAGTTAAATGAAGTCTTCATCACAGCTGAATGTAAATTATGCAAATTAAACACTGACCTATGCATTATTTGTGTTACGTGCTACGCTACGTTTTGTGGATCATGCCTCAAAATTGATTTAAAAAAGATGAACAAGCAACGGAGACGCAATTTTTCATGTCTTTCTTGCAAGGAAATACCGGACAGTGACTCCCTCAACGGTGCATCAAGGGCACCTCCCCAACCTACTGAGGTACCCTGCACATCAACCGAAACTACATCATCCGCACAGAAAAATAAAGCCATCCTACCACACCCCAGCATAAGCACCACACCGGAAACTTCCGATCAGCAGATACAAATCGCCGATGGTGACAATCATTCCCCCACAGACGACAGCGCTACCTCCACGTCTCTGTTGCAACACACAGCCGTTCCACGACGCCCTGGAGGAGTCATATATGATGTAGCTACCTCGGCCACAAAGTGCACCCAAACGGTAACAACTTTGATGCACAGGGAAAACTGCCTGCAGATAAGTGATGATTATGTAATGCTCATAAACACGCAGCTGAATACGCTTATTAATGAGATTAAGCAAATCAAAGCCCAAAACTCAAGCCTACTTGAAGAAATACAACAACTCAAGGCACAAGTAGTTGCAAATAAATTCACTGTACTGAACCAGCCTTCTACCACAGAACCCAACCTTCAAAATAGCAAAAGAGAACAACCCACTAATCAACTGAACAGGAAAGATGCAGATTTCAGTGAAGATAACTCTACCAAACCTGCATCTAACATCACCGGAGATAGCCGCTCAAAGACCTCTCAAGTGGCCCCCTCTACAGTATCGACCCTAAATAATACCAAACCTAAAATGTTAGAGCAGACAATTCAAACTGGAAAGAGTCCATTAATACCCACATTGGCAGAAGTCACCAGCCAAAAAGACGATCATAAAATCCAAAAGATCCCACCAGCAAGGCTTACAAACTGCATGCACTCCCTGCCCAAGTCTCTTTTCTCCGATCAACAGGTTCACTCAAAAGAAACCGGGATCATATATTCAACCCATCAGAATATGGAACGTGGAAGACAAAAGGGAAAAACAGGTGGCACACAACACTCCATTAAGGGGAATCACTCATATTCGTACAATATCACAGCGGTCCAGACTCGCGGGCAAATCTTTGTTTCTCGACTGGAACCAACTACTAAACCAGGCAGCATTAAGGCCATGTTTGCAGAACGTCACAGTATAAATATTGATGTGAGACAGAGAAGAACTAGGTACCCAACTTACGCATCTTTCATCCTTACCTGCCACCCAGAGATGATGAGCTTCGTGTTGGATCCAAGGCTATGGCCCCCTGGAACTCTCGTCAAACCCTTCCTAGACCAGACACCAAGAACTGCAATAAACCACCAAAATCATCAACAAATACAATAGCAATTAAAACTACCAAGCTGCCAAGCCATAGAAACACAGAAGAATTCAAATGAATCTACTGAGAACAAAACTACTATAGGAAACAATATGTCCACATATCAATCAATCCAACTACCAGCCGTTTATGATGTCAATTCCCAAGGCTGCAAACCTGTCTCTAATATCCCTGTACATATCACAACGCACAATAGACCAATGCGGCCCCAAAAAAGAAACCTGCCACCTGTACGAACTCCGATTGCTAAGGCTACCACCATTCGAATTGTCTTTCAAAATGCAAGAAGTATCTGTAACAAGCTAAACATTGTCGAACAGCTTCTACTCTCGAAAACCCTGGATGTCCTCTGTATCGCTGAAACGTGGCTTGGGAATGGCCAGGACTCAATTGCCTGTGCACCTCAGGCTGGTTACCAGATGCTCTGCTCCTCTAGAGTGGATCGTAGAGGAGGGGGAGTCGCAATACTCTACAATACCACCCTCTTTTCATTGGTACATTTTGTGGTAAGCCAATCCCTTGCATTTGAAGCTGCCATGGTGTCCCTCAAGCTTAACACCTACTTGATAGACATAGCAACAGTATATATTCCACCAGGTCCAAACAGTGATATCATTGAAGATGTAATCCATTGGCTAGTGAATCACCTCCACGCCTCTGCTAAGCACATTGTTTGTGGAGATTTCAATCTTCCACCTACTCTCGCACATCTTAGTAGGATACTCGTTAGCAGTATGGAGTCAATGGGTATCAGCCTTCTCAACTGCCACCCCACGAGAGGACCCAATCTCTTAGATTTGGTATTCTCCTCAGCACCATGCGACCTCTTAGACAACCCTCACGATCTCTTTCAATCCGATCACGAACCCATTGCCATACTCCTGCACTTAGCCGCACCTAACTTCAATATTCAAGGCCCAAAAAAGAAAAAAGAAATAACATCCCCCAAATTCATTGATCCACCACGATGTCTCGAAGCCGCATCCTCCATCCCTTGGGAAGTTCTCAACAATTGCGATCTCCAGTTGGCTGTGGACCTCATGACCAGGTGGATCCGGACCATTGCCAACTACGGAGCGACAAGGACTGTCTACATCACTCCCCGTTCAAGAGCTTGGTGGACGCCTCCACTGAACAAAACCTTCCAAGAAAAACAAAATCTGCATAAGAAATGGAAAGAGTCAGGCGCTGTACAAGATCGGATTGCCTTCTCCAGAGCAAGGGCAGTGTTCAACCGCCAGAAATCATCTGCAATCAAAGAGCATCTAAAAGCAACCCTACAAAAAGGCAAACCATTTTACGACTCTCGGCATACAGGAATCCCTAAAACACTGGATCTTGAACTGTGGATGGACCACATTGCACGGTTCTCGAACAAGGTGGCCCCGACATATCCAGCCAACTTACCTGTCAACAACATCCCTACGGATATTCTCGCCACCGTTAGCATCACCAAGAAGCAGCTTATAACTGCTATAAATGGATTGCCACCCACCGCAACCGCAGGCCCTGACCTCGTGCCACAATTCATGATCAAGTGTCTCAGCACGTTTATCATCGATCCACTACTCTCAATTTTTAACCGTATCTTAACGCAGCACTACTTCCCCCCTCTCTGGAACAGATATGCTGTGAGACCACATCCTAAATGCCAATCTGCATCCCTCATTAAACAGTTCAGGCCAATCTCTCGCTCTTCCAGCCTCTTGAAACTTATGGAGAAGGCATTACTTTCAACCATCACAAATCAAATCATGCCTCACAAACCCCCACAAATTCACTATGCCATTCCCGGAAGATCTACAGTCACCAATTTAACTTCCATAACCAGCACCATTCTCAGTGCACTAGAAGCCAAAGCAGAACTTGCCGTTACGTATGTCGACCTGGAAGCCGCCTTCGACTCAATCAACATTCCCTCACTCGTTCACCTCCTAGAAAATTACTTCCATATAAAAGGTGACTTGTTGTGGTTTATAACAACCCTGCTATCAGATAGAATCATTGTTCTTACAGCAGAACAAGAGATAATCTCAAGAAAAATCACTGCAGGAGTTCCCCAAGGCGGAGTCCTCTCCGGAGCATTATTTACTGCAGTCATTATTCCGTTTGTTCAAGAGAGAGAAGATATAATTTGCTATGCTGACGATATTAAGTTACACACCCAGATTAACCCGGGGGAACATATCTCAAAAATTACTGAAAAGATCAATCGAAAGCTACACGATTTAGAATCCTATCTCCATCAATTTGGACTACTTATTAATCCTGCAAAATCAGCCCAAATTGTCTTTTCGTTGAAGCACCAACCCACTGAAGTCCAAGTTTCTCTAAATGGCATTCTCCTTCCAGTGGTAAATACACATACAGACTTGGGAGTAGTTTTCGATTGCAAACTGACCTTCAAGCCCCACATTGACAAGCTCATAACAAAATTCTCCAAAATGCGGTGGATTACCAAACAACAACTACTTCACGTTAAGGATCTGGATGTGACTCGGCGGTACGTATACACCTCTGTATACTCCGTCGTGTTATACGCCTCAGAAATATGGGCATCTGCAGCCCTCACGAATATCAAGCGTGTGTACTCCTCCGAATACTGGCTCCTTCGTTGGGTCACACATAAACATCATCGTCCACCCCAGCAAAGAACAACTGCGATGGCAACCGCACTGAACTTTGCACGACTGCCAAACCTTATAATGGAAAGACGCCTCACCCTAACTGTCAAAATGACCACTGGAATAATCTCAGAGCCAAGCATATGGGAACTGTGCAGCTGGAGGATCCCTCAACCCGGACTGAGATCATCTCCAACACTTATATCCAACCATAACAGACTAGCCCTTAGCGACCGCTTTCTCCCCAAGCAGATGCTTATCACAGTCCAAGCCATCGAAGGCGACCTCTACAAATTTGTCAAGGACCGCAAATACCGGAGGGAGATTCTTGATGACCTACTCTCATCCAGGCAAACTGCACAGTAATGTCGCAATATAATAAATTTAAATAGGATATCTGTATAATATTGTATATAATGTCAAAAATACTGTATAACATTCTTATGAATATTGTGAATAATTTAACTGAAACGTATTATATTACTGGCCCTGGGGGATGAACCCGAACCTCGATGTGGGCCCCGTCCTCAAGGCCTTTGTACACCAGCCAATGTGAAGCCCCTGGCATTCCTGCCGTGAAGGGTAAATTGTATACATTCTTTGTACACAATAAAGATTATATTTATTTATTTATTGTCCTGGACAGCAAGTGCTCTCCAGGACTTTCAACCAGTAGTGATCTCCCTGTTCCTGCCACGCCACTACAGCGGCCCTCGAACAGCCGACTATGCCTATGGTTGCTGAGATGCTGGCTCCTTGCTTTCCTAGCACCGCAAATCATTCCCCAATTCCCCATTCAAACTTCGTCAGGTTCTACCCTTTCCCCATTGCACAGGCTTCATTTTAACGAACTGGCAGGCACTACCCATTTCGTCACTATGTATGCTGCACTTTCAGTGACATCACTCCTAGGTGCTGTGGGATGCGTCCACTCGTTGAGACCGGGGTAGTCACAATGGTTTGACTCATGACTGCATTTATATATTTTATTATTATCATTTTTATTGTTTATTTATTTTCGATAAATATTCAATATTCATTGACTGATGCGGCTTAAGCCTGTGGCTTCTTTGAACTATATGGCTAATATTAACACCAATTAAGACACACTCTTCTGCTCAGCTATTGCTGGTTACCACATGCTGTCTGCCTCCAGGGAGCAATCTAGAGGCGGTGGAGTAGCCATACTGTACAACACCTCCCTATTCTCATATGAGAATTCGACCTCAACTACAACTCAAGCCTTCGAAGCGATTATAGTCTCGCTACGCTTCCACTCCAGCCACATTGATATCGCATCTGTGTATATTCCTCCAGGGCCTACAATTGAAATCATTGAAGATCTAGGGAACTGGCTCTTAAACCATCTTCGTCCGTCTGCACAACGCCTCGTTTGTGGTGATTTTAACCTGCCTCCAAACCGCCATCACCTCTTTATCAGGCTCTGTGAGTTCTTCAAATCCATTGACATGACACGGGTCAATGAGAACCCCACCAGGGGATTGAACCTACTGGATCTCGCTTTTGCTTCAACACCATGCACAGCTGAGGATGATCCCATCGCATGCTTCCTGTCGGATCACCAGCCTATAGTTTTGACGTGGTCATTGCAGGTGCCAAATTTCAACATCCCTGACAACAAAATAATCAAATATGTTTCAGCACCTAAATACCTCAATCCTCAACTCTGTGTAGAAGCAGCATCCTGCATTCCTTGGGATGTCCTCATTGACTGCGACCTCAGCCTCGCAGTGACACTCTTGTCTAACTGGATTAAATCCGTCACCGACTATGCTGCCACCAAACGAGTAACAGTAACTCCCCGTTCCAGAGCGTGGTGGACTGCTGACCTCAACAACAGCTTCAAAATGAAACAAGTCCTACATAAGAAATGGAAGCTTACGAATGGCAGTCAAGACAGAATAGCCTTTTCCCGCGCCAGGGCCCACTTTAATCGAAAGAAAGCTGCTGCAATCCAAGTAAATCTTAACCGCACTCTGAGGAAAGGAAAGCCATTCTATGCTGCCCCACATGGTGGATCCAATCATATGCCTGATCCTCAAGAATGGCAAAAATACATCGCCAGGTTTTCAGATACAACCACAGTTCCATCCACAGTTGTCCAGTCTGACTATGAAAACCCTTCAGATGTTCTAGGGACTATCCAGATCACGAAACAGGAGCTCATACGTGCCATCAATTCCCTTCCCACAACAGCCACTGTTGGGGAGGATGGAATTCCGCAATTTATGATCAAATGCTTGAGCGCATTCATCATAGACCCTCTTCTCTCGAACTACAACAGATGCCTCACTGAGCATTATTTCCCACCCCAGTAGAATAAGTACAGAGTGTGCCCCATCCCTAAAAACAAATTTGCCACAAACGTCAATCAGTTCAGACCCATATCAGTTGCTTCTTGTCTGCTAAAAACTCTTGAAAAGGCTTTGCTACCCACAATCATTCACCAAATCCTCCAGACGAAACCATCCGAAATCCACTATGCCATCGCAGGAAAATCATCAGTCACTAACTTGGCAGCCACCACAGAACGCATCCTCTCAGCATTCGAACAAAGAGCTGAGCTAGCAACCACATATCTTGACATAAGCGCAGCCTTTGATGCCGTGTCGATCCCGGCCTTGCTCCTCCTACTTAAGGAGAAATTTCACATTCGAGGTGATATGCTGTGCTTTTTGGAATCTCTTCTCTGTCACAGAATACTTATTCTCCATCGGCAACAACACACCCTATCCTGCGACATTACTGCTGGAGTACCGCAGGGGGGTGTCCTGTCTGGTGTCCTGTTCACAGCCATCATCGTGCCCATTATTTCCTCAACGAATGGTCTTCTATGCTATGCCGATGACCTCAAACTGCTGACTCAAATTAACCCTGGCGACAATCCCGTTCAGCTCAGCAACAGGATCAATTCCCAACTTAAGGATCTAGAATTGTACCTGGCAAACTTCAATCTAAAAATCAACCCAGTGAAGTCTGCCCAGGTTATATTCTCCCTTAAATCCATGCCGACAGTACTCAACGTTTCACTCGGAGGGGTACGAATACCAAATGTACCCTCGCACACAGATCTTGGCGTTCTGTTTGACCAAAAGATGTCCTTTGTCAACCAGATCAACAAAATCAGTACCAAATTCTCTCGTTTACGGTGGATCTCAAAGCAGCAGCTGCTACACGTCCGACATCCTGTCACTCTTAAAAGGTTCATCACCTCCACCGTTTACCCCGCCATTCTCTATGGTGCAGAAATATGGGCCTCTGCTGCACCTACAAACCTGAAGCGGGTGTACACCGCTGAGTACTGGCTACTGAAATGGGCCAATAACAAGCTTCGTCTACCTCCCGCTACCACAACCACCATGATGGCACAAGCACTCGACATCCCGAAGTTGAAGTTCCTGATCGTGGAAAAGAGGCTGGTCTTCACAGCCAAACTCATCAGAGGCCAGATATCATCTCCAAATATTTGGAACGCTTGCTCTTGGAGGATTCCACAGCCAAGCCTAAGGTCGGTACCAGCACTCGTGGCTCACCACAACAGGCTTGTACTCACTGACAGATTTCTTCCCAAGCAGATGCTCGCTGCCCTCAACCATGTGGACGCCGACATCGACAGCATAATAAGTAAGAAGAAGGACAGACACAACTTTATCAAAGCCCTTGAACCCTGATATAAGGCCAATTTGTGTTTATTTCTGTATTTATGTCTAGCTCTGCGTTTTTATGCTGTATTTGTATTGCTTTTGCATTTGTGATCCGTATTTTGTAGCCTTTTGTATTTGTTCGCTGTATTTTGAATTTGTTCGCTGTATTTTTGTAGCCTTTTGAATTTGTTCGCGGTATTTTGTAGCCTTTTGAATTTGTAAACTGTATTTTGTAGCATTTTGTATTTGTTCGCTGTACTTATCTTTTCTCTAACTGCTATATGTGAACCCCTGGCGCTCGTCGCCGTGATGGGATATTGTGCTGTAACTCTACTTCACAATAAAGATTTATTTATTTATTTATTTAATTACTAGTAGCAAAACGATTAGACGAGCTTATATATAGTATAGTCTGAAGACTCAATACCATGAATCAAAGCAGACTACAGCAGCAAGACAAAAAAAATCGGCAGATGGGTTGAGAAGTGGCAATTAAAGCTTAACATTTGGTAATTGGGCTATACCTCACTCAAGATGGTGGAGAACGAAAGAGCCCTAGAGGTAATTGTACAGTCCAACACGAAGTCTTCTGAGCAGTGCAGACGTGCTGCTAGGACAACTCATGAGGTTTTGTCAATGATATACAGGAATTTTGTCACCAGGGGCAAGGAGATGATTATCTCGCTATATAAGGCAGTGGTTACGCTCATCTTGAGTACTGCATTCTGGTCTGGAAGCTGCATTTTAAGGAAGTTGTGGATCTGTTGGAAACTGTACAGAGAAGATAAATCGGATTAGTGAGAGGAACAAAAGGATACTTTTACGAAAAGGCATCAATTCTGAAAATTGCAGTGCCTGGAAAGTAGGCATCTGTGAGGAGGTCTCATTGTAGTGTTTAATGGCTTTGAACGGATTGAGTAATCTAAATAATGATGGCATCCTTACTCGTTCTCGAACAGTACACATGAGGGGCATAAATTTAAATCGAAAAATGATGTTGGCAGGATAGACGTGCGAAAATTTGCTTCCAGCCAGAGAGTAATTGTTGGAAGAAACTTCCATCTTGTGTTGTTGGAAGTGGTAAATTGAAATAAGTTTGAGGAAGGATTAGAAAAATTGTTAGAGGGAATGGACAGAAAATGTGGGTTGTATTTATTTATTTTTTAATCTTTTTTTGCTTGTGCTGTTTAAATTTGCTTTTCTTCTATTATTTGCTATTATTGATACTAATGCTACTTTAAAATGTGGCTTCCCCTCTACCAAGTCCCGGACATGGTAGAGGGGAAGTCGATTTGACTCCGATCACCAAACTTAAGAACTCAGTGTGCACTTTTACTAAACAGTTTGCTGGTTCCATACAGACGCCTCCACTGTGAGTAGCACAGTTGGTAGGATCGCCGTCCTTCCCACACGGGCTGGAAGAGACCTGAGTTCGAGTCCTGTCGATGTGAGGAATTTTATGTGCCTATATCACAACGTGGCTGAGTTATTCGGTGTCGGGCGAGGACAGCATGGTTTTTTCTCCCAGAAATTCTGGTTTTTTTTTTTTTTTTTTTTGTCTGTCAGCTGTTGTCTGATTGCCGCTGCTGCCAAGGTCTTTGCTTTTACGTTAGAGAGATGCTGCTGGAAGGATAACCATCATCCCATGTCAGTTGTCTATCCGAAAGTTCACCTTTCGTTGTTCTGGTGTACTGGCAACATGATTCAATATGTACTCGTAAATTGACTTTGTCTTTAAGGTTGACAAAAATGACAATGGCTGATTTGGTGAGGTCGATCCATTAAGATACATTTGTAGATTCTGTATTTGATTTGTCTGTACGATGATTCGCACGAACTGTACTGGGCCAATGAGATGACGTCTCGTGTCATTTGGTAGAGTGGCTGCGAACATGTCTCGTAATTATGGGAAGTCAATTTTCTGGTTGTAGCTAGCAGTTCTACCCCGAAGTAATGTTATCTTTGCTGCGTGTTGATGGGGTCTAAATTAAGACCGGGGAGTTCTTTTTTCGAGGATGACGCCTTTTTTACTGAATTCCGTGGGTGGAAGCTAAACGTTGTCCCTGTAATTGGTTTTTTTGTGAGTGGCGGCAGCGTGGATGGCGTCCACTGCTGGCACCACGAGCATGTCTCACCCGCGACCTCCCTTTGTAGCCAAGCAACGCGATTAGAAGCTCTCAATTTGGAGGCCCGTTCACACATCTAGCTAATGAAAGCGCTACCTGAAAACTAGTCTCCTACAAGGGGGCCACCAAGGTAAGGGAGAAGATTTACCGCAAGCAAACGAAGCTGTCTGGACACGGGCTCTACCAAGGTTTCTGTTTGGTTCGCTAGCGAATAAAGAGACAGATCGGACTATATTTAGTGTTGCAGGGTGGCGTCATGCTCCTTAACGCTGTTCTGAACGCGATCCAAAGAGTGTAAGCGAGCGAGATGACTGGGCGCATTTCATTCTGTAACCTTGGCACGTGATGATCTTGTGGCAAAAGAGAAAATGTGAATATTTGTACTACCTCAGAATGTGCTTCTCGTCATCTCCAGTATCCTTGGAAACGCGCAGTGAGTAATAAGCGGTAAAGCTCTAAACCAGGCCTGCCAACTTCTGATCACAAAGGGATAAAAATGTACCCGTCGCTTTCTTCATGGGCACACCACTAAAATATAAAACATACGTTTCTCGAAGTGTGTTGAACCCAAACTATCATCTGATGGGTCGCTTAGGCATTCCCACTCTAGACAGAAACCGCCCTACTACAGGAACAGTCAGTCTCTGGCCGAGGAGTGCGCAGGTTTTCTCCCAGAAAGGCAAAGCGAGTTTTTCATCCTGAAAAATAGATTACCAGGCCACAGTTGTGCCTGCAGGCCTTCTACAGAAAACCGGAATTCACTTTTCGGGAGTTTCTAATAATACGAGTGGCTTTTTTTTTGTACGAAACTTCTTAGAGTGCTATTTCTTAAGTATATTACTTTAAAAAAAAAAATACTGTATGCATAATAGCGTAATTTGCCCCCAAATTAATTACACATTTTTTTGTATTACTGTACTAATTGAGACTGTAATTAGTGCTGTGTTACCTGACCTCTGCAACTCAACGTGATTAAATATCTCGGGCACAACTAGATGTAACAAGAACATGAGACCCTCGTGATTAGCAGAGTTGGTAGAATTGCCATCCTCCCCACACCGGGTTGAAAAGACCTGAGTTCGAATCGCCTCAATGACGTGAGGAATTTTTATGGGCCTTTTTCACAACGTGGCCGAATTAATCAGTCTCAGGAGAGGGCAACGTGGTTTTTCCTCCCGGAAACTCTGGTTTTTCGTCCAGCAAAGTTGCAAATCACGGAACACACGCAATTTACAGACTATACACGGAGGCCTGAGTCGCTGATGCTCCTAAAACCGTACAACGACGTGAAAGTTTCGGGAGTATTTCTCCAGCTTTGGACCAAAGGGTGTGAGTTTGGGGAATGTAAGATCTCTCCTGCTCAGGACTAAAGGAAATATATATAATGGTGCCCTCGCATGTTTTATTACGATAATTGTTTGTGATATCCTCAAATATTATTTAAATCTGAATCTAAGTATTTGCCGCTTTAATTTGCTCTCTAGATTTTGTTTCGCGAGTTTGATTATGCAAATGTAGGACGCGGCTTCAATAAAATAACTTTTTAAAATTTGTAAGCTGCAAATGAATTAACGGAAATTGGATGCACTCCCCAAAAGTTTGGGGAGTGCATCCAATTTCAAACCGTTAAACTGTGGACGATGCCAGCGGATGTACGTCCGGCCTCAGTAATTCGAGACCACTCTCCAACTGGCAGCGAAATCATTCTTTCACTAAGACCGTTACCACGGCAACGGGAATGCAACTTCTCTCCTTCCAGCATTATACTGTACCGATGAAACGGGTTTCGATGATGTTGGGACGAATGTCTGTCGGCGGGGAGCTTCCACGATAGCCTCGTCGTGCACTCGGTGGATCTTCTGCTGCCCAGCTGGATCGGCCGGTGTACCCATTTATCGTTGTGCAGTGGGTACGCTTGCGCGCGCTGAGAAATGGCGACTTTCTGTGGGCGGTAGGTATTTTATGTTCCTCGCCTTTCTTCCCTCCAGCGACGATAATAATGTGGTTCCGGGAAGGGGAAGTCGGGCTGCACGTGGCCTCTAAGCGGCTTTAATATATGCACTTATTCTTCGGAAGAACACCGAAAGAGGCGAAGAAAAACAAGTTTGTAACGCTGTCCTTGAGAGCTTCGGGGGGGGGGAGCAGGGGATGGGATGCTGCTACAATGCCGCTGTATATAAATTTCGTCTTCTCCCCCCTCTCGTGTATCTGTTGGGTTCTCAGTGACACTGCTGTGGTTTCTCCACAACAAAGAGACGAAACCACTATAGTGTCGCGGAGGATCCGTTCCCCCACCACGGGTTTTTCAGCCTGCACAACTTGCATACTCGCCTGTGGTGACAGAACGCCTTATTAGGAAACGATGCTGATTCCAGTATCTAAGTCGCATATCCTATTCACATTGCTTGTACATCTTTCGGCTTCTTTTCTCAAATTGCCTCAGTGGTGGACGGGCGTCGAGAGCAAAACTGAAGGGAATTCTTCTCATCTGCAACTCCAAAGCAAAACTTCACGCAATTTTCTCTAAGTCTAGTAATAGATGAAAAGTAGTTTTCTGTTCTTCAGGTGTGTAGATGCTTCCTCTTTCCCTTCCTGAATATATATCCACGTCCGACACACTCACAGATGGCACCATCTTCCTAAACAATGAGATCCTTCTTTTTTACTGTATAGCAGAGGACAAAAAAAAAAACGCGGGGTACCTTATTCGCCTCAAATCAGATAACTACAGCTTCCATTGAATAAGGGATTATTCTTGACCAACAGCCAAGGTCACTTAATTGCTTCAGCCAGAAAGGTGCGTATAGGACCAACTTAAGTCGTTTTTTGTCTTGAACCACTTTTAGCTCTTCTACCCTAGCTTATTACACGATTCCGGGATTTCTTTCCCCCAAATGCATAATCAAGAAGACTGAAGGAGCTCCTGATGCATGCAACCTATACCCTTCCAGCCAATGTGTGTGTCCCCTAAGAGATTGCTCCTAAAGGGAGAAATAAATTAATAAAAATAAGAAGTAGTTTATAATTAGAAGCATTAAACTTTTGCTATTTTTTTGGATCATACCAATCGAACACAGATCTCTGGCAGATGGCGACGTATCTTTGAACAGAGTTGCCACAGAGGACTGTACTTCGGAAAAAGACAATTTTCTGCGTTCTTTAAGATGAATGCGGATGAGGTGCAGCTTGTATGTAGAGAGGATCGTGACATTCCCCTGACTTCGATGTCCTAAGAATAAACTTAATTGTGGACGAGTCACGTGATCACAACAGACTGTTGGAGCCCGATTTCTTGGACAGATACTCCTCGCAGTTCGGTGTAGAGCCGCTTCATTAAGCGATGTCGTGGATTTCGCAGACAGAGGGACAAGCCTCATTTACCAGTCTGTTGCAGCTGCTGCTGACCTGTCTCTGGACCAGAACGGAACTGGGTTTTCTTTTTTTCTTTCCCAAAGACCGTATCACTAATGGAAGTATAATGATTCTCGCAACCTTGAACCTAGGGTGACTGTAAGTCGGCTAGTTGCACATCGATTAGTATGAAAAAAAAAAAAAAAAGCCTTCCCACTTTTGGAAACAACAAACATCGGTGCCCACGGTTGGCCGACCTTATCGTCACATGGAAGGTGACGGCCCATCTGTTAACGAACGTGGCTCATCTGTAAATTGATGATGGCAGCTCGTCTGTTAATTGCATAACTTTTGGTTACGCAATTAACAGCTGGGCCGCCACGGAATTCTCAACGGAAGTCGAGAATTCGAAGAAGAAGACACTGGTGACGACGCAAACGTGCTTATCTGAGCGATGACGAACGGCTGCTTTTTTGTTGTTTCTAGGCCGCTACTCCCGATGCCGCCTTCTGACATTACTTTGCCGATGTAACACTTGTGAGAAGTGCGTCGCCGCGATTTCCCGTGGAGAGTGTTTATCCCGCAGAGTCGTTAAACGGTCTTAAGTCGTTCAGTGTTCTGTACGGAGGGTGGAGCCCTCTTCAGAGTTTCCACTTGAGCGAGCGCAGAGAGGTTGGGCCCGAGCAGATGTGTCAAAGGTTCCTTCTGTATTCGATCGCTGCGAGCAGAATTCTCTCTCTGTCTGTCTGTCTGTGTGTGTGTGGTTTGCCCGCTGCAACAAGCTGTGCGACTTCTTAACCTTGCACGGAATGGCAATACCACCGTCCGGGCCTTGCAAAGGAAATTAAAGCAGCAACCACTTTGAGCAAAAATCCAGCAAAAGAGAGGGCTGACATTTTTCCGCTCAACCCTGCCAAGCATCGGCAGATTAAAATGGAAGCGGGTGAAGGGATGAGTTTTGATGTTTTTCGATTATTGCGATTCGAATTCGAGATTTTTTTTGTAAATAGAAATTGAGTTTCCATAAAGACGATTTTGTTTTTAAGAGCACACATTAAAGCACGGTAGAAACACTGAAACTCCCTCCTTTGCGCGCACGGTAGAAACACTGAAACTCCCTCCTTTGCGCAGAGGAACCAAGCGAGCCGTGCATCTTCTGCCGCTGTCAGTGACACCTCAACGGCCTCATTCGACCGATTCTTTTCCCAACACCCGTTTACTGGGTGTTGCCTTGGTAACTGAAGCCCTCGTGCCACTAAGCTTTATTCTACAAAACGAACATCCTGCTTCTGTTTTGTGCGGGCGCTTCCTCCCCTGATTGCTTAAATCACTTTTCCCAACAGTTTTGTTTTGCGCATCTCATTGAAGGGTCCGATTCTGTTATTGACATCCAGAGGGCGTGACGAACTGCTGGAAGCGCGGGACGGTTGAGATGGTGCCGCGGCGGATCTTCAGTTTTCAAATAACAAACAGGAAAACAAGGGATCGGGATGGTGGCTCGGGAGTAAAGTAAGCTTTGTATTCGTCCATCCAAAATACCACTTTCCCACGGGTTTACAACAGCACAGGAAGGAGGAGGGGCAGTTCTCACCCTCTCTTCATCCTAGTTGACTATCGCCAATTTTTACGAAGACTGTTTCTTCCGTACTTTCTTGCGGGTCCATTGTATGCCAAAACCTGCAGTTGTGGGACTCTTATTTAGGCTTCCTCCCAAAAGATTAAAAGGACTTGACTCCAACTGAGGAAGCGCTTTTCGCAACTGTACATTATTCAGAAGGATAACACAAAGAAGTCGTAGATGTTGTTGAGGTATACACACAGGCTGCACCGGCCGAAAAATAATAATGAAATTAAATAAAGAAAAGAAAAAATTTATCAATCAAAATATAATGGAAAACATAAATTATAAAGTAGATAAGAAATACTCTAATAAAATTTTATTTATTATTAGTTGTATTTTTTTTTAATTATTTTATTTTTGTTTGCTGCGATTCACGCTGTTGTGGCCTGCCTCCTCGTGGCGTAGACGGATACCAGGATGCACCTTCCAGCTGCTTGTTGCTTCCTGGTACCAAAGTGGCCAGAAACAAGTAAACAACATAAAGAGTTTTTTATATCATCACAGGGTACCACGAAGGAGTTGAACTAGCGTTTGGGGGTCGCCCTACATAACATATCATACATGTCTACATAGTCCAACGATGTCATTCAACTCTTACAGAATAATGTTTCACCATGGACAGTACAACACCAAATGAAAATTGAAATCGGTAATAAATATACGCTACTGTATTATTTTAACCCTAAAATAAAAGTTTAATTTAACATACACTGGACCTGACAGTCTGGCTCACTTCTGTTTATTAATTCTCAAATATGCATTATTAATTTTTATTACAACTAAAAAAAAATTTCAATTTTTATTAATACAG
The DNA here is from genome assembly GCF_048544385.1 of Mastigoproctus giganteus. Classification (NCBI taxonomy): domain Eukaryota; kingdom Metazoa; phylum Arthropoda; class Arachnida; order Uropygi; family Thelyphonidae; genus Mastigoproctus; species Mastigoproctus giganteus. The sequence goes on from NC_143578.1 coordinate 242,498,514, forward strand.
TTCTCCTTCCACAGGCATCAACCAATCACGTCACAGGAAAAGTTAGGGTTAAACAATATTTTAACCGTGATTTTAATTTCAGTCATTTTCGACTTTTAATTAATTCAATCTACTATAATTATAATTTACAAAATAACATTAACTTAAGAAAAATAAATTATTACAAACAGGTATGTTTAATATACTAATTTAGTGAAAAAATATAATAAAATACGTTTTTAACATCCAATTATGCTCTATCTAGCATTTGACTTACAAGAGCTTCATTTATATTATCTTCTTAACTAATATAAAAGCGTTTTTTTTTTAACAATTTGAAAATGAAGTTTAATATATTGAAATGGAATATTTACCGTAATTTCCCATACTGTATTCTCGTATTTAAATAGCAAAATACTTGCGGTCTTAAATTATAAATAACTACCTTATTCTAGTAAATGATTTAGTTCTCCATTACGTAATTTTAGAAAATAAGATTTTACATAGAAGCGACACCTGGCTAATTTCATATATATATATATATATATATATATATTTTTTTTTTTTTTTTTTAAATTGAGTTATAAAATAATTTTCAAATTCCACTTGAAAAACAAGCATGGGGATCTTTTAACAAAAGAGGAGTTTGAATAAAATAACTGACACTATTTATTCATATAAAAACAAAGTTTATAGTTTATTTATTTTATACTAACTTCATGTTTTGTGAAAATTTTGTTTATTGCTGGACTAATCGAGTGATAACATATTATCACACATCATCAGTCATTATCCACTGCAGGATGAAGGCCTTTTCAGCAACTTTCCAGTTCATTCTGTTTTGTGCAATGGCTATTTTTTACTGCCCACGAACTCTTGAATGTCTTCTGTCCATCTCTGTTGCTGTCTTCCTGGTTTTCTCTTAGCTCCTCTTGGGAACGATTCTGTTATTTACTTAGTTCACCTGTCGTCATGTCTTCAAGCTATATCTTGCCAAAGTCCATTTCGTTCTTTAGTTTTGATAAGAACGTCCTTTATTTGAGTTTGCTGCTTAATCTCTGTGTTTCTCTTCTTATCTAACAGTCTGGTTCCTAATATAATTCGTTCCATTCTTCGCTGTGTAGTTCTCAGCTTCTCTTCCATTCTTTTGGTGAGTGCCCAAGTTTCACTTCCGTAAGTCACGGCTGGGAGTATACGTTGGTTTATTATTAGGATAGGTTCATTATTGGGTTTCAAACAAATTGGGACGTTGCTCCTCAGTACGTGACTATATTTCCTGTATGTTATCCATCCGAAATGAATTCTTCTCTTGACTTCCAGCCATTTATCATTATTACAGCGCCATTTATCATTATTACAGCTAATGACTTATCCAAGATAAGTATATGAATCCACCTTTTCAATTTCTCCTCCTTCAGTGATTATATCCCTTCCTGCGGCATACTTGTTCATCATTACTTTTGTTTTTACCATATTCATCTTCAGTTTGAAATCCTTACTAACTCTGCATAAATAATTAAGATTTTCCGCTAATTCTTCGGGATCATGGCTTATCAGATTGGCAGATCACAATGTCATCTGCAAATCCTAAGTGGTTTAGGTACTCTCCATTCACATTGACTCCTTTCTGCAACCAGTCCAATCGTCTGAAAGCTTCAAAGGCAGCACTAAACAACTCCAGATGTATTGCCTCTTTGTCGAATTCCTTTCACAATTTTAAATTTGCTGCTGTCTTTGTCTAGTCTAATAGAGGTAGCGTTCTTATATATTTTCTTCAAAATCATAATGTATGGGATGTCTATGCCTTGTCTTTCCAGACCCCGAAACATTCCTTTATGCTGTATGTAGTCAAATTCCTTTTCGTAATCCACAAATGCCAGGCATAATAGTGTTTTGTATTCATTTGCTTTCTCCATTAGCTGTGATATTACGTGAAGGTGATCCATAGTGAGAATCCTGTCCTAAAGCCAGCTTGCTCTTTCGGTTGGTTCTCATCAAGTATTCTTTCTAATCTGTTAGTAATGACCCGGTGAACAACTTGTAGATGTGGAACAGCAAGCTAATTGGTCTATAATTTCCAATTTCTGATTTGTCTCCTTTCTTATACAGCAAAATTATGATTGCTTTTATTCCACTTCTTAGGCGTCACACCTTTCCTAATATGTTTTATGAAGAGTCTTGCCAGTTTCTGTATCATGTCTCTTCCTCCTAATTTTAGCAACTCTTTGGTAACTTCATTTTCACCCAGGGCCTTCTGATTCTTCATTTCCTTCAGTGCATGTTCTACCTCATCGGGGAGGATAATGGGTATATCATATGTGTTGCTATTTTGTGATCCATCTTCCCCACTGCTTGCATCATGGCCCCGAGTGCCAAGCGAGTGATCATAGCGATATTTCCAAAGTGATTTGAAAGCGTCTTTTCTCTAAGCGACAGATTGTAGAGATTGTTAAAACCCTCTTTATTTATAAAATTATTTAATTTTGGCTTTTTCTAAATAAGGAACTTAGCTTCTATCAAGGAAGGAAAGACACCTTTCTTTTATATTTATATATATATATATAACCAATTTCTCTAACACACTAACCACTAACCTTTTATCGCTTGGTCACTGGTGGCACCGCTCCTGCCTCCACGTGGCGGGGCTGGTAGTCTGAGTATTAATCTAATACTCAGGGCGAAAAGGAGCAAATATGGATCCATTAATATCACCAACTGTAGAGCCTACGTGCTCGCATGAACTTGAGTCATCTCAAGCAAAAAGAATCAAAAAAGATGATTCTTCACATGACCTACCTGCTTTTCTAATTGTACACTCGTTATCAACGAAACCTCTTAGTAGCTTATCGCCATTTCTTGTGCAGAAAAGCATAGAGGCTGTAGCAGGTACTCCCAAAATTGTCAAACGCCTTCGCTCAGGAGATCTTCTTATAGAGACTTCCAATCCCAGTCATTCTAGACAACTCCTGAAGCAAACGACCTTCGGAGGCCTTCCCATTTCGGTAACCCCTCACAGAACTTTAAACACCTCAAAGGGAGTCATCTCGGAATGGGACCTCCTTAATGTTTCTGAGGAAGAAACATTAAGTTTCTGCCGAAGAACTTAAAGCACAACGTGTTGTCGGAGCTAAGAGAATTATGACCAAACAAGATGGTGTCCTTACACCCACAAGAAATGTTATCCTTACCTTCAGCAGTCCGAATCTCCCAGAATCAGTAAAAGCTGGCTACCTTTCCTGTAAGATCCGACCCTATATACCAAATCCACTTAGATGCTTTAAATGCCAGAAGTATGGCCATTCTCAAACAGCATGCCAAGGTAAGGCAATCTGTCCCCTGTGTGGCTCATCAGACCATTCCCAAACTGAATGTACAGCTGCAACGCCAAAGTGTCCCAATTGCCAGGGTACTCACCCCGCATATTCTAGAACTTGCGAATTATGGAAAACGGGAAAGAAAATAATGAAGTACAAGGTAGAGAAAAATGTATCTTACCAAGAGGCACGTAAACAGATATTAAATGTGATGCCTGCCAAAACATATTCCAATGCAGTCAAAAACTCTAAAGAATTTTCTACTCAGACGTTTATTACTATTCCTCCTAAATTATCTCTTATTCAATGGGCTAGATCCATCCTTGCAGATGGTGAGACACTAACAGCAACAAAGACAAAGAGTCCATCAAATTCTACTAATACAAAGCCATCCAAGCCACAACAAGACGTTCCAAACTCAGGCACGTTATTAAAGGAAAAAGATGTTCATCGTACACAAAATAAACCAACTGAACGAACCATGGAAACCGATGAGAAATTAGACAATGATGATGCTGTTCTCATGCTTCATGCTGATGATGAGATGGATATTACTCGCCCAGTCTTTTCAAAACGAGAGAAATATAAACAGGATCGAGGGAAAAACAAACGATCAGACCAATCCATCTAACCTAAACCCAAGTAATGCAGAAAATTATTCAATGGAATTGTAGAGGACTAAGAAGCAATCTTGACGAATTAAAATACCTAATGAACCAGCATGATCCTGCATGTATTTGTCTACAGGAAACGTATTTATCATCAAATTATAGCCCACACTTCTCACGGTATACACTATATAGACGTGACAGATGTTCTGATTCTCCAGCAAGAGGAGGAGTAGCAATATTAGTTCGTGCTAATGTACCATCGAAACACGTTCAGCTTTCCACTAATATAGAAGCAGTAGCCGTTCGTATTGTCCTTGGGATTAATCTCACTCTTGTCTCCATTTATATTCCACCAAACGTACCATGTTCCACTGCAGAACTTGATAATTTACTTAATCAACTACCCCAACCTATATGCTTTCTAGGTGATCTAAATGCTCATCATCCTTTGTGGGGTTCCCCGAACATGGATCGTAGAGGGAGGATGATCGAAACTCTACTTGATAACCATCACTTAACACTACTGAATACCGGTGTGCATACTTATATCCACTTGCCTACAGGTTCTAGCTCTGCTCTAGATCTGTCCATATGTTCCTCGTCCTTGTATCCTAGTGTTGATTGGAAAGTATTAACTGACCTTCACAATAGTGATCACTTTCCTATAATTTGCAAAATACAGACGGATACAAACTATACATCTAACCAAAGAATTACGTGGAATTTTCACCGAGCTAACTGGGAGAAGTTTTCCAAAACAGTGCAGTTTGATAACCAATTGATTCTTACTGCATCAATTAATAATGCCAATAGACACATAGTAGAAGAATTACTCCGAGCTGCTGACAGTGCAATACCTAAAGTTAACATTACAAAACAAAGGTATAATAGTTGGTGGACAAGGGACTGCTTTCTTGCCAAAAGGAAACAAAACAAAGCTTGGAACATTTTTCGCCGAAATGCTACAATGGAGAATCTTAAAAATTATAAACGGCTGAAAGCTGAAGCACGCCGAATTCGTAGAAAAGCTAAACAGGATGCGTGGATTCGATTCAGTTCTACCATCACCAGAAACACTGACCCCAGAATAATTTGGAGAAAGATCCGTATCCTCAGTGGAAAGTATCAACAGACCAAAGCCCCAATCCTGTCCTGGAAAGGAACAGATATTTCCTCTCCAACTGATATTGCAGAGGCTTTAGCAGAAACATTTGCAGTCACTTCATCATCTCAATCTTATGAAGACTCATTTAGACGCAAAAAAATGTCCGTGGAAAAATATAAAATTAACTTTGTTACAAAACAATCTTATTCTTATAACCTTCCGTTCACAATGAATGAACTTAATGAAGCTCTCCAGAATTCTAGAAATAGTTCTGCTGGACCAGATGGCATTTTCTACATAATGATTCGACACCTCAACTCAAACTCAAAATCTTCACTACTGAAATTTTACAACAGAATCTTTGAGGAGAATGTTTATCCTGATACATGGCATCAGTCAGTTGTAATAGCCATAGCGAAACCTGGGAAAGATGCTTCCTCCCCCAATAGTTATCGTCCTATATCTTTGACAAGCTGTTTAGGAAAGGTAATAGAAAAGATGGTTCATAAGAGACTTGTCTGGATTGTTGAAGATCAAAAAGCTATATCATGCCATCAATTTGGTTTCCGCCGTAACAGGTGTACAACTGATGTCCACATCAAGGTTGAAGCTCACATTCGAAATGCTTTTCTTAAGAAACAGCACATGATAATGATAACGTTCGATATTACCAAAGCATTCGATACAACCTGGAGATATGGAATCCTCCAAGACTTATACAAACTTGGACTGAGAGGTAACCTGCCTAGATTCATTCAGAATTTTCTTCACCTCAGGACCTTTCAAGTAAGATTCCAGAATGAGCTGTCCAAAATTCACACACAGGAAGAAGGAATACCTCAGGGATCGATCTTAAGTGCCACACTCTTTGCATTACGTACCAGTAGCATTATAAGAGACATCCCAGCCACGGTAGAAGTTTATATGTATGCAGATGATCTTGCTATTTCCTGTCAATCATCGAACATGGCTACCATTGAAAGACAACTACAGATAGCAATAAACAAAATTGAAACTTGGACAGAAAGCAACGGCTATCAATTAACCGAGGGGAAAACAGCAGCAATACACTTCTGCAAATTACGATCGCTTCATCCGGAACCTGTATTAAAACTGAAAGGCAGAGAAATGCCGATGACAGACTGCATAAGATTATTGGGTCTGAATTTAGACACCAAATTAAATTTTCGTAAACATGTGACCTATCTACGAACTACGTGCCTCCAGAAACTAAACATCCTTCGTGCAGTATCCTCAACATCTTGGGGGTGCAGACAGACAGTCATTGCTGAATTTGTATCGTGTTCTAATCCGGTCACGATTAGACTATGGAGCTATAGTATATGCATCAGCTAAAAACAGCATCTTACGGTCTGTGAACACCATTCAACACAGTGCCCTTCGATCAGCACTAGGCGCCTACAGAACCTCGCCTGTACACAGCTTGTATATAGAAGCACACGACCCTCCGCTTTATCTTAGAAGACAACGCCTACTCTGCCAATACGCTGCCAAAATAAGAAGCTTTCCAACTCACCCTTGTTGGGTATACCTCAACCAACCTTTATGGCCAACACTTTATGAATCTAAGCCTAATGAACCCAGACCTGCTGGGATTCGTCTTCAAGAAATAATAAAAAATTGGAAACTCGATCTCAATAAAATTGCGGAAAATGAAAATATGCCTTTACCCCCATGGAATAGACATCATATAAACATTGATCTTTATTTCGCTCAGTGGCCAAAAAATACCATTCCATCATGTAATATCCGACAGTTGTATGCCAACTATACTTCGCAACACACTGGAAAACTCATAATCTATACGGATGGATCTAAGAGCCAATCACATGTAGGTGCAGCAGCCGTGCTCCCATCGCATGTAATTTCAAAATCCCTTCCAGTTGAGTGCAGCATTCTATCTGCAGAACTATATGCTATACAGCTTGCATTAAGTGAAATATGTCAACAGTCGTCCCTCTCTGTCCTAATATACTCGGATTCACTCAGTGCTATTTCAGCCATACAGGGAAAACGACATTCTCGTCATCCTTTCCTACAAGAAATTGACTTTCTAATCAACATCTGTCAAAAGAAACAATCTGATATAACTCTTTGCTGGATCCCAGGACACTGCGGAATAGAAGGCAATGAAAAAGCAGACATTGCAGCTAAGTCAGCATCAGAACTGCCAAACAGAACAATGCTAGTTCCACACACTGATTTTAGTTCAATAATTATTAGAGAAAGTGAAAATGAATGGGCCCAAATATGGAAAAATGAAATCAACAATAAACTACATGAAATAAAACCTAATCCAGAAATGTGGAACTCAAGCATTAGAGAGAGTCGCAGAGAAGAAGTAATACTTGCGAGACTGAGAATTGGCCATACTCATCTTACTCATTTTCATCTATTGTCAAACAAAAATCCCCCACTCTGTTTTCAATGCCAAGTTCAACTTACAGTAAAACACATTCTTTTGGTATGCCCTCGGTTCAGAAATTCCAGATTCCTTTGTTTTCAGAGTTTATGCAATAACCAGAATCAAGTTACTCTTCAACAGATCTTAAACAATTCTGCGAATATAGATGAATTATTTAAATTTATTCGGCAAATCAGATTTGATAAACAAATCTGAAAAAAATGTTTGATTTACATTAAAAACTTGGAAAGACACATCTTGGCCATTGATGCCCTTGTGTCTTTAAACCCTTAAGCAACAACAACAACAACAGCTTGCATCATTTCCTCGCTCCTTATATATGATTCTTTATAGTAATCTTCTGCTATTTGAATTATGCCTTCTCTGCTATTTATAAGTACACCATCGCTATTCTTCAGTTTCAGTATCATTTGTCTTTCTGTATTACTGCTCATGGCTGCTCATTTAAGTCCTTTGTTTTCCCTTAATTCTTGTTCTACTTTTCTTGTGTTAAATCTTATGTCCTCTCTGAGTCTCTTTCTAATGGCTTTGCATAACTCAGTATACTCAATTTTGTCCTTGTCAGTTTATCTTGCTCTTCATTTGTCGTCTTCGGTTCATCATGACAAGTGTTTCTTGACTAATTTTTTCTTCTTTGGATTTCTTTTTACCTATAAGGTTTCTTGGGCTTTATCACTTTTAGAAAGTTGTAGTATTCCTTTTCGATATCTTGGTCCTGAACGGTCTACAGAAGCTCAGACTTGTTCTTGAGTTCCAGTACACATTGCTTTTTCTTCTCTTCTCTTATCTCAAAGACCTTCGTATTATTTACTCGAGTCAGTTTTTTCCTTTCTTTTCTTACATCAATATCAAGTGTACATCTTACCATTCTGTGATCACTTCCAACATTTACCTTATTCAGGACGGTAACATCATTCACGATATATATTTTCTGTTAGTGAGGATGAAGTCGATTTCATTAGTTGTTAATCCATTTGGGCTCTTCCATCTTCCATGTCCACTTTCTGTTCACCCTTTTCTTGAAAAAACTAGTATTTATAGATACATGTAGTATTTTCTTGAAAATGTTATCACACGTATAATGCTAAATCTTATTCTGGCAACATTTCTGGATTCGTGCGAATTCTGAGGCTATTGTTTGAGTTGTAGAATTAGAAGCATTGAACGCTACAAGATCCACATGGAGACTGAATTATGAGACGTAGACCAACATTCCATTAACTGTGGTAAAAAAAAAAAAAAAAAGAAAAGAAAAGAAAAGCCACTTTTTCTCGAAACGAGCAAAAGTGGCTTCTTGTTTTTTTTTTCGGCCATGATTAAGTTTCATAATTATGCCTTTGCATAATTTTTAGCATGTACATGACTGTCGCATTAATCTTTATTTACTGCGAGTGTATAGTGCACTAAAATTGATCCTTCTTATGCTGTTTTGTTAACTACTTTCATCCATCTTGAAAGCCACAATAGTTTGTGATTCGCCATCTTTTAATCATTGACGCGCATCACAGGCGTACATGTCTAGGAACATGGCCGTGTTCTTACGAATCGCAACTTTATCCCCCCACAACTTTATCCCCCCCACAATCTAGGTTAACATCTTGAATGTCTCGAGCGTGGGCACATATTATCTATGTTTAAGTCGTCATTGGAGTCTCATAGATAACAGCTTGATGAATCATTAAGCGCCAGAATGTCGTATTTCACATTATTACGCCTGTCAGGCCAGACTGTCTCGGAATGTCGCCTAAGGAAACGACAACTGTCGGTCAGGGAAGATACGCACTAATTGCTCCCTCCCCCATTGAAGAAGAACAGCCATAAATTATCCCTGTTGTGGATTCCTCACCCCTTCTTTCTGACGTTTTGGACATGACCGCATACCAGCCCTGTTCATGCACGCGAGATCCCTTGACAAGAATCGTTCCGAGTGTCATCCTCGTGTAGGAGGCGAAGTGATCCGCTTCCTTTGATAGAAGTAACCTAATTATACTCCATCCCGCTTGATTACTGCACACACTCTCTCTCTCAGGCGAGAATATCAAATACAATGGATGAACTCCGATCTTTGGTAATTATCGAGGTCCTCTAGGTTACAGAAAGACTTCAAATGAGATGGTTAATCAAGGGTTCCTAAAAAATAAAAAAAAAACACAGCCATTGTTTCAAACAGGAGAAGATTTTTTTTTCACACTTCTGGTAATTGTTTGAGTGTGATTATTTTATTTTTTGTGAGTGAGTGAGTGTGTTGTTAAATCGAATATCTTTCACATACCAGGCAGAAAAGGCCTCCCCACCCGCCTTATTATAATCGGATACGTTGGGGAAGTTTTCCAATTTGAACACAGAATTCAAACCTTTGGAACAGCAGGTATCAAGGTAAAGCTGATATGAGGTAGAGCTGGTGGGGCAACATATGTGCTGTTCGTGTTTCATTCAATTTACTTTCAATGCAAAAAAATCTTCATTACTAAAAACATAATTCAAATTAATTATTTCACGAGAATTTGCTTTTACTATACAGAAAATTACGTGTATCAAAATATAAGTGCTAATTGATAAACAACTGTAATTCGATTGATAAACAATCGTAAAAGTGTGGAAATATTATAAATAATCACTTCCTGTGTCCAGTTATTATTATTATTATTATTATTATTATTATTATTAACTGGATACAGGAAGTTAATAATAATAACTAGAAAACCAGTTATTTCATGTTCAGATAAAAGGTCCCAATCCTGGACAGGATATTCCTTTATTTTCAGTAAATCTGACAAAACGTATGTTCTCACAGAAACTGTATCCGTGTGGAAATTCAAAACAACTGCAATCAGCACCATTTAGTTAAACACTTTAATTTTCAAAGTTTTTAACTAAACTTTGAAAATTAAAGTGTTTAACTAAATGGTACTTGTGTGGGCAAGTACTTGTGAATATTTTAAGACTTGATTTTGTGTTATGCTGGCTTGACCGAGTTTTTAATGGCATTCTCTGAAAATAGTTCCTGGTCCTGATTACTGCTCTGAAGTTTACAGTTAGGTACCTTTGGGAGTTTTCAGCCTTTTCTTTGTTTCTTTATCCAAAGTCTGGGGAGTGCAGTCTTGTGCAATTTGGTGGGCTAGCGTTGTGTTTGAGATTTCAGAAGACTGTATACCCTTCACAAGCTTAGCAAAGTGCCAGCCTTCATTCTGTAAATGGACAATAGATTACTTCATGATTCAAACTGTGTACTCACAATTTTATCAGTATTGACTGTCTCCAAAAACATTTTTGAAATTTCCTTGAAATAGTCAGTTTTATTCAGATGGCTGTCTTTTCTTTTTGTTCGCTGCTACAAATAAAAAAAAAACTAATAATAATAAAAGGGCCCCTTTTAGATAACACTTGACCTCCGGCGTTCTGCTGCTGTTGGAGGTGAACCTCTAACGTACTTTTGTTTTTCTTTCATTTCATCACGAAATGGAACCGCTTCCTTGAACTGCTTCTTTAGCACGCCCACCATCACGATAGCGAAGTCCTGTAGTTTTCAAAGGTTCCCAATTTGGATGGTGTCAATCCACTAGTCACGATTATTCTAATGGATTCTGGAGACTTCCCCCCAGTACAGGCTTGCTGCTCGTTGAAAAATACCTCATTATTATAAAGACTCGGTATTTCGGAAACTGCCTCTAACAAGCTACCTCTCCAGACAGGAATTCCAGGGAAAATTTTAAAAGAAGGATGTCAAGTATCGATGCAATTTTAAGGCACAACAATTAGGGTTCGTATACTTTTCGTAAGAATTTGTGCAGATTATCGCATATAGCTGCATGTGAAAAGTTAAATGAGATCAGGTTCACATTTGGTTTCTTGTACCAAGCAGAATATTTATCTGGTAAACTCATCAAACCGGAAGTAAATGAATCTCGGCAGTAGGTGGCTCTGCAGCAGAAAACTGGAGGATGAAATATCACACCAGCATCCAGGCTGAAATATTCGATACATGATAGTCTCGTAAACTTTGCTGGTTACTGAGCCAGTGGGACAGTTGAACGAGTTCAACACGATTGATGAACTTAATTGTATTGTGTGTGGGGGTGGGGGAAGTATCAGTAACATTTCATACAGCTCAAGGAATTTATTTAAAGTGGCCTGGACAACACGTCTGTTATTGTAGACGTTGAATTAAATATTTTGTCTTTGTAGGTCATGCCAACAATCTACAACGCTCTATCCTACCATTCCCATGCCATCAAGGCCGTTTATACCGGGTCCCGATATTGCGTGGTAGTGGCAAGCACGCATACAGCCAAGACAAGGGGCAGCTGGGAGTGGCTTTTTTTTTTTTTTTTTTTAATATGTGTGTATATAAAGGATTAATTTCTAAGGTCAGCGAAATATTTTTTCGGTTTTAATTCTAGCACGTATCATTGAACACTGCTAGAAAATAAGAATTCATTAAGTATTAAAAATCCTGAAGTTAGCTACTAGGCTAACTTCAGTATTTAAGCAGCCGGCCATGGCCCAAGGCCATGCATGTATGGTCTGCAAGAAAACTGGAGCATGCTGATATTACAATAATGTTATGGCATGCTTATATTTGCTTATAAACAAATTGGATACACTTCCTGTATATTAGCTTACATCGTGGCGTCATGCTTACGTTGTCTCGATCATCTGGACTTAAAGCTCACATCAATTATTCTTTTTTGCGATTAGTAGAAATGATTGCCTAACGCCGGTCTGGCAATCCTTACTCCAGCCTACCGTGGGAGTGATGTTAAATGACTCCTCTGTCTCACTCTCTCTCGAAGCTCTCTTTGCCTCTGTGGGACCCGCTCCTAATTTATAGAAGGATTTTGTTGAAACTCGCAGGGAGCTCTTTAATTAGTGAGTTCAGTGCCACTTTAAATCCATCAAACCTTCTTGTGATTACACTGCCTCCTTCTCATAAAATACCCTCTTTCTTGCCCATCGATCCCCTTCTTCCCGACACCTTGTTGGTGTATCGTTTTGAAAATAACTCTAACGACGCAATCTCAATTACGCTCTGCCCCTTGTGGTTACGAGTACTCTGCCTATGGCCGTTACGGGAAGATTGCTTGACTACATTTTGCTGGTACTCCCACGCATTCACGAATGAAAAGCAATAATAAACAAACTTTCTGTTTACTCTCCGGGACAGCTATGGAATGAGACCTCAGAGATGTCTAATCCAGATGTCAAATCTGTCTTAGACCTCTTGTGATTGTTTTCATAAGATCTCTGATAAGTTCACATAACTTGTGATGGTTATATCATCTGGCGAACTGCATCCTGCGTTCTTCAGCAGGTTACGTTTTTGACCTCTGTTTGAGAAAGCAGCTTTTATTTTCATTTGATTACTGCTTCTTTCAGTATACTTGCGCAGAAGAGACTGGTCATCCTCAATATTCGCTTTTTATTTTAATTTTATGCCAGAAAAAAAAAAATGATATAAAATGTTTACATTGTTCGCCCTCAAAAATATAGTGAGGATTCAGTGAAATACAGTCAGGTTTTCATATGAGTAGCGTAACGTGCTCTTTGACGCCAAAGACATCATCTACTCAAATTCACTAGAAGAATGAACTTCTTCTGGTGAGTTTAAGTTGTTTATTTGAGAGATATGGTTGAAGAAAAAAGACTGGGTTGGGAAAATTTGGTTTTAGGAGTGCTGGAATTCTTTTTCTTGTAAATGGTTCTCTTTAGGTTAAAAAGAATTTCCCTAACACACAGGAATGACATTGGGGCATCCAACTCGCTCATAGGTGCAAGCAATTTAAGCCATTCTGTTCCACCATTAGATTGAGTATCCTTTTCTGCACTTTCTTTCGACACAAGAGTTCGTTTATTAGAACGCTACCCACCTCGAGGAGCTTCCACTCCGCGGTAGTCAATTTTGAAGACATCAGACTTCTTAATCACAACAGCAAATGTTGGATGATATACAACACAAAAGCCCCGCCCATTCCCTAGGTTTCTTCACCGTAATTAGGCATTATAATGTAGGTAGGCAAAGTACGACCTGAACTAATCCTTAATTTAATAAATCTGCAATCGATACAAATCTCACTGAGAAGAATCCCTGGGAAGAAGGTGTCCAGTCCCAGAAAGAAGACGATGCAATTATTTGTGTGAAATGTCTCCTGGTTTGCCACTGACTGGCTCAATGCCTCCTGTGGTGATCAACAGGGACATTTTTATCCGCATTAAGTAGTGAGGCCACTTTCCTTTTGCCAATTATAATTTGCATATCCCAAAATCAAAAAGGCGTCAAATTTATTTCGGAGTTCGTTTTTATTCTTCATTATCAAACGATGCTTGTTGCCAGTACAACTTTGCGCGTGAAGAACTTTACTTTTCTTCCAATCCTGTGTAAATACGTGTTCATTAAATTACAGACGTTCACAAGTTAAAATAACATTTTGCAAGGGATATACTAAACAGCATTAAAGTTTAAGGGTTTAACTTCTGTAGATTTAAATTCTTATCAGTGTACAGACGGAAGGCACATCCAGCCGAAGCACTCCAAACATCTTCCAGTCTCCATCAAAAGTCCTTGGCCAACAAAGTGCCCTTTGTGAGGAGCACGATTATACGAACATCACTTTTCATATCAACAGTTTCTTTTGTGGCCCGAAAGGCACCCTTCAGCGGACAGTAAGAAGTTAATGAGGCTCGTGCACACATTCTCTCTTTAATCACACACCGACAATTCCGAGAGTATTCTTCGGGCACGATTAAAGGCGCTTTGACCCCCACATCCTGCGTATCTAACGAGGGTGATTATAGGGTACACGTGAACACTGATAAAGAGGAATATGACGTCATTTTATCACATCCAAAACGTCCAACCCTTGCCCCTCTGCCGCGAGGTGTATCCAGTTACGAAGTATTAAGTGGGCCAAATGAATATCGATCGTAAAGAAGCGGCGAATGACTGTTCCCAAATAATCTAGTGTGCACTAATGGTTCATTGGCATTCGACACTGTCAGAGGGAACTTTGACGGGGCTAAATAAGATTCCAATTGAACTGGAGTGGATCAAGGACGGTAAGGCGCTGCCAAGTGCCGTCAATAACTGTTAGTTGAGTTCTTTTTTGGACGCCTTCCTGCGAAGGGTCAACGACACCGATGGCAACACCACGAGGAGGTATACGACCACCGTAATTGGCACATGAAAGTATCCAACCCTTCCCACAAGCGCGGCAAATGACCTCCCTCCCATCCCGCCTACTTCCATTTTCAAGAACTCCACGGATATAAATTAGGCCAACCGATAAATCCTCAGGGTACAGCCAGACAAGCACCTGGCAGCCAAACTCCTGCACTCCGTTTCGAGGCTGCAGAAGATACTAGTGGAAGATGTTTTGGCAGCTGGGATCGGTCGGATGACAAAACTGACTTCCGATTAGACAGAAGAAATACACGTCAGAGGCAAAGAATTGACGTTGGACGTAAGAACATCCTTCCTACAGCCAACATCTCTGTCATCAGTTTGGACAAGAGAATGGGGAGGGGTGAAGAGTGAAAAATTAATTGTAACAAGCTGTAAGCATCACTCTGTCATAGCTCTCTAAACTTTGTGTGTTCTAAAACTGGTTTCTGTTTCTGGGATGTAAAATCTCAGAAGCTGTACTTCCACCTGAGACTAGTGACATTGAACTCAGCTCAACAGGCCTCAGTATTTCCCGGATCAGAATTCTTACTCGGATATTTCCCAGTAGGAGGCGAGTGTAAGATACTATCTTGAACAAGAACCTGGCACAGTGTTTTTCCAGATTATTATCGATTACAGCAGGATGGCAACCAATCAGGAGATTTCGTGCTCTATCGTGGTGGTCCGCTATAGAGGAATCAAAGCTTTATCAAGGAAACTACTGACTGAAGAACCAGAGAGTGAAAATCTAATCTATTTTGGGATGTGCCGAGTAGGACTGAACTTTAAAACGAGATTGTCTGGTCTGTCTGATAGAAACAAGATTATTTAGTGTTCAGACTGTATCTTCGCCAGTTCATCATATTTAAGCGGATTTCGATAGAATATGTATAACCTTGAAGAATGTACATGTTTCATCGAGTGAGCCTGATAAAAATTTGATATTATGTATCCAGAAAAGTAACTCTTTCCTGGAAGCAAAATTGTATTTTGAATCCAAGAATTAAAGTGATTCTTAAAAGTGAATTAGTTATTTTGATCGTAATCCTTGGCTGAGTTAGTCGGTCTCAGGCGTAGATAGCAATGTTTCCCCCCCCCCCCAGAAACTGGGGTTTTTACGTCCTGGAAAACGGGCAGATCGACCAGAGAACACACGCAATTGACAGTCATAATACATACACGAGTATATGTAAGAAATTACGGGTGGCCCTAATATAATAATTTGAATTTTTTGTGGTCTGTGACGAGTAGTCCGTTATAAAGGGAATTATTGCTAAATATCCATTGAAGAATGGCAAATATAAGAATGTTACTTTACGCTATAACGATTGAAATATACTATGCTCCATAAAATATCCAAACGCCTCAGTTTTCAATAGACCAAATAGCTAAGAGCGGTATCAAGAGAGGCTTGTGGTCCACATCAGTTTGTTGTTCTCGTCATGTCACGCACAGCCGAGCTAGATGATTTCGAGACTGGCGTAATTATCGAATGTCATTATGCTAGTTTACCAAATTTGCGCAATTGCTCACAGCCTGTGCCATCCAAATTCCGTGATGTTACCATGAAATGGAAACGAGATGGTACAACCATCGTCCAGCGGAAGCTCACTCTATATGAGCAGAACGATCTTGTCAGACACCTCTAAAAAACCGCGCCAGGAGTTAAAGGCGTTAACTGGAGTTGTGATCCGTACGAGCATTACGTATGGATGTCCATAGCTTTGGTTATTAGGAATGATAGGCTTCATATAAGCTAAACATCACTAACCTCAATCAGCGGTTTTGCCTTGCATGATGCAGCGAGTGCCGTAATTGGTTCATAGACCACTAATTCATGGTCCTTATTGACTCCTAAATCGGTTCTATGGAGTGACGAATCCATTACTTCCTATTCTGATCAGATGGGCAGATGTGGAGAATGCCTGGAGAGCGAACGCTCCGGGAGTGATTGTGGCATCAATTAAATTCGAAAGGGAGTGGTGTGAGACTGTTTCTGATGGTTGTGCGAGGAACCACGAACGCCGACACTTACCTTAACATTTTCGACAATTCCATGCTAGCAACAACGTTTCAGTTTTTTTCTTTGATACGGACTCGTGTTTCTTTCTACAGGACAAATATTCCATGCCATACTGCTGGCGCTGTTCGTGGGCAAAGTCCAAACGCTAAAATATCTAGTGGAGAATCTCGATTTGGTCTCTACTGAACACATGTACGATGAAGTGGAACGTGCGATGACAGCCAGAATAAAACTTTGGTATCTCATGTGGTTCTTGTTCTGCACGAGGAATCTAAGAGTACGCCCACTACAGTTCTGGAAAGCCTTCCTCGGAAGATAGTGTGTCGTAGTGACGAAAAGGGACGCCCTGGAGTGGCCCTGGTGGGTAGCTCAATTGGTATAACCGTATAACCGTCTTCCCCCACACCTGGTGGAAAAGCCCCGAATTCGAATCCCGTCAATGACGCGAGGAATTTTTTGAGTATTTGTACCAGCTTGGGTGAGTTAATCGGTCTTGGGCGAGGGTAGCATGGTTTTTTCTCCAAGCAAATAGCAGATCGACCACAGAACACATGCAGTTTTCAGCCATATAACTAAAGGCGCAATATGGCCCCTCAGTTGCTAATTCCCCTAAAACTCTACAATAACCAACCTTCTGTTAGAGTGGCAGTAACGTCAGCATGAAACTGACGTGTGTCCGATTATTTTCTGGAGGGTAGCGGATAAATAATCCGCTACCTTCCTGGCGTTTTCCCTACGAGTCCAAAAATGCTTTCTTTGCGATGCACGATTCTGCAGATATGCGTCTCTGGTTCAATTTTGATCCTCGTTGACGCAATTGTGTTTTGTGTCCGCTCCTCACAGTTCAGGAAGCGAGTGTACGGGAATGGTGCGGGTGTTTAATGCTTGGGAAAGCCTCAAAAAAGCGTAAAACGATGGTCCCCTCTGTTCCCTTCTCGTGAACCAACAGCTAACTGCGTATTTAGTAATCACTCGAGCTCGAATCGTGGTCACTCAATGCACGTGTGATTGGAAACCTGAGTGAGAAAAAAGATTTCTTTACATAGCAGTGTTTCACTATACATTTATAAATTTCTGTTATGTAAACATCTAAAACACGCATTTCAAAATAAAATAAAAAATGGGGGGACGAATTGACGTGGGTTGACTACCGTACCCCCTACCGTCTGCGGGTTAAAAGGCTTATCCTGTTTATTTGGTGCGCACGAGCACTGCAGTTGCTCTCACTGCGAGACCCCAGAAGGAAGTGCAGACAGCACACTTACAAGCAACTTGTTCCTAATGGGGACGGGGCTGCTCGCCCTGCACTGATAAGATGTGTTGGCTTTCATTTCGAGGAGCTCCGGTTCGGTCGCTGCAACGACGGTGCAACTCGATACTCCCGTCACTCCGGCTCAGCGGGAGGTCGGGAAGCGACGCCAATGCGAAACAATACTTTTACGCTTTTCCAACACCCTTCCACATACTCCCACGTGCCACTCAAAGACATTTGGGCGGCAGGTGAAATGGCCGGGAGATTCCTTCGGAGCATGTTGGCCTGCCCTCAGCCGTGTGCGGCTGAACTCAATCGAGTTAATTTTTCGGCAGTTGAGGGCATCTAAAACAGAGGTCAAATATTTTGACGCAGTCCACAGGTTATTCTAACATCCAAATAAACGTTTCGGGAGGTCTTTCTCGCTCTTCAGCACGTACAAATTGCAATGCTGCAACGGAAGTGCTGATTGACCGAAGCGTATATTATTTTAGTATCATGATTGGATTAAGAATTGGATTATACACGACACAAAGGTTGACAGGGCGATTAATGAGAGTTTTCGAGGTAAGCTACTGAAATAAGGTCTGCAAAAATTAGGCAGATTGGTGATTGGAACAAAGGGGTACTCTTACCAAGAAAGGCTTCAGTTCTGCAAATGCAGCGTCTGGAGACTAGGCACCTGCGAGATGACTAGATTGGGCAAGCTCAATGTTGATGGCATTCTTCCTCTTGCTGAGACTACACACATGAGGGAGCATAAATTGAAACAGAAAGAATGGCTGCAGAATAGACGTTTGCCTTCAACCAGCAGGTAGTTGATTATTGGAACAGTTTTCATCTGGTGTTCTGGAAGCGGTAGTTTGAATGAATTCAAGGAAGAATTAGATAAATTGTTAGAGGGAGATTGGCAGGTGATGTGGTAACTTTTTTTTTTTTTTCTGGCTGATGCTTTAATAAGTCTTGCATCAGTTTTCCACTACTAATACTAAGAAGCTATAAATGCGACGAGGGACCATTAAGTAAACACAGTTTTAATTTTGTCATTACACATGTTGAATTGGTTCTTTGGTCTATATTTGGTCAGTTAGTAGTTAAGTGATCTAAGCGGGAGAAGTCATGTTTTTCATCCAGCCAATAGCCCAACTGATCATAAAGTAGTTCAGGTGTAAAGATTAAGCCAAATGTTAGTCAAATGGATAAAAGCTCAACATAATATTTAAAAATAATGTCTAAATAGTCAAGTATAGAGAGAAGAATTTGTTTATATAGCGTTAAAATACCACAATCACTTGTGAAGGAAGACGGTGAACGTTAATTAATCCAACTAAATTGAATACTCTGGGAACAATATTAATCATCAGCAAACAATTTCCAATTTTCACTTGCTGATTGAAAATGTTCGAAAATACGGGCTGATGCTCACGTGCATTGCTCATTTGGTCAATCTGTCTGCGCGTGAATTTAAAATAATTGTTTTCTTTTAACCTGGCCACTCCATAATTTGGCTCCTTGTAATCCTCGTGAACAGGGTTTTTTTGTCTGTAAATTGTGGGTGTTGTATTTCTCCGTTTTCATATTGGGGGAGGGGGGAAATGCCGCATGATCCTCGCTGGACCGACTCATTTGACCGTTGCCGAGAGAAACCATAAAATTTTCTCTTCTAATGGGCAGCATCGCTGAAGAACCGGACCATTTTCCTTCTTCCCACTTAGCTGCCTCATCCAACCATCACTTGTGAACGCCTCTTTTATGATTGACTAAATTTTATAATTTCGTTCTTCCGAGTTATAAAGTCATCGTGGTTGATTTTCATTCCAAAGAGTATTCTTTGATTTAAGCAATTTCTCCTTACCTCTGCTACTTGAACAGGAAGTCAAATTTTTAATGGCTCATTCGTCGAAATGATTTCTTACAAAGAAAACAGGGCAGCCCAAGCGTAGATTGTTCACTCCTCAATCTCTCTACTCGGAGAGCCCCCGAGGGAAAGTCACGACACCAAACAAGGTTCGATGTAAGAAATCTCCCCAGGTTAAAATTCTACCCACATTTGTTCTCAGGGCCACGCTATTCGATTTGTATTTAATTATGAGCGAGACTAATGGAAACCAACCGATCCAGAAGCCAACAACGCACTGCCTTCAGCAAAGTTGTGAGAATGGCGGTGGGCAGATAAGTAGCGGGCTAGTTCGAGCCCGCGTGGACGCCTAATGACATCATTAACAAAGAATGAGATAAAGTACCGGGCAGGTGGACCACCGGCAGATAGGAATGGGCCTTGTACCTAGAGGCGCGTGTGGGTTTCGTGCGATCACGCACTCCATAAAACTTATCTGCAGGGAGTTATGGACGCGCGCTTTCCCTTATGATCCGGTGGCTTCAGAAGTGAGCACGACATCGCCCCTCGATTTTCATTCCTTCAAAATAAGCTTCGGCGCACTTATGTCGCGACAACGTGAATCACAACCGATTTCAAACGTTAGTCATTGAGTGACGTGCGATGCACTTGAATTCGTCACGTATTGGTTGAGAGAGAGACATGTCTGACAATCATTGGTTGACAACAATTGTTAATCATGACTTTGATACTGAAAATCCAACGTGACAAACTTCCAAAATTTTTCTTTAACGCATATTAGATAAGTTAATGTTATTCAATAACATTGTTTCTTAAAGGCTTATTTGAAATCAAACCAATAATTACCCTATTTTAGGTGAACTAACCTTAAATTAATAAAGTTAGGTTACCTAAAATAGGATAATTAATAGTTTTTAATTAAGCATATAGGAAATTTTATTGTTATCAAGGAGAGTTTACATTATTTAAAATTGATTTTAATAAATACTTCACAATACTTGACAATGAAGTTGTCAAGCTGTCGATCCATCATATCTGGGACTTTAAACCGAATTCGTCCAAAAAGATGGCTAGTCAGATTAACGAAATTAATGGCTCCACAGCCTCATATGAAAGTCCCAGTTTATGGTTTACTTTTAGAGTATGCAAACTGTCTCTTCGTTGGTTAAAAGGGAAAATTTATGTCACGCCTAAATTGGACCTTTATGTTATTTGAATCCAACGAGAGAAGCTCATTCCTACTATGTGGGTGGCGGAGGGGTCTCGTGAAGTTATCGTTGTCATATTTATTCCTGAGAGAACTGCCAAGTTTCTTTTTGGTATTCATTAGCTCGTGCTACATGCCAAAACCCTACCATTACTGCCACTCACCTAAAGTAAACAACACTAACAGGGGAAAAAAAGTTGACATCGACAGCAATTACTGTTATCAGCTGAAAAGTAAGAGTGATATTAGCGAGGATGCATCGTCAGACAGAAAAAAAAAAGATAGTCGAGGTGCAGTATATTTGTGAGGTGGTTTCTGTCGCACAAATAACATAAAACTGACTTCCGCTTACGTAAGTTCAAATGTAGTGGAGTTGGCGACATTTTCAATTTCCTGGATCTCAAATAATAATACTGTAATAAAAAAGAAAAACGCTTTGTCTAACACGGTTTTTCTTCTCATGATAGTTTTGTTTATGAATATTTTTTATTATAAAAGATTAATAACCACTATATTATTTTATTTGATGTTTTAATATTAAACCGAGGACGAGGAATAACTTTCCCATTGAGGAAAAAAAACCCAATTTATTAGGCAAACTTTTAATTTTCAAATTTCGTCCCATATATGCAAAAGATGTCCATATAGTAAAATGCAATCTTAAAAAAAAAACAGAAAAAACAGCGGGTATATGTACCTCGGTGCCTTTTCATTGAAACCGCGTGTATATTTAAAAATTATAATTTTTTTTTAAATTATTAGATATAGTAACATTTAAAAAAGTGTTATTTACTTCATTTTTATATTATATGTATATGTGAGTGTTGGTTCAAACCCCTTGGCGTATGTTCGAAACTTTCCCCAATATATAACTTCCGTTTCGCTATGAAATTCACCAAACTCTCTGCCTCAACCACTA
Organism: Mastigoproctus giganteus; assembly: GCF_048544385.1. Classification (NCBI taxonomy): domain Eukaryota; kingdom Metazoa; phylum Arthropoda; class Arachnida; order Uropygi; family Thelyphonidae; genus Mastigoproctus; species Mastigoproctus giganteus. The sequence continues at coordinate 242,520,387 of NC_143578.1, forward strand.
CCAGTTAATTGATTGCAGTGATCTATAACACACTGTCCGAAGATAAACTTCATGAGATCTTACTCCTTGAGATTTTATGGATGTGATCCCTAGGTCTTGTTTTCCCTACCAGTGAGAATATTTCTTCTCGTTAAATTTTAACCATGCCTTTCATATAACAGAGATATGCTCAGGCCCTGAATGGGACCAGTAGATGTTTAGTTGACCAGCAATCCACACAACCGAGAAGTTTCCTGGGAGATTGAGTTGGCCAGCTTCGGTCCTTATCCCCAATATTTGATAATTAAAGTTGCCTTCGTGTGGAAGATGTACGGACTCAACACTGTTGTTTCAATTAGCGGAAATTCCACTCAGAGACAGACTTTAGCAACCGTTGCCAACACAAATCTTTACGGTTTCAAGCTAGCTGTTTTGACATTCTCTCCTCCATTGAACAAAGAACTCTCTAAAAGGAGGGCAAGCAGAACAGAATGTGCAGCCCCAAGGATTCGCCTCCAAGCGTTATTTGCCCTCGCGTGCATATTCCACCCACGCTGTCCCTGCGTGGCAACACGGTTCAGCCTCCGAAATAAACAGAAAAAAATAAAAAATAAAATAACGGCATCCATTACGTCTTGTGGCTACTGAACATTCCGTTTCCTCTGGTAATTTTAATTACAACAGAAACTACTGCAGGCTGCGAAACAGGGAACGCTTCATCGCAACAATCCCCCCTAACAACACCGATGCACGTTTCAGATCGCCAAAGACCCATCGAGGAAGCGTAACAACCCGCACGTGTCAGCTAGTGATAAATGACATCGCGTAGTTGTGGTGTTTCTTGCTGGGGGTCACGTGCGACGCTTAATTTCTCACCTCGCATCCCAACAGACCTTTTGCAGTAACGTTCTGTCTCGGACGTATCACGTTTATAATTGATGGTCCTTAATGACGCGATATCCCGTGGTGCAATGCCTTGTCTCAATGTTTTCTTGCACTCCAATCCTAAGGAATGCTGAAGTGTTATTTCAAAGTCCCCAAGCGGGGCCTGCGTTGTCTTCCAGCAGTCGCTGAATTAAAGTTCTGTTCTAAGTCCCTTACTGATCCTCTAACTCAGACTGTCACAGCTTTCCGAGTAGGACTGGCCAGTTTTCCCCTTCTAAGGGAAAATTAGCATTAGTAGAGGCATATGATGCAAGAAAGCAAACTTATGCAGCATCAGCCAAAAAAAAAAAAAAAAACCACACTCCCATTTCACTCCTCCGTTCGTTCGAAATACCTGTCTAGCTGAGCCTTAAATTTATTTATGCTATCAACTTCCACAACAAGGGATGGAAGTCTGTTCCGCCAACCAACTACCCGCTGACTAAAGGCAAATTTTCGTACATCTATCCTACATCTGTCTTTCCTCAATCTGAAATTGGCCAGCCTCACTAAGTAATTCCACAGCACATTCGTATTAGTACACATAACCAACAGCAGTGCAATATTTGTGAAAGAAATATAATGGATATTAAGCCTTTGCCCAAGAAAATGTGATCTCCTGATTAAATATCCTCACTGGTAAAAATATTAGAAACCTTTATTGGGGAAAGTAGGGGCCGTATTTGACCAAAATTACAGGCAGTACATGTCGTAGCACTTATTCCACTAAGTGTCTGAGGGAGTAGAGCTCCAGATTTGATCATTCTTCTGTTGGGGTAGTTAATCGACGCTGTGTTATAATCGGTAGAGAACTGAGAAGCCAAGATGTCCTTTCCAAGATATCCGAGACATTCTCAATTGGATCCAGATCTGGAGAATTAGGCGACCAGGGTAGAGGATAGAAACCGTGGGAACATTCCTCAAACCATTCATATGGAAATTTTAAACGGTCGATAGTTGAGTTGACGTATTGAATAAATCCAGACAATCCGAGTAAAATTGAAGCATTACAGGATGAAGTTGGTCCGACGCAACAAAAAGATATTCATGAGTGGACCCAGTCCGTGCCAACTGAACACACTGCATGCCATGACACCACCATAGTGGAGAGAGACAGTGTGGTGCATTGCTTCATCAGGATTATGTCACCCGTTCGCTCTACCACTGGTACAAAGAAAAAAGCATAAATCAAAAGTCATCAGACCTCATGATCTTCCATTTTTCCACAATCTAGTCTTGTCTTTGGCGACACCATTACAGTTGATTCTTTCGATTTTTTACAGAAAGAAGTTACTTTCATAGAACCATACGAAGTACCGGCCGCATTTCTCACTTTTTGAGCTGTATTTTCCTTTCGTGTTCCACTCACTGTATAATTTTGAGATGCTTCCTTTCGACACACCAGTGATTTCTTTTGTTTTCTGAATTGTAGTTCCTGCTAAACGCGCTTCAACAGTATTTACCTGATCTGAAAGAACTTGTGATCATATCATGTGGCAGCCTACATTTGCGTGTACGTTTTATTATATGTTGAGCCAAATGCAAAAGGTTTCTAATATTTTGACCAGTGAGCGAATTTTCTCGTTGTTTGTAAAGGCTTACGGCACTTGTGCTATTTGGGAGATAATGCGCCGTCCCGACTAAATACTTATGACGATTCTTAACTTTATTTCAATATAGAATCAATAAACTGCAAATGCAGTAGTATATAGAAACAGTTAGGTCATTGGTGGTAGAAGACTGTAATGAAGATGCAAATAATACCATGAAGACTTAGAGAGCATTGGGAAGAAAACTGCATAGATGGTCTTCACCAACAAAATAGGAAAAATCAACTTTCAGCCTTTGTGATAGGCACCTTAGTTCATGAACTTCGCACCCTAGATCATCAGCCTCAGGAATCCCCAAAAAGTAATATGTTATTGAATTATTGCTCCTTTACTCTCCGTAGCTGAGTGGTCAGGAGCGGGAGTGCAGTAGCGCACGTTCTTTGAGTAGACCGGGGTTCAAGCCCCTGACTGCTGAATACGGTCCATCTGCCAACCCGCACTGGACCAGCGTGGCAGATTATGGTCCATTTCCTTCAGCATGAATTGTTGAGGAGGCTTCCATCCTGCAGTGAATTGATAATGGCTGCGCTTTACCTTTTTTTTTTTTTTTTTTACTTCTTTATATCACGTGCCTGTTATCAAAGGGAGCTTCACCTCTCTGACTCTTGTGATGGCTAAATAGGATTGATGGGAAACCGTTTACCGCCTCCATTTCTAGTATGAGACAAACTAGGGAACTCTAATTTGAGTAATATAAAGAATTAAAACCACAATTCAACAGTATATCACAGTTTGTTCTGGAAAGGCATTTTGCCATCAAATGCTGTAACATCGATCCCAAGAAACTGCGCACAGGAAGGAAACCCTTATAGACTTATAACACCATTCCAGATGTAAATTCTCAAGAAAATAAAAGTGCTATTGACAATTCGCTCCAGCATCACTCGCCACCTTAGCGTGATCCCAGTCTTATCCTGCAGAAGGGCACCTCTGAAACTCAATCGATAAGATGCACCCATTCCACTATGTTTAAATCAGCCCTGCAAATCAGGCATTTAATCCTAACACAAACTGTAGAGGACTAGTGAAGTTGGAAATAGAGCTGTTGTTTTCCCTCATAACTAAGATCTAAATAGAAGGAAATGCTGCCTTCCAATAAAACATAAGTTTTCCTGCTAAATTTGAGCGCTACTTAACGGTGACCCAGCTTTATCGAATGTCCCGACTGTCTTGGGTAATGTATTTCTCGAAAACAGCCTTGAGAGGGAGCGTGGACAGTTTTATGTACACCCAGCCTTTTTTTTTTTTTTTTTGTTTTTATGTTTGTAATGTGCCGATAAAAGTTTATACAAAGTTTCATTTGAATAGCTTTGATCCGTGCCGAATCGCAATTCAAAATATTTGCGAGCAAATATTTGTGCCACCCTGCGGAGAAACATCAAAGAAGCACCTGAACGTGGTTAAAGATTTGGTACTTTTGTAAATTTTGAACGTGACTGATGGCGTTCTGTATTTACAGAAACACCCAAGACATGACATTCGGAAGACGTTACATTGTCCTTACATCGCCTAAATCAAAGTTTTTCCTCGTGCCTTCTTCCGAAGGTCAAATCCCCTAAATTATTGTTTGTTATTTCCCGGTCATCGTCCTCCATATACGAGTTCAGTATATTTAGATAAACTTTGTCATCTCCAAGGTGATAAATACGTTGATTATTTATTCAGCATAAATCTGCATTACTTGGAATCTAGTTGTTGTTGTAGTAGGGTTTTAGGAGAATCAGCGACTAAGGCCATATTACTCCGTATATACTGCCTGGAAATTGTGTGTTCTGAGGTCAATTTTCTGTTTGTTGAATGAAAAACCCAAGTTTCCGGGAGGAAAAACCATACTACCTTCGCCTGAGACCTCCATATACGAGTTCCTAACTCAGCCACGTTGTGAAAAAAAGCCATAAAAATTTCTCCCATTGCTGGGAGGAATTTTTAATGGGTCTTTTCTTGCAAGGATAAAAAAACACTGATGTTAGTTTAACATTAATAAACTTGATGTGGTTAATTTTTAGCTGCCTTTCGCGGTAATGCTTATTTTGCCATGATTATTCCTCTACAAACGTGGAACTGCGTCGCTTGGCTCAATGATTTTTGATGAAATCTTGGAAGTCTTTGATAAAATTAAGGAGCTTTAATAAGAGACTTATTTTACCAAGGGTCTCCAATATTTCATAGTAATGTTTTGTCCCAAATTCGGAAAATTTGCACTACCTACGCTAAAATTTCGATTTTTCTAACAACAGACTACAGTTTGAAAAGTGTTGAAATATATACGAAATGCATCCACTGTATTTATGATGAGATAAATCTAACTTTCCTTATTTAAAACAAATCGCACACAGCAGTCCACAAAGTATGGACAAATTTTTCCTGATAATTCGCATTTTGAAAAGGAGGAATGTCTTTGAGGGAGGGACACAAAGAAGGGGAAGCGCATCTTTCCAGATGGCGGCTGCGCACCCATTGGAAAGCTGGTGTAGCGAGCAAACCCAGTGCTTAATCAACTGTCAAGAAGGTCTGACAAATTCCAGATGCAGTTTTATGGCATACTTAAAGAGGCCCCCAAGCCCAAGCAATACAGTTAAGAGGGATTAGCACGCGCGTAGAACAAGAATATTGTGAATTTTTTCCCTCTTGCTTATTACAGGCTCTGTAAAAAAAAAAAAAAAAAAAAAAAAAGGTTATTGGGTGAGTTAAACGATAACTGATAACCAGTTACACCAAGCAATAATCACCGTAGATATTTTGGATCAAACCCACGACCTAAAATCTCTTTACTCTGAGAATTTGATTACCCAACTTGGCCTCCTTTGAGAGACAGAAGGGCTGTAAATATTGTTAAGCAACACTCCACTCTAAGTGGAGTGGAGTGCATTGTCTAACCGTATTTAGAGATTTCTTATGGCGACTAGTCATGTCACGGACTCAGGTCGTGACAAGTGAACATGTGATAATTTCTTAAGAACAAATGAAATCGATAGGTAAAAGACTAAAGACTATTGTACTTAGAACTACTAAAAGTTAACTGGAAAAAGTTGTACACTTTTTTACCAGATGGCCGAGAACGTGTGAGGATATGTAAGTTGTTTAGTGCGATCTTATCATCCCGATACATAAATAATATTTTAGGGTAGAGCTCCAAACTATGTAAAATTCAAACTGTGACATTGGTCAGTGCATTTGCATCATTACAAACCAATGTACAATGTTCTCTGTAGATTGGTTTGTGTCGGTTTTACAAGAAATTCTTTAATTATTACCAAAGAATAGTGTTAGGAAAAACACAGGGAAAAAGCACACCGATTTGATATACTTATATTGTACATGTACTATTTAGTAAACTTTAAAACTTAGCGAAATAGTTTGCTTCATTGAAATGTAGAAACTACATTAATTTCTGAACTCAATCACACTATCACTTCTCATTTTTTGTTAAATTTCAGTAACTCTTAATGTAATTGCTGTGCACTTATCTAAACCGTATTCTGCTGTCATCTTTTCTAGTAAAATATTTTTTTTTTTTTTTTGGGTATATGTAAATTTTTTTTTTTCCTTCAATTTCTTTTCCTTTCTTCACAGAGATCTTCGCTTCAACAAAATCAAGGAAATCCCTACGAATACCTTCAGGAATCTTAAGAAACTAAATACTCTGTAAGTATCAAGCTGTAAATGTAATTCAATTTTTCCGTTTATTTTTCCTAACGAGATGTCGCGTCTGATATTCATTTTTTTAAAGCTGTAAGGTGCTCAACGTTAGTATAAATATATCATCTTCAGCCATTGTCGATACATGCAGGATGAAGGGCCTCCTCATCACGATTCCAGCAACTGCGGTCTTGGGCTTTGTTACTAGTTACACCAACAAATTTCACAATTTCATCGATCCCCTCATCTTTGGTCTTTTTTCTTGGGCTTTTTTCTTGGGTGTTTAGAGTCAAGCGGTATCCATTCAGAAATTCGTTTGATTCGTCTAATTCTTGATATGTGATCTACCCATTTCCATTTTGAGTACTTTGTTCATTCAATGATGTCACAGACCTTGGTTTGTTGGCAAATCCATGCACATGTTTTTCGGTCATTTATAGTTAAGTTCAAAATTGGGTGCTCCATACGTCTCTATGTGACCCTCAGTCTTTATAAAGCTTTGGCATTCAATGTCAGTGTTTCACAACCATATGGTAGGACAGGGAGGATACATTGCTTCAAAAAAAAACAAAACGTTTTCGTTTTAGACAGTGGCAAGTTTGTCTTGAAGACTATATTAAGCTTTCCAAATGGTTTTCAATCCCAATTTTATGCCCCGTTCTATTTCATCTGTTGAAATTTCTTCTTCAAGGTACCTTGGAGAAGAAATGGGTAGTAAACATTTGATATTCATCTTCAAACCGAAATTCTTACTTTCATGCTGCAGTTCTTTAATGTTTTGCTGCAATTACACCGGATCATTGGTAAAAAGAATGATATCATCTGCAAATCGTAAGTGATTATTATCCCAATTTAGCTTGCAAACAATTTCTTCTAAACAGGCAGAAAATAGTTTCGGAGAGGTTGTGTCTCTGTCGGACGCCTTTTTCTATGTTGATCTGAACTTTACCATCGTTGAAGCGTGTTGATGTAGTCGCCTTTTCATATATTGTTTGGAGAATATTGATGTAAGCTCTGTTTACACTCTGGTTGATTAGGACGTTGATTATTGCTTCTTTTGTGACTGAGTCGAATGCTTTTTCATAGTCGATGAAGGCTACATAATCGATGGTTGTAGTCATTGTGCTGCTTTATAACTTGCTGCACCTTTTGGATGTGATCCACTGTACTGAAGCCGCTTCTGAAACCTGCTTGCCCTTTGGAGGAGGGGTATTGTGCTTCAAGTATTGCGCATCAGATATTGTGCTTATTTTTCTTGAAAGTACTTCTGTGAAGACCTTGTGGACAATTGTCAATAGGCTTATTTGTCGGCAGATTTTTAAATCTGCCTTGTTACCTTTCTTGTGCAGTAGGATGGCTTCTGCATTTTTTCATGCTACAGGTACTTAAGTAGAAGGCTTTTTGAAATTAGCCCGGCTAGAAAATAGTCCAGCTGGCTTCCATATTTCAACAGTGACTTTATCGGGTCGTGCTGTCTTGCCATTTTTCACTGATTTTATAGCATCTTCTACTTCCACCAAAAATTTTGGTACAGTTTCTGCAAATGGTGTTGATCCAGCTTTTGTCGTTTTTCCTTAAAGAGATTTGAATGAAATTCTTCCACTTGCTTTGCTATTTGGTTTTGGGTTTTTGTTGTTGTGCCATCCACAAGCTTCAAAGCAAACATTTTGGTTCTTGTGTAACCAGTTTTCGTTTTGCTTTCTTTAGCTCTTGATTTTCTTCTATTGTTCTTCTGACGAGATCAACGTTGAACCTTGCACATTTCTTCTTTTATGTGTTTTCTTATAGGCTTGCATATTTCTACATATGCTATTTTGTTTCTTATGTTACCACTTTTCTCGATTTCTCATCGCTTTTTCAACTTTGCAATTGCTTCTTTTGATATTCTGGTTGGTTTTTCTTGTTTCACAGTAGTGTCAATGACTTTGTCATTATCGGCTGAAATATCTGTCAGGAATGCCTTGAAACATATGAAAACGATTGGACACTTCTAGTTCAAAGTTTCGATGATTTTTCAATAATTGGTTATTGTTGATCATCTTCACTTTAATTTATTTCACTGATTTCTTTCGTTCTTTCTAGCCATCAGTTTGATTTTTGCTCTCAGTAAGCGATGGTCGCTTCCAACATTAAAATGGTTCAAGACTGAGCAGTCAGTGAATATCGTTTTAGTGTTTGTTAGTATAAAGTCAATTTCACTATTATTTTTAAGAGTCTATTTTCATTGAGCCTGATTGACGTCCATTTTCGTTGAGCCTGATTGACGTCCATTTTCGTTGAGCCTGTTTCTTGAAGAATGAGTTCATGATGAACAAATTTTGTTCCTCCGCAAATTCAATTGGTAGATTGCCTCTATCATCTCTTTTTCCAGTTACATATGGGCCAACAGATCTTTCCTCATTTTGGATCTTATCAATTCTCGCATTGAAATCTCCCATTACAAACTTATAGTAGTAGTCGTCCTCCTGCTTGTAAAGGCGCAGTACATTTCATAACATTCTTCAACTTATATGGCTCACTTCATCACTTCAACATATATGGCTATTTGTTTGTAAATCTTCCTGGAAGTCTTCCAAAACATGACATTGTAGGAGCGTAAGCTCGAAGATTTGAAGAAAATAGCAAATATTTAGCTTAATAGCACAGCAAGCAATTCTTTCGTAAATACTTTCTACTTTTATGGTTGAATCTGTTAGTCTTTTGTTGATCAGGAACCCAATTCCATCACACCACCTATTATTTGTTCCTTTATAGTACAGTCAATGTCCATCTTCTAGTTTGACCAAACCTTCACATTTCTTTCAAATCTCACATAAACCGATGATGGCCCAATTGATATTTTTCCGCTCATGTAATAGTTTTTCCAGGCCTGGATCTGTAATCGTAGATCGAATGTTTAGCGTTCCAATGTCAAAAGTCCAGAGGCAGCCTGATTGGGCCGGTGGTTCTAAGCACCGCTGCCATTTTGTTGTTAAGCCATGTTGAGCGAATGGCCATAATCTGCCACACTGGTCCAATCCGTTTGATGTCTTAGCTTTGATCTGTTCATCATGGATGACCCTGATAGCAGTATATGCTTCTGATGACATAGTTTTCAGCTTCATTGACACGCGCAAACACTCCCGCCGCGATAAGGCATCGATCCATGGGAGTAATGTATCTGTGTGTTTATATACCGATGAGCCAAAACTTTATGACCGCCTACCTAATATGATGTTGGTCCTACACGTGCAGCCAAAACAGCTCGTACCCGGCAAGGCATGGACGCTACAAGATTTCTAAATATGTCTTGTGGTATCTGGTATCAACATGTAACCAGCAGATCCTTAACTCCTGTAAGGTCTGTGGTTGGAACAGCAACTCTGCCACAGCTCGGAGTTGCTGTTCCAACACAAACCACAGATGCTCGATGGGATGGAGTCAGGGGAACTTGGAGGCCAGGGCAATACCTGGAAGTCTTCCTCATGTTCCGCGTCTCGAACAATCCGGGTGGTGTGGCATGGTGCATTATCCTGCTGAAAGGCTGCACCACTAGAGGGAAGACCGTTGTCATGAAAGGGTGTACCTGGTCAGCAATGATGTTTAGGTAGGTGGTAAACATCAGTGTGCACATGGATGACTGGACCCAGGGTATCACAGCGGAGCATCACCCAAAGCATGACACCGGCTTGTTTTCGTCCCACAGTGCATCCAGGCGCCATCACTTCCCTAGGTAAACGACGCACACGTACCCAGCCATCCACATGGTGCAACAGGAAATGAGATTCATCGGACCAGATGACCTTCTTCCAATCACTCAAGATTCGGTTCAGTTTCGATGCTCGCATGCCCATTGTAGGCGCTGTTGCCGGTGAACCGTGGTTAGTATGGGCACTCGGAGGGCCTGTGGCTACGCAGCTACATTTTCAGCATGGTTCGATATACTGTGTATTGTGACACATTACTCCCGTCACCAGCATTCCAATTACCGGCGAGTTGCGCCACAGTCGCCCTTCTGTTGCCGCGTACGTACCATCCGGGAGAGCCTTTGCTCACCTCGAGCATCGATGAGCCGTGGTCGTCCAACCCCTCACCGGCGGTTCGTGGGTTTTCCCTCCTCGAACCACTTTCGGTAGGTACTAACCACGGCTGCCCGTGAGCATCCCACCAGCCGTGCCGTTTTGGATATGCTCTGACCCAGTCGTCTGGCCATTACAATTTGGCCTTTGTCAAACTCGCTTAAGTCCGCTGCCTTTCCCATCTGAAGAACAAAAGGAACACTGATTAACGGAGAGTTCAGCATCAGGTGTTTTTTATACCGTGTCCCGACCCGCGCACGTGCCGTAGTTCACCTGTAGTTGCTCCTATTTCCATAACGACTTGCTGGTCATAATGTTTTGGCTCATCGGTGTATATATATATAACAAAAATGTTTGTTAGATAATATAGTTTCGCTTTAGAGGATCTTTTCTAAACATCAAATTCATCACACTTAAAAACCAACGTAGATTTTCAAGTGTGTTGTTGTTATTATTATTATTTGCAAGGCATGTGCCAAAACTTAGATTATCTTTTGTCAGGTGAAAAATGTAAAAATAATAATCGTTTCAAAATGAAACGATTTTAATGTTGACATGCTGTCAACTTTAAAACCGCTATTAAGTGGCAAGCATTTTAACTTTATCCATGGCATTTGCAACTTGCCTAAATACGCACTTAAAATATTCTCACGTTCATTTGATCAAAAGTATGTATGCTCTCAAAGTTAAAGAACTTTTCTATTGGGACCCACTTAAATATGATTGATTGTCTAATATCTAGAGTTCCAGTCGTTAGATCATCGTGTTTCAGGCAGCGCAGTTGAAGTGTGCTTATCCAAAGTTCGGTCTTGCTTTGCGCTGGAGAAGGTGAAGCGATAAAATCTTATTTCATCTAGTCAGTTGTTTCTAAGCTGATGATCGAGGAAATTTTAACAGTAATGAATGTATTCACTGTATGCTGAAACTTTCGGCGGAGTTCCAATTGGCAATTTAATCACCTACCTTACTTCAAATAGTAAGTAAGTTATCACCTCACATAACTCTCTGCAGAGCAGGGTTGCCAAACGTACCCATTTGATTTTTATGATCAAATTGTGGACTACGAAATTCCACATTTAACCATTAAAGTCATTTTCAAAGGTTTGCAACGCCGGTGCAGTGTCAAGTTATGTAGATCTTCCAATTGTCATGGAATACTGAACGCCAAAGACTTTACTCTAAAAAAGTCTTTGGGATTGTTTGGGATTCATGATGAAATAAAATGAATGATGTCCAACAAACGCTGAACAAGGGAGAGTCTAGTTCCTCCCTTTGTTATTTTCTTTCTTTTCCGAATGGAACCCAACCAACAAACCGAATGGAACCCCCACAAACATAATTCTCCTCTATGATCGCTAATTTGCATTGAGAACTCTGTACGATATCTGAGGATTTTATTGAAGCTATGCTTTGAGAAGTCAAATAAGAGTTAGGAAATACAGTGGAATTCGGCAGGGAATCATTTAAAGATGTTGTTAACTTCTGTGATCACACTTGATGTGAAATGCCTGCATATTCTAAGGAAAAATTTTGACTAATTAAATGAGTTTGGCACGCTATATTAACTAGCATGATTGGTCACTTCAAAATAGAAGCAATTATTTATTTACGCATTGAATTAATTGACTGATATATTTGATTCTAAGGAATTATTTTTTTCGGTCAGAACTGTGATTTACAAGAAGTGAAAATTAGATTCTTGGGATATTTCTCAGACCAAGTGATGAATTTTCTGTAAGGTGTAGATTCTTGCATTTGCGTTTTCTCTAAACGAGAAGTATACAGAGAAATGATATCAGAAGGAAATTTTGTGAGTTTAATTTCAATAAATGACTCCCACTGGAGAAGGTAATTTTAAGGAGTTCTCTGAATATCCGCATACAGTTTTTTGGTTTTCAAGTTACTGAGTGATTTTGCTTCAACTTAAACAGGTTTTGTAGTGAAATAAAGCAAAACCTTTATTTCACCATAAAACCTGTATTCTCAGATAACTGGGATATTTCAGATGGTTGGTGGAGTGAAATGCAATTTTTAATTTAAAAATCATTTAGCCAAAAACTGAAACCTGTCGTATAATTATATTTTGAATCAGAATTTTTGTTAATCACTCATTCAACAAACAAACCGATAAATGTGTATTGGCATCAAGGCGAGGTGGGAAGGGGGGGGCGCTTTAAGAAGGCATTGCGTACAAAATCAATGCATGAAAGTAGTCATAAATTAGATCACAACTATCCCTTTCGCTGCAATTCCTGTTTTGCCATCAAAAGAATAATTATTGGGCATTCTTCTCAAACCGTATATATTTTCAATTTAAGGTTATTTTTACATCATAAAATGATCAAACTCGTATCTGGTGACGCTGTACTTTAATATTTCAGAAGCCGACCCTCTTCAGACCTTTGCTTGAAGCAAATAAATCTTGCTAGGTGTCACGTTAAATAACACCCCTGCACGTGAAATTTTACAGTGCTCTGCTCCTTATTATAATATTTTTCTGAAAAAAATAAGTAAAATTTAATTTTTATCAATAATTAGCCACAGCTAAATTAATCTGATTGTAATTAATTTGATTATTAATTCAATTTAAGATAATAATTAAACATGTTGCCTCTGAGTGGATTTGATGCATTTGTGGTCCAATTATGAAGTTTCCTTGTTCATGATATTTTCAATCAGTAAGTTTTTAAACAGGAAATACTGACCTTTTAAGTGTTGTATTGAAAGTGTTAATGCAAGAAAATCAATGCTTTATTTAATCAGTAAAATTGTTCTTAATTTTTAGTGTGTTCACAAACCGAATGATTTGGTTTTTACTAATTTTATTTAAAATTATTAAATCTGTCATTCCTTTAATTGCTTTTCCGTTTAGCATACATTATCGTGCAAACAGATTTTCCATTAACCTTTTCTATTTGTACTGCAGGCTCCTCAATAACAACCACATCAGTAGGATCGAGGAAGAAGCTTTCAACGGCCTCAAGGAGCTCCGATACCTGTAAGTCTAGTTGAGGTACATTCTTCAGTTTATAGTTCGGTTCGTAATTATCTTTATACCACGAACTTCCTATTCTGAATGGGCACCAATAATTCCTCTGGTGCCCTTTCACCTCATAAATGCAACAGAATCTTGTCAAACGCAATTAATTTCAGACTGGTTAATGATTTCTACCTTGTTCTTAACGACCGTTTTATGACTTCCTTAACCTGTGTACGGGAGGGCTAAACAAAGTGCACGTCAGAATGACAGCTGTCTCTTTGCCCTCTCCCATTTGCCTCAGGGACTTAAATCGGATACAACAAAGTTGTCAGTTAGTTGTTTATACCTGCTTGGGCACCCACTGGAAAAAGTCGCTACTTCCCTTCCCCTCCCCAGAATTACAATAATAATAATAATAATAATAATAATATATATATCCAATAATTCAAAATGAAACAAAATAAAATAAAACATAAGCCAGCAGTATTATTTCTCGCTGCATAAGGACCACTGCCGTGCAAATCCTCTGCATTTGTGGATCGATCGGAGGAGGGGGAATGGGTGGTTTGGTTCTTCGATCTTTTCGCCTTTGCAACGATTTGTATAGCGATTGAAATGCAGCGATTCCATGACCATTATTGGCCTCGTGGTCCTCTGTCGATATGGGGCATAATGGTCAGTCTATTATTTTGATATTTTGTTTTTTTCTTAGTAGTTCTTTTAACCCCTTTTTTTGGTGATATTTCACGTTTTTCGTAACTGGTACCTTCGAGGGGGGTACCGCTAAATTATATTATAATTGGCATTATTTTTAATTTTATATCGGTTTTATTAATTGAATTTAAAGTGCTAAATTATATAGGGGACTATCGGCTACTGTTTGTCTTATTACCTTTACTTCCTGTTGGTTATTTTATTTTACGTTATTTTTATGTTAATTTTCGCTCTACAGTTTTTGCCCTACTACTGGCTTATGTTTTATTTTATTTTGTTTGATTTTGAATTATTGGATATATTTGGGCTTCATGTGGAGGATGTGCATTTTGCTGCCTCTAATGATAGCTTAATATTTATTTATTTATTTTTTTATTTTATGTTAAACTTTTAAGCCATTATTCAAATATATATATATATATATATAATAGTATAAAGAAAATAAATAAGAGTAGAGGGTGGAGCGTAATTATGGATCAGGGACACTGCATAAGCAGACGCACCCTATAGCCATAATGTATATATATTTTATGGTGTTAAGAAAGTGTTAAGAAGATATTTTGTTTAATCCTATTGAATCTACGGTATACACGAGAAGTGAATTCGACGAAATGGATAAGAAATGTAGCGATATATGGTAGGATGAAGGGACTAACTACAGTACTTGGTCACTTCATCCTACCATATATGGGCGCCTCCGTAGCCAGGTGGGCAGGAGCAGCAGTGCATATCACACGCTTCTTGATCAGACCGGGGTTCGAGCCCGTGACCACCAAATACGGAGGATGCGGAAAGGTCAGGAATGACCACCGCATATCCCCCGAGCAATATGGCCTTAGTTGCTAATGCTCCTAAAAACCAAATAACAACAACAACAACCTACCATATATCGTTTATTATACCGTAGATTCAATAAGATTAAACAAAATATCTTTAATACTTTCTTCACACAATAAAAAAAAAAATATATATATATATTTAAATTAGAAAAATATAAATTGCCTTTAGCAATGTAGAGTTTTTTTTTTTGCTCTTCTCACGATTCTGAAAACCGGAGTTGGATGAAATCTAATAAGACTCTAGTACAGTAGACGGGTTGAGAATTGAAAATCTAAAAAATTTACTGATGTTGTACTTGAATTTATTTATGTGGGTCGTAATTTTTAGGAAATATATATGGAGAAAATTTATTCCAGAGAACAGAAGTATAGGTAATAAATTAAGAAGGAGAAATTTTATTTCATGAGTTTGTAGATGCTAGCTGGTTGACCTACATGTTTGGGACCGGTTTGGATGAAACTATCGATTTGCTATTCAGGAAATGACTAAGAAAAAGGAGGAAGTATAATAGATGTCAATTTACGATTGAAACAAGCATAGAACGGAGGATGAATGAAAAAGAAAAGTGTGACAAGAAGTTGGGGGAAGCAATCTCTGATAGAGAGAGAGGGGGAGAGAGAGAGAGGGGGAGAGAGAGAGAGAGAGAGAGATTGCTTTATTAGGAGCAATGTTCCGTGGTACAAGGAATTTGAGAATTTTACAGAATTAATTAACGATTGGTCAAAAGAAAATGTCAGTACCGAAAGTGTTTTGGATGCAGAGGATCTCACTGAAGGATAAATAAATATCTAACGTTAAATACCTCTAAGGTTAGCCCATAAAGAACCTACTATTCTGTCATTTGAAGACCATAAATCATGCTTCTGAATTGAACGACTTAATATATGAAGAATTCCATCTGCTCTACTATTTCTCTTCAAAATTCTTTCCAGTTATCACTCTCTCTAACAACGATCTAAGAAAATTCAGCGTTGACTTTTACTGACCGTCAACAAGTTCTAAAAAGCATCCTTGGAATTTCTCAAACCTCTCCTCTTTCTCCAGTGAAGACTGGAGGAATAGGAGAGGTTTGATTTGTTATGCATGCTTTCTCATTGGGTTACTAGCCTGGAGATAGCCCCCTCTCGCCTCACAAAACGTTTGGATTCAATCCCGTTGTACGAAAGAAATACTGTTTGTAAGGGGAGAACTTTTATGAACTTTTTCATTAGAGGGATTCAATTTAATTATATTCCACACCGAAGTATTAGTATTATGAGCAATCAAAGAACTGGTAGGTAATAAGTAGAGCGAGGTGTTTTAAACTGGATAGTGGAGTCTAGTGTACTATTATCAAATAAACTATGATGAAATTTCGGATCAGTAGAAGATAATTGAAATACAAGAGGAAAATAATCGGTATAAGAATTGCAATGTTGAGGTGCTCCAGATTAGGCCTGACGTAGCCGAGTGGTCAGGAGCGAGAGTGCATAGCACGAGTTCCTTGAGTAGACCGGGGTTCAAGCCCCTGACTACTAAATACGATAAATATTTGTATTGACGATTTATTGTAAACTCTACTGACTTGGTTGTCGTGCTGGAGTATAAACAGAAAAATTATATTGAGAATTTCGAAAACAGTGCCATTTATCATTACCTGTAGTGAGAATATAGATTATATATATAAAAGAATGTAAGATAGATCGCAGAAATGAAATTTGCTTAGATGGTCTCTTTCCTAAGCACGATCAAATGCTTTAAAATGTCCAGAGATAATGAGTTTCTCAATCTTTTCTGCAGCATTTGAACTGTTTATACTACGGCCATGTAGGGTCAGAGAAACTTAAAAACGACAGAGAGCGAGTACAATAACTGCCATATTATCCTTAAAACTCTTTTGTGAGCATGGATAGAATATTGGAGTGGTAACACAGTTTCTTATTAAACAAGAAATAAGGGCTAAAAGTTAGTATGGCATTCACGAAGTAAGTTGTAGTTCTGCTTGTGACTCCTACATATCTTTTGGTCCAGATATCTCCGGGTTATTCGCATTTTGCAAAACCTGTTGCCGAAGTATGATATGTCGGCTGGTCCAAGTACGTTAACCCGATTTCGGTAAGTCAGGTTGATACCGATCTTCTTCCTTAGTCTTCATGTAATTTTAGTTTCTTAGCCAAGTAGTACTTAGTTCAAGGACCCCTTGAAATACTGAAACAAAGAAATGCAATTGTAGAATTTTTTGTACTTTCTGCGCATATTTACTAATTTGCAGTTTTAAAAATTAACGTGTCCGGGGGGGGGTTTGCGAATAAGGAAGGCCCATACGCCGGAGTACATTTATAAATTTATGGCCTTAGACAAAACGCCTGTAAGGGGGCCCCTTGCAGAGGGAACTG
This sequence comes from Mastigoproctus giganteus, assembly GCF_048544385.1. Classification (NCBI taxonomy): domain Eukaryota; kingdom Metazoa; phylum Arthropoda; class Arachnida; order Uropygi; family Thelyphonidae; genus Mastigoproctus; species Mastigoproctus giganteus. Next base: position 242,537,506 of record NC_143578.1, read on the forward strand.
GCAAAAACGATAAAAATAATTTCAATTCTCGAAATGTAAATTTGAGGAATTGTAAATTTAAAACATGGTATAATGTTAAGCATATATTGTGACGTAAAGCATTCATGTGCATCATTTCAAAATACAATCTAATTACAGTATTGCAGCAGAACCTTGGGCATAGAGTTCTGCTAAATGCTTCTTGATAATGTACATATTATTTTATATATATATATATATATATATTTTTTTTTTTTTTAATTTTTTTTTTGCCCTACTCAGCAAATATATGTGTCATACAATTTTCATTATCCAAATATGTTGAATGAGCATATGACTCTACCATATTATTAGTGTTTTATTTTGTTGGTTTATTTGTAAAATAAAAAGAAAAAAAATCTTGTTAAAAGCATAATGCAAGTTTATCAACCTATGAACATTCTTAGGATTCCCTTTTTTCCATATGGAGCTGTATATCAAAATATAGTAAATAAATAAAATAACTAGCATATAAAATAAATAAAAATAACACTCTGATTTGTTATAGTGTAATTTTTCACCATATAAGGGCCACCAGTACTCAAATCCATGACATTTGTGTATTGATTAGTGCAGAAGGTTCCCAAACTTTCTCTGTTCACTGCACCCTTAAGCGTTCCCAGTAATTTTTTCATGGCACCCTTAGGCCAAAAGAAATAGCTAACACAGTGGTTTTGATCTTTTAATAATCTGATTCTGTGTGTGTGTGTGTGTGTGTGTGTGTGTGTGTGTAATATTTTAAAAAATAAATGTTATATGATAGTTTTTATAATAATATAATTATAAACAAAATTACAATTCATAATACAAATTATATATACTTATATAATAATTTTATTCTTTATATAGAGGTATTAAATAACTTTCAATCATAGATCACTACAAAATTAAAAAGATATCGCACACCTTTTTATAATGAAATAAATTTATAAATTTCAAAAAAAAAAAAATAAATAAATAACTTAAACCCAAATTACATGGGACCCCTGGAATGTTGTTGCAGTACCCCCGGTTGAAAACCACTGGATTAGTGTATCTATCAGGTTGGCAATGCATTAAATATTATTAGCTTTGTGCTTTTCTCTGAGATGTGGGCACAATAGTCACTTTATTTTGTTTACTCATTTTTGTTTCACACTATTCGTATTGTGGTTGGTTTTTTTGTCTCCATATATAATGATATTTTTTTGCACTTTGGACCAGGTGCCATCAAAGTGTGTTAAATTTGAATTAATTGGCATTTTCATAAACTTAACATTATTTGATATTTTTATTAAATTGGTATTCTTTATAAATTATATTATAAGCATATTTCCTTCTGCTAGACCTTTATTTTAATTTACTCCCCCTTAGTTTTTCTGTAACTATGTACTGTTTATTTTCTATTTGCCATTTCTATATGGGCAGAAGTGTTTTTTGTTTTTTTTGTTTGTTTTTTTTGTAGTTGTTGGCGAATAGGCTTCTGTGGCCATAATGCACCTACTAAGGTTTTTGCAGTACTTTGATCCAAGCCCGAGGCGGGAATCGAACCCGTGACCTGTGGGTTGCCAGGCAGGCACTTTACCCACCCGGCTAACCCAGTCGGCCGGGGCAGAAGTAGCCCCAGATGAACATACCAACTGTGTGGTACTGCACTTAGGGTGGTAGAAAATGAAAAACACCGGGAGTAATTGTGCAGTCAGATATGAAGTTTTCTGAGCAATGAAGACAGGCTGCCAGAGCAGGTCATGGGGTTTTGTCAATAATATACAGGACAGGAATTTTGCTAGTAGAGAAAAGGAGATGATTGTCCCTCTGTATAAGGTAATGGTCAGGCCACGCCTTGAGTACTGCATACAGGTCTGGAGGCCTCATTTTAGGAAGGATGTAGATTTGCTTGAGTGTGTACAGAGAAGGGCAACAAGATTGGCGAGGGGAATGAAGGGATCCTCTTATCAAGAGAGGGGCTTAAGTTCTGCAAATTGCAGCGGCTGGAGACTAGGCACCTGCGAAGTGATCTGATTGAGGTGTATAAGGCCTGGAATGGGTTGAGCACGCTGAATTCTGATGGGATTCTTCCACTTGTTCAGGTTGGTCAGACCTAAGGGGACATAAATTCAAATTGAGGAAAGACAGCTGTAGAATAGATGTGTGGAAATTTGCCTTTAGCCAACAGATGGTTAATTGCTGGAACAAACTTCCATCTGTCGTCGTGGAAGTTGATAGGTTAAATAAATTTAAGGAGGAACTGGACAGGTATTTGGAGGGAATGGCGTGATTTTTTTTTTTTTTTTTGGATAATGCTACATAAGCTCATACGCTTGCTTTCTTGCATCCATCACATGCCACTATTACTATTTCCTTTGCCTGCCATATGATAGAAAGAAAGATAAATTTTATGGACTAGAACTACTGTAAAGCAAAAAGACCCTATGATCATACTGAATAGTAATATTAATAGCCATATAGTGCAAGGAAGCCACAGGCTTTTGCTGCACTGGCTAAAAAAATAAATAAAAAAGAGCAGATAAGAAAATGAAAATTATTTGCTTCCCTCCTCACATAGGTAACCATCCAGTTGACTTTTGAATTTATTCAAACTATCAGCCTCGCCTACCTGCAAAAGTGACCTGTTCCCACAATCAACAACTTGCTGGCTAAAAGAAAGCTTCCTACAATCTAGTCTAAACCTCTTCCCCTGTAATTTGAATTTATATCCTTGATTTCTGGAATTCTTTATAACAGTGAAAATTCCACCTTCATTCATTTTTCTAATTCCTATTAGAGCCTTATAAACCTCAATCAGTTCACTTCTGAGGTGCCTGGTTACCAAGCTCTATAGTTTGCAGTCTTTCCTCATTTGGTCACCCTTTTGCCGATCTCACCATGCGAGTTGCCAGTCTTTGGACCCTTTCAAGAAGCTCAGTGTCTTTTTTTCAGATGAGGTCTTTATGCTTGAACATAGTATCCCAAATATGATCTTACAGTTGCCTTATACAGTGGGATTATGACCTCCCTATCTCTACAGGATATTGTTCGATAAATCATCGATAGGACACCATGGGCTTTCCTGGCTACCTGTTTACACTGCTCAGAAAATTTCATCTGCCCATATTATAACTCCCAGGTCCCTTTCTCCTCTGCTGTTTTTAATTCAACCACACCAAATGCATAATTTATTTTGGAGTTGCTGTTCCTCAATTGTAAGACCTTGCATTCTGCTGCATTAAAACTTAGCTGCCACTTTTCTGACCATTCTTTCAACCTGTTCAGGTCATTCTGAAGGAGCACTGCTTGGTACTGATCAATAACTACTCTTCCAATCATTTTCATCATCTGCAAATTTTGACATTTAAGCTTCCTATCTCATTGTCGATTTCATATATGAAAATCAGAAACAAGTATATATGTATACATAAATCAAGAAGTAGTAAAAGTAGGTTGTATAAAATTTGCAAGAAACAAGTGAATCTAGTATACATAAAAAAAAAAAAAAAAAAAAAAACGATAACACCATTGTCATACAATGCACAACTTTTGTATCATTATCAAGGGTCAACTACTGAAATTGCACAAAAAGACAACGTGGATGCTTCTGTTTCTGGTATAAATATTATACACATAAATAGTAACAAGAATAGAATTAGAAATAAGGTTAAGACCAGAAACACAAAAAAAAATACTATTAATAATAAGCATCCAGTTCATGGTTGACCTAACAGAGGATCAAATAGAATAAGTAAAACTAAATGAAAATAATAAAAAGTACTTCTTGTTTCCAGTTAAATGCATCTAAAACCATAGAAAATTATTAGCTTATAAACTAAGAAGTCATTATAGTCGACCTCATGTAGAGAAAATAGGTGGAATCAGTAAATTCCAGAAGGAAATAGAAATAAGTTTGTGCTGTTAAGGTATAAATAAATAAACAACCCAACATAGAAAAGGAAGTAATGAATTAACAAAGTAGCAAATAAAGGATGCTAAAGTTTGTGAAGGAAAGAAAGTTAATATAAGAAAAATATAGCTTCTCAAAATATAGCTTGGCAAAAATTTAGGCATTAGTTAATTTTGGCAGGATTAACTAATGGTTCACGAGAAATAAAACAAAGAATGTAGAAAATTAAAGGAAAAGGTAGAAGAAAAAAAATAGATCAGATAGGGAGTTAAATGGTTTTGTGATAACTTAGAGGAATTGTTGCAGCTCAACATAAAAAGGTACCAGGAGTGGAATGAATCAATCCAATTATATTAAGGGATGTAGCCATAATTATGAGAACAACTTTGGATGTCCCTGTGGACTGGAGATGTCTGGACAACAGACTAGACATAAGCCTAGGAAATAGCTACCTACCTGATCGATAGAGCAGTACCTAACGCTAGCAACCTCCAGAAAACATAAGAGGAAAAGATCAGGATGTATTCAGATCTAGGAAGTCAAAGATATGTTGCATATCTTTGACTTCCTAGATCTTTGTTGCAAGTAATGGCCATTCCGATCACCATGTCAACCACCGGAGTGGTACCAAAGAGCCTCCATAAGAACCTAGCAACAATAGGCCTCCCAATGAATTCTTACATGGAACTCCAGAAAGCCATGATCCTGAACACCTGTAGGATGGTAAGAGAATTCCTCGACCAACAGTAATAATAACCGGACACATCCAACTACCCCATGCACTTAGTACTAGTACCCATCACGGGGAAAAAAACCTCAAAGGAGAAAAATTATTTTTATAATAATATAAGCCATTCTCCCCACATTGGGTAAAAAAGCCATGGGTTTGAATCCCATAAATGACATAAGTAATTTTTATGGGGATTTTTCACAACATGGCTAAGTTAGCTGGTCTCAGCTGGGGGTTGCTTGGTTTTCATCCAGCAAACAGGCGTATCAACCACAGAACACATGTAGTTTACAGACATAATATGTGAGGTGCAATATGGTCTAAGTCATTTATACACCTAAAACCCAACAGTAACAATGTTATACTTGGGTAGAAAATGACAAGCTTTCATTGGGGGGGGGGAATCCATTAATAATGATAGGACAGTATATATGTGTGCGTGTTTTGCAAGTAGACACATAAAAAATATACAAATAAAAATAGATAAGTATATTATTGTAAGATATACATTTTATGTGTGTACAAATCCACAGTGTACTATATGTCAATTTTCCAAGACTTACTGACATGTTAATTACTGAAACAGGCTGAACAAGCCATTTAAATGTCATAAATAATATGTGATATGAGGTAATATGAGCATAAAATTGACTTCATGATTTAAATTGTCAAGTTATTTCTTTGTTCTGGTTATTTTCATTCATTTTTTATAGTATCTAGATATAGAGTAGTAGTAGTGATTTTCTCAAAAGTTATTTACCAAATGAACAAAGCCATTTCATGTAGAAAAATTTTTCTTTTGCAGTTATTTATACAAGAATCGAATCAAGACAATACATAGCAATGCCTTTAAAGGACTTCATAAATTGGAACAGTTGTGAGTATTTAGTCTATATGGTAGTACCAGAGTCAGGACAAGGTATTTCTGCCCCTGAGATATTTCTTGGAAGCATGTTCCTCACTCTTCTCCACTTAAGTATATTTTGTGAAGTTACACCATCAAATCTTAACTCTCTGCCTTTTCCTAGAAATAGATGCTTTGGGCAGCATCATTGTCCTACCTCTGACTAGTCATACTGTTCATCCTAAAAATATATGCTTTTGATTTCCTGAAGCTGAAAGATGTTAAATAATAATCTTTTTTAAATCTTATAATTTAATTAAGCAAAATTGAAGTATATAATCCACTGACTGCTCTCTAAGTAGTAAATCAACAAAATTATAGTGAAAAGCTGAATTTAGGTACTATATTAATTTATTTTTAGAGTGAAATCTGTGAGTGTTCCATGAGTTGTCCTAAAGTAACTATCATTTTTAATTGAATGTCAGTAAGATTTTAAAAATTATTACATAGGTAAATAATATAAACTGATAGCAAGAAGAAGGAAATACACAAATTCTACATTGTTAATCAGACGTTTAATCAGTAGTAATTTAATATCCAGTTTATTTTCAAAAGTATGTTCTAAAAATTCTGTGGCATACTCCAGGATCCAAAATAAGAATAGAAAAAAAAAAAAAAAAAAAAGAAAGTCATGTAAACTTGTGTCCAACTCTGTTATGGAATGTGGCTGTTTGAATCTTAAAACATGATTGTGGAATTTTGAATGATAAAAAAATAATCAAAACGATAAAAAATAAGAAGCAGATACAAAAAAACACTCATAAAAGATACTTTTATGAATAAACATTTTACTAGGTAAATGGCTGGTATTTTTATTTATTCTTTTATAGCTTGTGTTTATTTATTCTTTTATATACCTGCACACTGTGTTATGTTTTTTTGTTATGACTGCTGGAGAAACTTTTTTCCTCTCCACATGATAGAGCTTGGGCTTAGCCCATTAGAAATGACTGTTTATCTATGAGTTGTCCTAAAGTAACTAATATTTTTAATTGAATAATGTCACACAGTAGTAAATCCATTATTCATTACACTTGAAAGCACTAAAGTTTGATCAGTTTTGGACCTATTTGGGTCACTTATCAGACATCTGGATTAATCTGCCTACCACCCACCCCTGTTTTTTACCTACCATCCTGCTACATTGTTTACTCATTAACTTAAGCAGGCTATTTCCCAGCATATTATTTGACATAAGTAAACTCAAATCGCATATATACACATTACTGCTTCACCTCACCATTAGATTCAGGTAATAGTCAAAATAAATTCCAATGCACTGTAATGATAAAAATCACCACAGTGGGAGGTTGTAAATATGTATATAGTTATCCCATAGGGCATAAGTTGGCTGTTATGCTGTAGAAAGGTTATACCAGTCCTTGCCCAGTGGATAGCATTACAAATTAGTATTAATATTGCATTATAATTTAGTTTTAAAATTGTATTATAATTTAATTTTATTCTTTCATATGATTTCATTTTATTCTTCTATGTATTTACCTCTAATCCCATCCACCTCAAAAATACCTTTCTGGAACTTTTACAAGTTTAATAGTTACTATCTAAATTACTCATTAATATACAAAAATTACCATACACCCATCCTTAACACAGAGTTGGGAACACCTAGATTTAGATAATTTATAATTGCCACCAGACCAGCAAAATAGGCCAGATGGCGTCCCAGCAACCTGTAAATTTCGGACACAGACTGACAAGCAGTCTTTCTCATACTGACTGCCACCCACGATGATCACAGGTAAATACCACTGTACTTTATTCTGATGCATACCCATTGGACTTTGGCTCCCAGTTCCAGTTTGCTGTAAATACCAATCTATAAAGTAAATAGATTTATTACATTCTGTATTCCTTTTTCAAATTGTTTTTATAACCTTTTAGCCTTATCTTTAAATTTAATTTTCAGTTCCATTTTATTATAATTAGGTATATAATACGGTGTAAATACACCATAGTTAACCCATAGATTTGAGCTACGATTGTAGTGTAGAAGGCATCGTTTTAATTGTATCTCATAATGTGGTTGCCTTCACAACAAGATAGCTACTATTGAATTACTTCAAATAAATAACGCTTCTCTAGTAGAGAAGACTACTGTTATTTATTTTCAGCGTACCACCACCCAGACGATCGTTTCAAAGCTTTTTGGCTTCGTCTTCAGTGGGCAGGTAGGTAATACAACAAGCCATCTCAGTTGTGAAGTTATATCCACATTATGAGAGATGCCAGAAGGGTGTGGTGGTAATGTATTTGGAAAATTAAATGTACTAGGCATAATCCTTATGGGTTTTGATAATTAATTATATAATATCGGTGTAAATACACCATAGTTAACCCATAGATTTGAGCTACGATTGTAGCGTAGATTGTAGCTACAATCGTAGCTCAAATCTATGGGTTAACTATGGTGTATTTACACCATAGTTAACACCGATAATATATTGTTAATTATCAAAACCCATAAGGATTATGCCTAGTGCATTTAATTTTCCAAATACATTACCACCACACCCTTCTGGCATCTCTCATAATGTGGATATAACTTCGCAACTGAGATGGCTTGTTGTATTACCTACCCGCCCACTGATGACGAAGCCAAAAAGCTTATTTGAAGTAATTCAATAGTAGCTATCTTGTTGTGAAGGCAACCACATTATGAGATACAATTAAAACGATGCCTTCTACGCTACAATCGTAGCTCAAATCTATGGTTTAACTATGGTGTATTTACACCGATATTATATAGTTAATTATCAAAACCCATAAGGATTATGCCTAGTGCATTTAATTTTCCAAATACATTACCACCACACCCTTCTGGCATCTCTCATAATGTGGATATAACTTCGCAACTGAGATGGCTTGTTGTATTACCTACCCGCCCACTGATGACGAAGCCAAAAAGCTTCGAAATGATCGTCTGGGTGGTGCCTGATAATCACGGAGTTTCCGAGAATGGGTAACAACAGTCTTCTCTACTGGGGAAGCGTTACCTATTGGAGGAATTTATGAGTTTTTGAGTGGTGTGAGTTGAAGAGTTACTGTCCCTTTCATTCTTTGACGACGTTTTTTTTCCTCTTCCACTCCTACTATTACTTTCCCTCTACCTTTTTGCTTTTCTAAGTCTAATAGGGACAATGGTTTTAATTTTATAATTCATTTGTTTGGTCTAATAGATCTGGTCCAATGGGTTTTTTTCACATTAAATTCACAAACGATCGTCTGGGTGGTGGTACGCTGAAAATAAATAACAGTAGTCTTCTCTACTAGAGAAGCGTTATTTATTTGAAGTAATTGAATAGTAGCTATCTTGTTGTGTAGGCAACCACATTATGAGATACAATTAAAACGATGCCTTCTACGCTACAATCGTAGCTCAAATCTATGAGTTAACTATGGTGTATTTACACCGATATTATATAGTTAATTATCAAAACCCATAAGGATTATGCCTAGTGCATTTAATTTTCCAAATTATAATTAGGATACACAAAACTAAAAATGGATAATGAATTTCAGTAAAACTGTTACTGGGACTACAGAAATGGGTATGCATGAGACATTCATTTAATATGGCTATCTGTCTGCTCAAAGCCCCTGATGAAGTAGGCAAGAGATAGCCAAGTGGATGAATGTAATTTTTCCCCTTTTACTTCTTCTCTAACCTTTTATTCCATTCTGTATTCCTTTTTCAAATTGTTTTTATAATCTTTTAGCCTTATCTTATTTTAATCTTTCCATTTCCTCTAACCTTTTATATTCCTTTTTAAATTGCTTTTTAATTTAATTTAATTTTACAACATGGATCTTTAGGCAAATCAGCATCTGTTAGCACACCAAATTGCTAGGCAGCACCACCATTAGGCCTTAATGCCTTCCATCCAAAATATAAATGTACACAAACCCAAAAATAAATAGGATCATTCCCTAATTCAAACAATGTGTGTATAATGTTTAATTGATAACTTTTACAATAGCATTAATGCCACATATCTACAACCACAATACTTTTTATTCCTTTAAAGTGCAGAAAGTGGTCCACTGGATATTGATGGTTCAACAGTTGAGGATCCTGCTCAGGTGGCTAACAATCTAAACGAGTATTTTGCATCTACATTCACGCATGAGGAGTTATTCAGGAAGGAGAATGATGTAGGTAAAGTAAACATTGGCAGTGAGCTGGATGATTTTGTAATAACTGAGAGGAAAGTGGAGGAGAGATTGTTAAGGATAAACATAAAAAAGGCACCTGGGGTGGATGGGATCTATCCAGTTATATTAAAGGAGGCAGCAAAGGAAGTATGCAAACCCCTAGCCATAATTATGAGAGCTTCTTTGGACTCAGGGGAGGTACCCATAGACTGGAGATGTGCAAATGTAACCCCAATTCACAAAGGAGGATCAAAGGCTGACACAAGTAATTATAGACCTGTTAGTTTAACTTCTGTTCCAGGTAAATTAATGGAGGCACTGGTTAAAGAAGCACTGCAGGATCATCTAGACAAGAATTCAGTTATAGCTCAGACGCAGCATGGTTTTGTTAAGGGCAGGTCTTGCCTGACCAATTTGATTGGATACTATGATGTAGTCACAAAAGAACTGGATGCAGGGAATAACTTTGATATTATATATTTGGATCTTAGAAAGGCTTTTGATACTGTTGCACATGGAAGACTGCTGCACAAATTGGAGCAGTGTGGCATTGGAGGCAAATTGCTGCTATGGATAAGGGGATGGTTGAGTGGCAGAAGACAGAGAGTGGTAATCAATGGACACTGCTCAACGTGGACTAATGTTATTAGTGGAGTTCCTCAAGGTTCAGTGTTGGGTCCGTTGTTGTTTTCGGTGTTTATGAATGATATTGAAGATGGGATATCAAGTTTAATGTCCAAGTTTGCAGATGATACAAAGGTTGGCAGGGTCGTCAAGGACACTACTGACGCTATGCTGCTGCAACAGGATCTGGAAAGGTTGAACAGATGGGCTGAGAGGTGGCAAATGAAGTTTAACATTGACAAATGTAAAGTACTGCATATGGGAAACAGTAACCCCAGAGCAACGTATCAACTCTGCGGTACCACACTGACAGTGGTGGAGAATGAAAAGGACCTGGGGGTAGTTGTGCAGGGAGATATGAAGTTCTCTGAGCAGTGCAGACGAGCTGCAAGAGTAGCTCATGGTGTCTTGTCAATGATATACAGGAATTTTTCTAGCAGGGATAAGGAGGTGATTATTCCCTTGTATAAGGCAATGGTTAGGCCACATCTTGAGTACTGTATACAGGTCTGGAGGCCTCATTTCAAGAAGGATGTAGAGCTGCTGGAACGGGTACAGAGAAGGGCAACAAGATTAGTAAATGGAACAAAGGGTTGCTCTTACGAAGAAAGGCTTAAGTTTTGCAAATTACAGAGTCTGGAGACTAGGCACCGGCGAGGTGATCTGATAGAGGTGTATAAGGCTTTGAATGGTTTGAGCATGCTCAATGCCAATGGGATTCTTCATCTTTCTCAGAATAATCACCTCAGAGGGCATAAATTCAAATTGAGGAAGGACGGATGTCGGATAGATGTGCGGAAATTTGCCTTTGGCCAGCGGGTGGTTGGTTGGTGGAACCGACTTCCATCACTTGTTGTTGAAGTTGATAGCCTAAACAAATTTAAAGCTCAACTGGACAGGTATTTCGAACGAACGGAGGGGTGAAATGGGAGAGGGTTTTTTTTTTTTTTTTTTTGGCTGATGCTGAATAAGCTTGCTTTCTTGCATCATATGCCTCTACTAATGCTAATGCTAATGCTAATAAAACAAAAAATTAGCAATTAAGTATATAATATATATATATATATATATTTATAAAGACCGAAAAATACCTTAATTGGGACGTTACTGCGTGAATCAGGACTTCAACATTTTGAAGAACTTAAACAAAGGGCACGAGAGAGAGAGAGAGAGAGAGAGAGAGAGAGAGAGAGAGAGAGAGAGAGAGAGAGAGAGAGAGAGATGGCTCATTAGAGGAACAGACCAGTCAAAAGACTGAATTATGGATGATGATATATATATATATATATATATATATATATTAATCTTACAAATTCTTTACAAATGAAGAGGTTAATGTATATAGAGAACTATAAGTTATCTAATCGATAATGACTATATTGTGATTGCTAACAATATTAAGTCCTGGATACGTATGCAAATTTTTCACTGTTTCTCTTACCGTTATATAATCTAGTTTGGTATCTCCGAATTCAACCAGTTTTTCCCCTCTCTCTCTTAATCTCACACACAGCTCTCATCCCCTTCTATTACTATGATCCACTTGCCTATTACTGCCATACCTTCCCCTATCTCTTTATTTAATACTATTAAAACACCATATTTGCTCTCTTCTATAACCCCGCCAACCCAGGGCCGTGAAAATGGATGGGTGCATTGGATGTGCTGCACCAGGGTCCACAATCTAGGGGAGGGACCCCAATTCAGGAAGCTATCAAAGTCTACATAAATAAACAGGCACCTTAACCCCTTTTGCATTCGGGACCCCAAGTACCATTGCATGGCCTTGCCCCCACCTCTTGTTAATTAGTCTTCCAGTTTCCATTTTCCTTAGCATCCTCATGTTCCCTGCTTAGTTCGACAACCTCTGCCAGGGCTGATCAGAATTTTTACTAATTTTTGAGTTTTCTGTCATCATATACAAGAGAAATAAAAGTGCCTTCCTGTTGTTCTCTGTACCTTGGGAGAGAAGGCAAACTTCAACTGTACAGTTCAATACAGAAACAGGACAAAAAATTACATAATTTTTCAGTTAATAATGCGTGACCCCTCCTTTATCATGAATTACTTCATGATTTTTTTGTCAGGAGTTCAACTAGAATAGTTCCCCTTAAATAGTTTGTCATATTAGGCCATTCTGAAAACAATTGAGTGTATAATTCATTCAAGTTTATTCAGTGGATGCTGTTGTGTGTTCATATTCCATTCAGTATTGTCCCATACCTTCTCTGCAGGATTTAAATCTGTTGACTTCACTGGCCAGTTCAAGTGCCCTATCATTCCTTCATTTTCCTCATATCAGTTTAACACAGAGTTCCTGTGAGCTATACAGTTGTTATCCTGCAATACAGGAGTATTGAAATCACATGCTCCCCCTCCCTCCAAATCTTGAGCAAAATGCACAACCTGATTATTCAGAATATTTGTATAGCCAGCCTGATGCATCCTGGTTGGTATTTCAGGTAGGGGACCTACTTCACGATAGTTAAAACATCCCAAAAGCATTGACCCACCACCAGTTTGTACGACACCTTGCACACAGTCTTGATGAATTGTCTCATTGCTTCTCCTATAAACTTGCCTGCCATCATTAGGCAAAATTTGGATTCATTAGACCACATCACAGCTTTCCAGTCATCAAAAATCCATTTTTTTTGCCTTTTAGCCCATAGTAACTAGACTTGTTTTATGGTTAGCTGTTATCATTGGTCTTTTATTTTAGGATTCCCACTCCAGATATCCATGTTATGCAATTCTTTTCACAGTGTTCTCTCAGAAATTGACTGAGGTCCTTGGTTAACTGTTTGCAGCAGTTCTTCTTTTGTTTGAAGTAGTTTTTCATTTCCTAGATGGACTATTCATTGATGATCCGAGTCACTTAACACAGACTTTCAATAATGATTCTGCTACAGATTTCTGATTGATTTTGACTTGTTCCATTACTACTGTTAACTACTTTTTTTAACAGGGTATCCTTTAGACCTGCCAAATGCTATCACTCCTTTTTTGCTACCCACTAGCATCTTTTCTGTGCCCCATATTTCATGGTAGTAAACCTTGATTATTCATTCATAGCCATTACACCTTATACTCTAATTTTTTGTTTTGCTTACAGCAAACAAGCATAGAAGATACCTGAGTACCCTAAATAATTTGTTGTCCAGTGTGTGTTAGTTTAGAAAAGAACTGACAGAGAAAGTATAAGGAACTAAGTCTAAAAAGAGAAGAGAGGAATTTGTTTTTATACAAAACATTCTGTAAAAGTTAGATGAAAGCTTCATTATTAATTTATTAAACCTGGTTCTTGGTATTTAGTGTTCTTACAAGTAATGGATGAATTTTTAATGTATTTTTGGGAATATACGTGGTGCCACCCGGAAATTGGGGATGATGAGTTTCAGTACGGCTTGTATAATGTATTTAAGAAGGATAGGTTAGATAGAAGGGGTGGTGGGGTAATGCTTCTTATCAGAAGCAGCCTGAGTGCGACGATAGCTTTCCCAGATTCAGACATTTCACATGCTAGTATAGAGTCTGTATGGTGTGAGATAGTTGGAAACAAAGGTATAATGCGAGCAGGAGTAATCTATAGACCAGGTGATTGTGAAGATTATGACAAAAGCCTCTACATGCAAATGGAATGGGCAAGTAAGCGTCAATGCCTTATTATGGGTGATTTCAATTTGCCTCTAATTGATTGGAGTAAATGGGAAGGAAACTCGACATGGGGAACAAAATTTTTAAATCAACTAGATGACTGTTATTTGTATCAACATGTCAGGGAAAGTACTAGAGAAAAGAATATCCTAGACCTCATCATCACACATGAATCAGATGACATAACAGGGCTGACAGTAGAGGAACCAGTAGCAGGAAGTGATCACGGAGTTCTACGGTGGATGATGACGAGAGAGGTAGCAGAAGTAAAAGGCAAAGGAATGGGTTTTAATTTCAGAAAAGGAAATTACGATACCTTAAGGTACTGCATGGCCTCTATTAACTGGGTAGATATCGCGCAGAGAATGAATACAATTGAACTGTGGTACGCTTTTAAAACATTAATCACAGATGCCTTGAATGCGTATATACCATTAAAAAAATACTCCACGAGAAGGGTTCCAAGTTGGATGAATAGTGAAGTTGCCGCATTACTTGAGCAGAAAAAGGTGGCATGGAAAGGTTACAGAACAATAAAAAGTACTGAAGCCTATAACAGCTACAAGGTGATGTGTAATAGAGCCACAGAAAAGGTTCGACAGGCAAAGGCAGTTTATGAGAAAGCCCTACCAAACAGAGCAAAGAGGGGGGGATAAAGAATTCTTCACATATATAAATGCCAAGAAGAGCAGGACAAACCAGATCGGACCTTTACGTAAGGGAAAGGGGATAGTAATAAATACACCAGCTGCCGTTGCAGATGAACTCAACAGTTATTTTACATCGATATTTACAAATGAAAAGCCTTTTGTGGCAATGGGAAATTGTGGGAGCGAAGTTAAAAAATATGTAATTAATGATATTGAAATTTCGCAAGATTATTTAATGAAAAAACTTTCGAGCCTACAGACCAGTAAGGCTCCTGGAGTTGATGGAATATACCCTATAATCTTAAGAGAGGTGGCAAGCGAGTGCATTGAACCATTGGTGCTAATTATGCGAGCATCACTAGACTCTGGGGAGATTCCCTTGGATTGGAAAAGTGCAAATGTATCTCCCATACATAAGGGTGGCTCTAAAAGTGAAGTTGGAAATTATCGACCTGTCAGTCTGACTTCAGTAGTAGGGAAAATCATGGAAGCAATGATCAAGGGTGGAATTCAGGATCATTTGGATCGAATTGAAATTCTCAAGGATACTCAGCATGGTTTTGTAAAGGGAAAATCATGTTTAACAAATCTGGTTCGCTATTTCGAAAGGGTCACTCACGAGCTGGATTTAGGGAATAATTTCGACATTGTTTATTTAGATTTCAGCAAAGCTTTTGACTCAGTCCCACATGAGCGGTTGCTTTATAAGCTGGAACAGGTTGGAATCACTGGGAAAATCCTTAGATGGATAGCAGGATGGCTTCAGGGCAGGAGGCAGAGGGTGGTGATAAATGGCTATTCCTCAGATTGGGTTGATGTAAGAAGTGGGGTTCCCCAAGGATCAGTATTAGGACCACTGTTGTTTTTAATTTTCATAAACGACATTGATGAAGGGATAGAGGGCGTGATGTCTAAATTTGCAGATGATGTTAAAATTGGTAGAGTAGTTAATGATCACTGTCAAGCTGAGCTTCTTCAGAGAGACCTAGATAGACTTCAGGAATGGTCAGAAAAATGGCAGCTGTGCTTTAATCCAACAAAGTGTAAGGTATTACACCTGGGAAACAGTAATCCCAAAAAAACTTATTCACTTGGTGGAGTTCAACTAAACCCAGTACTGGAGGAAAGGGACTTGGGTGTTACGATACGGTCAGACATGAAATTCTCTGAGCATTGTAAACAGGTTGCAAGGAAGGCCCATGGTGTCCTATCGATGATCTATCGAACTTTTGCAAGTAGAGATAGGGACGTGATAATCCCATTATATAAGGCTTATGTTAGACCATAAGGGCGTCCTTATGAAGAAAGACTTCGAATATGTGGGTTGCAGAGTTTGGAAACTAGACACCTTAGAGGAGATTTGATTGAGGTGTTTAAGGCTCTGAGAGGCATCAGAAAAATGAATGAGGACAAAATTTTCAAGATTATAAATGATGCTAGAACTAGGGGACATAAATTCAAGTTACGGGGGTAAATGTTTAGATTGGATTGCAGGAAGTTTTATTTTAGCCAGTGAGTTATAAATTACTGGAATAAGTTGCCTTCATGGGTGGTAGAGGCCGACAGTTTGGGGAAATTCAAAGGTCATCTGGATAGTACTTTTGGGTAAGGGAAGCGCATAGGATGATAGGTTTAATTTCCTTTTTATTTATTTTTTATTTTTATATATATTTTTTATTTATTAATTATTATTATTTAGTTATTTATTTTAATTAATTAATTAATTTATTTATTTTTTGTTTTTATTATTGTTTTGTTCGGATTTTTTTTTTTTTTTTTTTTTTTTTTGGCTGGTGCAGCATAAGCCATAGGCTTTCTTACACCATGCGGCCGTTACTAATACTAATATTTTCTCCTGGCTACGTTTGTTGAAGACTAGGCACCAGAATATGCTGTATACATCATAATATGCCATTACGTTTATTCAAATTCATTAGAGAACATAATTTATTTGTGATATTCGAATTTTAAAATTCATTAGTAAACAAAATTTTTTTTTTTTTTTTTTCTCACGTACTTTTTATTATTTTTCAGATATATACACTTCAATAAAATTGAAAGAATTGAACCTAACACATTTTCTGATCTTCCTCAGTTAGAAAGACTGTAAGTATGCGTTATTTAACCATATAAATATATACGTAAAATGGTTTATATTTAGTAATGGTTTATTCTGAGTGTAATAAAACTTGATTTGAAATAAGCTCAAGTAAATTGAGCACAGAAAGTGAAACATTATTGTACAATCAAGCTTGCCTCATCTTATGCACTGCAGTGAGAAAACCAGATTTGCTATTTAACGTGAATTGAATTCATATTGTGTTGGCTCTTCACCATGAGCCTTTAGTATTGAATTACTCTAAATAAAATGCACTGCTCCATTGGAGAAGTATTGCTGTTTATATAAAATGTATTCCACTACCTATGTTGCAGTTTTAATTTTGGATGAAAAAAGAAAAAAAAAAAATTGTCTCAAAAATGCATCTGTAGAAAGTAGAAGAAAGCAGTTTGCAGATGGGAAAGAGAGATAGACGTGACAAGGAAATGCAGCCTGAAACCAAACTCTATCAATCTCAATTTGGCTTCCAACTTTTGAGGTCCTATCATTGGGAAGCAGGCACTGTGAAGACCTGCACAACCCAGTGATGGGTTTTGCAGGTCTAGCCACAATATGTGACATGTAAACTGGTATAGCAGATAAAAGAAACTGAAGTAAATTTAAGGTGAAAGCTCTCATGCTATGCGAGTTGCAAATCATTATTGTACAAGTAGTGCATTGCCTCATTTTGTACACATCAATAAGCAAATTAGGTTTGCTAATTAGTGTCCCGATCTCATTATGGAGACTATTCATGGTTAAAGGTATCAGTTGGGTGCTCTAAGTTGCAAAAAGGAGAGATTTTACTTGTTTCTTTTAACTGCTGTATATCTCAAATCTCATGAATATTTCATCACCGAGCCTTCAGATCTTTGTGGTGCCCCATACCCACCATTGATACCCCAAAAAGGCAAACAATAGTATGGTTAGTGTAACAACACATTTTAACTAAATAGCAATATATTTTTTATTTAGTGCAGTAGAAGAAAAGAAAAGAGAAGAAAAATGCATGGGATGCATATAAATTATCAAGCGACTCAGAAGCCTATGGCAGATATAAGCTAGTCTGGATTCAGGTCACAAAGGAGGTTAGGCAGGCGAAGGCAGATTACAAGAAATCTTTGGCAAAGGCTAAGAAAAACAGCAAGGATTTCTCTAATTATATAAACTCTAAAAGGAAGGGGATGAATCTGATATGTCCACTTGATATCGATGGTTTGATTGTTGATGATCCTGCTCAAATAGCAAACAAACTGAATGAGTATTTTGCATCTACATTCACACATGAGGAGTTATTAAGGTTTGAAAATAGCAGAAGGTTATCAAATTGTAGCAGGATGCTTAATGATTTTGTAATAACTGAAAGCAAAGTGGAGGAGAAATTATTGAAGTTAAACGTAAGAAAGGCAACTGGGGAGGATGGGATCTATTCAGTTATATTAAAGGAGGCAGCAAAGCAACTAAGCAAACACTTAGCCATAATTATGAGAGCATCCTTGGACTCAGAGGAGGTCCCACGGACTGGATATATGCAAATGTATCCCCAATTCACAAAGGGGGATCGAAGGGTGACACGAATAATTACAGACCAGTTAGTTTAACTTCTGTTCCTGGTAAAATAATGGAGTCGCTGGTTAAAGATGCATTCCAGGATCATCTAGACAAGACTGCAGCAATAATTCAGACACAGCATGGGTTTGTTAAGGGAAAGTCTTGTCTGACAAATTTGATAGGATATTATGATGTGGTTACAAAGGAACTGGATGCAAAAAATAATTTTGATATCATATATTTTGGATTTCAGGAAAGCTTTTGACACTGTTGCGCATGGAAGACTATTGTACAAATTGGAGCAGAATGGTATTAAGGGTAAGTTGCTACAATGGATAAAAGGATGGTTGAGTGGGAGAAGACAGAGGATGGTAATCAATGGGTACTGCTCTTCTTGGACTAATGTTATTAGTGGAGTCCCACACGGTTCGGTGTTGGGTCCACTGTTGTTTTGTATATTTATCAATGATATTGATGAAGGTATATCAGGCTTAGTGTCGAAGTTCGCAGATGATACAAAGTTTGGCAGGGTTGTTAATAACAGTAATGGCAGTGTGTTACTGCAACAGGATCTAGAAAATTTGGGCAGATGGGCTGAGAAGTGGGAACTGAAGTTTAACCTTGACAAATGCAAAGTACTGCATATGGGTAGATGTAACCCAAGAGAAATGTACCAACTGCGTGGTACTACACTTAAGGTGGTAGAAAATGAAAAAGACCTGGGAGTAATTGTGCAATCAGATATGAAGTTTTCTGAGCAATGCAGACAGGCTGCCAGGGCAGGTCATAGGGTTTTGTCAATGATATATATAGGAATTTTGCTATCAGGGAAAAGGAGGTGATTGTCCCTCTGTATAAGGCAATGGTTAGGCCATGCCTTGAGTACTGCGTACAGGTCTAGAGGCCTCATTTTAGAAGGATGTAGATTTGCTTGGGTGTGTACAGAGAAGAGTAACAAGATTGGTGAGGGGAATGAAGGGATCCTCTTACCAGGAGAGGCTTAAGTTCTGCATATTGCAGTGGCTGGAGACTAGGCACCTGCATGGTGATCTGATTGAGGTGTATAAGGCCTTAAAAGGATTGAGCAAGCTGAATACTGACGGGATTCTTCCTCTTGCTCAGATTACGAACCTAAGGGGGCATAAATTCAAATTAAGAAAAGACAGATGTAGAATAGATGTGCAGAAATTTGCCTTTAGCCAGCGGGTAGTTAATTGCTGGAACAAACTTCCATCTGTTGTTGTGGTAGTTGATAGGTTAAATAAATTTAAGGAGGAACTGGACAGGCATTTGGGGTGAATGGTGTGATTTTTTTTTTTTTTTTTTTTGGCTGATGCTGCATAAGCTCATACACTTGCTTTCTTGCATCACATGCCACTACTACTTGTTGACATCAGACTCGAATTTTTGTTTGAATGGAATCTAGAAGCCTAAGAGAGGTTTTGGGTGCTCTGCTCTGATATGGGAACAATATTCTATAGTATGGCGGATTTGCGATTTGTACAGATTGAACAGCTGTTTGGAAGAAAAGTAACACTGAGAGTAAAAAAAAAAAAACAGTTTTTTAGATGCTGAGGAAGCAATATTTGTAATGTGCTTATGATGAGAGAAATTAGAAGTCTGGTTAATTCCCAATAGAGATATATGATCTTGCTTAGAAATCAGATTATCATCAAAGATGAGCAGAGGAATCGTTTTTTGTGAGATATAAGGCAGGACTGGATTTTATTGAAATCAACTAAAGTTCTTTTTGCCCCACTGGAGAATTACCTGGAGATCGGCATTTAAGGAATTGGTAACAGATATTTGAGAAGTCGAAGCTGTTTATGCAGGGCAAGGTTTCTCTAGAAGGTGGAATGCAATGTGCCATCATCAGCAAAACTATGGATAGGATTTCCAGTCAATGGAAGAAGATCATTAATATAGAAGAAGAAAAGAGTGGGAGAAAGAACTGAATCTTGGGTAACACCAGCATTAGTGGAGAAGTTAGAAGACAGAGCTATTTACTATCACCCTCAGTGAGAGGTCAGAGAAAACTGGATACCCAGTTACAAAAAACAGTTGGCAAACCAGAAGATGGAAGCTTATTTAGATCTTTATGCCAAACATGATCAAAAGCCTTTGAAATGTCAAGAGCAACTGCTCAAGTTTTTATCAAACTTTTCCATTGAATTTGTCCACAGATGAGTAACATAAGCCTGAATATCACCAGTGGATGATATTCTAAGTCTCTCCTGTTAACAAGCACAAACCATGCTGAGAAAAATTCTACCCTATGCGCCTTGCACGATCTTTCTAGGGCTGAATTGATTGACAAGGCTCTCAAGATATACTCCCTCTATCATGTCTGGGGCATGATAGAGGGAGTCCTCCGTAAGGCCTCGGTAGCCGAGTGGTCAGGAGCGGGAGTGCAGTAGCACACGCTCTTTGAGTAGACGGGGGTTCAAGCCCCTGACTGCTGAATACGGTCGATCTGCCAACCTGCACTGGACCAGTGTGGCAGATTATGGTCCATTTCTCTCAGCATGAATTGTTGAGGAGGCTTCCATCCTGCAGTGGGTTGATTAATGGCTGCATTTTACCTTTTTATCATGTCCGGGCAGAATTACAGGTAATATTATTAGATAGTAGCATACTTCAAATTTTGGGAGCATGTAGTTAAGATTATCCACTGTATTATGTAGTTCACATTATCCACTGGATAGCTTTCATCCTATCTAGGTCCTTCCACCATTCTGACCAATAGACAGTTATTACAGAATTCATCATTAATGCTCTTCACAGCATTGATAATGAATCTTATAACTAGTGCTACTCTCTTACAGAATAAATTTTAAGGAAAACACTTTTCTATATGGAGAATCAGAAAATTATTACCATTATCTGGATCAGCATATTAACTGAGGTCTCAAATTCAATTAATATCAGTTGATATTTCATCAACTGAGACTAATAGTGCACATCAAGATTTCAGAGTTAAAAGAACACCCTACTCACTCACTGATGAAACCACCCCAGTGAGTGCTGAAAGGCGTGATCTCTTAACTCTGAAATTTTGCATACTCGCAGTGAAAAGGACGAATTGGTAGCAATATTCATAATCAGGCATTTGAAATACTTCAATAAGGTATTATGCCACAGAGCAAAATGGAAAGAAAGGAAATAACAGGTTGCAGGTAAAAAAACCAACCTGTTATTTCCTTTCTTTCTGTTTTGCTCTGTGGACAATACTTTAGTGAATATGAATCCAGAGTACATAGGCCTTTTTGCTTATATTTGAAATACTTGAACTTTGAAATACTGAATTTTAACTTGTTCTCCTCTTTCTTTATTCCTTGTTACATGCTCTTGGTGATTCTGACTCTCTCTCTCTCTCTCTCTCTCTCTCTCTCTCTCTCTCTCTCTCTCTCTCTCTCTCTCTCTCTCTCTCTCTCTCTCCCTCTCGGGGCAATTCAGAAATTTTTTTTTTTTTGGCTGCAGCATAAGCCTCAGGCTTCCTTGCACCATATGCTAGTGATAATATTATTAATAATAATAATATCACATCCAGTATTTACATTGCCTTATTTTATATCACATCCAGTATTTGCATTGCCTTATGAGCAATTTTGAATGCCCCAAGTGCTTTTTCACTAGGAAAAGTATGTTTAGAGTTTGAAACAATTTGCTACTTGGTAAACAGATAGAAAGATGAGCTTATTTGTAATGTGTGAAGGCTAAATTGAAGTTACACTTAATGGTTGAACTTTATTTCCCTTCCATGTTTATACTTCATTATCATGCAAGAAAGCTTTCACTGCTAATGTGAAATAGTATCAAATTTTTCCTTATAGATGTCTTCTTTTTTTTCTTTTTTTTTTTTTTCCTTGGTATTTTACTAACAAGTTTATACAGTGACATTTGTTTATTTATTTGCTGATAAGTAACCAGAACTTGTTTATATAATGGTCCTTCATGTAAAATTTACTTTTTTTTTTTTTAAAGTCCTCAGAAAATATCATGCAGACATGGCACTATTAGTCTGTTGGTGGAATATCAACTGGTTCAAAGTTCCTTGGTTATCATAAATATAAACTTAGTAAAGCTACTTCCTTCTTGAAGAATTTCCTGTGAGTAATCAGTATCTGATTACAACTGAAAGATTTTAGAGAGTATATGGGTCACTATGAATGGGTGTTTTTTTTTTTTTTTTTTTTTTGTAAGGTGTTTTACTATGACCATATGAGAAAATGCATGATAAAGCATTTTCTTGTTGGTAAAGCTTGAAAATACTTGTGTTTTTTTATATATATAAAATTCATTTTTCTCCATAATAAAGCAAAATAAAATGCCCTAATGTTTTAAGCTCTTATTAAACTCCTTTTTTTTTAATTGACAAAAACAGAAGAGAAATCTCAGCAGCAGTCAAAAAGAAATATAGATAATGTTCAGTGGTAGTTATTTTATCCTTTAACTCATTTGCTTGTGACATTTAATGCCATACAGTCTTCTTTTTCTTTCTATTATCTAACAACTAATCCAAGAACTTTTTCATGTTGCCAAAGCAGTGTTCATTGAATGAATACCCTACATAACAAACACTGGCTCTATTCAGTACAGAATTTTCTGCAATTATATAAAGCGTAAAAAAATGCATTATCATGGTGAAGGAGCCGGATACTATTTTTCTCATTGTTGTTATTGGTATATCCTTCTGACCAAGTAATGCATTACATGCTAGAACCTTGTGATAGAATGTCTAATTCTCCAAATCACCTTCGAGAAAGTATACTTGTGATCTTCATGATTGAAAAATGCCAGAGACATCACTTTGACATTTTTAAACTGAAAACCATGGAATTGTTTTTCTTAAACAAAGGAATGAAGTATTTCTATCAATATGAGAACTAAATATCTGTTTATTTCCAATTTAAAATTATGTAAGATGGCAACATACATTTCATGGTGCAGTCCTATCATTGCCTCAGTGATTGCCATCATTGCTACTTCACTGTTACAAAGAACAGAGCAACCAAAGATTTAGCATACACGATGAAATATCTGAGTACCATCTAAGAATATGATTGAAAATAAAGATATTAGTTTTCACATAGGCAGAAGTGCATGCTTCATTCCTCCTTTTAATATATTTATATTACCTAAGCACCACTCAAACAACAATTGACATTGGTGTGTTGATGAAGAACTTAATGCTTTATGTAAGTACTTATTGCAATATCTTGTGTGTTTTTGAAGCTAACTTTGAGTTTAACAGAACTTGAATTTGCCATTTGCATTTGCCATTTTGAACTGCAGCATTGCAGTTCAAAATGAATACAAATAACTGATCTTATGCTCAATTAACTCAACTGATCAACTGGCAGCCATAGAGAGTGGGCCCCATCTTGCATTGCCCTATTGTTTGGTGGATTATATTCTAAAGGATCACCGGTTTGGTTAAAGAATTCAATTGATTAATTTTTGCTTTTGCTTAATTTCTTAAATATCTTAAATTTAATTTCTGTAATTTTCGAAGTTATTTTCTGTGATATTTTTAAAATTAAATTCATGCATTTTGTAAAGCTAAAACTGGTAAAAAAGAAGATACCAGTTTTCAGTATCTTGTAAGTTTAAATTCTTAAGTCCAGTAGTTGACAAATTTTTGGCTTCATTATCATAACTCCAGGGGCTCACATCTGGTGAGTATGGCTTGGCATGCCCAGGGGCCTGAGCTGGATATCATTATTCTTCTTTTAATTGGTTATTCCCTTCTACTTCTCTCTCTCTCTCAGGGTAATTCAGAATTTTTTTTTTTTTTTTTGGCTAGTGCAGCATAAGCCTCAAGCTTCCTTGCACCATATGGCTAATAATAATAATAATAAGTAGATACTGAAAATTTGATTAATTAATTTGTTAATTACTGCAACATTTTGTTAATTTAATTATTATAATATTTCATAAAGTTAATTCTTACATTAATAAAGGTTGCTACAAAATCCACTTTGAATACATCATTCAAGGATATCATGATTCAAACTCAATGCATGTGTAAGTCGTGAATTGCTTCCCGACTTGCATTCATCGCAATTATGAATTGCTTTGTGACAGTGGCAATGATAGTGAGTGCCATATAGGATCATTTAAATAGAAACAGAATTCTGAAGAAAACACAACACAGTTTTGTAGAGGAAAACTCATGTTTAACCATCTTGGTTAGCTATATTGACAGTCACTTGTGACCCAGATGTAGGAAACAATTTTGACAGTATTCATTTATATTTTACCAAAGAATTTGACTCAGTCCCACATAAGAAGTTACTACAAGCTGAAACATGTTGGAATCACAGTGCAGCTGCAGGGCAAGTGGCAGAGGGTGTGATTAATGGTTACTCTTTAGATTGTGCTAACATAAGTAAGCCTTTCCCCCAGGGATCAATACTGGAACCTCTATTGTTACTGGCTTTCTTAAATGACCATCAATGGTCATTCCTTTGATGTTGAAATCATTAATGCAAAGAAAAATGCAAGGTCTTACACTTGTGGAATAGCAACTCCAAAATGACATGGTGGGGTTGAATTAAATAAAAAGTAGATGAAGACAGGGATATGGGCAGACATGATGTTTTTTGTGCAGTGCAGGCTCATGGTGCAGGGTTCTATCAATGAGCTATTGAACATTTGCTTTTAAACAGGTAAGTCATAATCCCTCTGTACAAAAACAGTTTTAAGATTGCATTTTAAACACTGTGTCCAAATATGGGGATGGCGCCTATAAAAAGTTATCGAGGTTCTTGAAAGTGTTCAAAAATGGGCGACAAGCCTGGTGAGATTGGCAAAAAGAGCATCCATATGAGGAAAGGTTTTGAATATGTAGGCTACAGAGCTTGGTAATTAGGCACCTTAGAGGTCTATAAGCTCGAAGGGGAGAAAATAAAGACGATATCATTTCAAAACAGTGAAAATTTTGCAGTTATAAATGATTCCAGAACTAGGGAATATAAATTCAAATTATGAGGAAAGAGAGTTTAGTAGTTATAAATTTAGGTCAAATTGTAAGGAGAGTTCTTTTGGCCACTGAGTTGTTAATTACTGGAATAAGTTGCCTCCACAAACAGTAAAAGATTACAGCATTGGGCAAATGCTGTAATCTGCCACTGGATATGTACCTACGTGAGCATGCAATCACATAGATAATTTATTTTATTCTTTTTTATTGTATTTTATTTTATTTTTTGGCTGGTGCAACAAAAGCTTGGGCTTCCTTACACCAGATAGTTAATATTAATACTAATTTTTATAAAACTTCAGTAATATTAGGGAGATGAGAAGTACTTATTAAATCTTAAAATTATATGGTATTTGTTTGTAACACATGGATAAAGTGATGCAGTGATAGTGACCTTTATCTTTATAATAATACTTATGATGGTATTTTATTTTTTTATTTTTAGGTTTTTACATAACAATAAGCTATCTAGAATTCCTGCAGGAGCATTTAAAAAACTTCAAAGTTTGCGTCGTTTGTAAGTAAAAGTATTTTCTTATGATATCCACTTTATATAATTTTCTAACACTAGCTTTATAACTATAGACAAATGAATTATCTTTTTTTAATCATAAAATATTCTTGTATGAAGTCTGATTAAATCTATGATTTGAGATAATAGCTTGCCATTTTGTGATTGGCAGTCTGAAAGCTCTTCTAACAAACTTTCCCTTTTCTCAAGAAATATTTCATACTTATTTTTCAAAGATTTATTGAATAGAGTACTTATTTTTTTGAAAGTTTTTTATGAAGTGCATAGAGTTGATCTAATTGACATTGTCCATTTGCTGTCATTTCTTTTCTTACTTCACAAAATTCTGTCATAAATGAAGTTACACCCTGGTTTATTCCAAATTCATAATTTGGGAATAAATTATGAATTCTCATTTATAATACAGGACAGTGTAGCAGAATTCAGACTGGCATCTGAAGCTTTAGAATTAATATCTGGTTGAGATCCTTTTAATGAGTGTTCCAGGTCTTATAAGATACTTTTAAATGTTTGAGTTTTCTTACATAATAGTTGTAATGAGCATTTGTAATGGCTCTTGCCATTACAAATGCTCATTACAACTATTAACTCATTACAAGAGTGTAATGGCTCTTGCTTCTTGATTCATTTTCTCTTGATATTTTATATTACTGCAACAAAAACCAACAACTACGTTGCACTGACTACAGATTAAATAACCATTAACCTCTTGAAAAAAATGCACAAAACTTCACTTTATTCATTTTGAAAGATAAGTAACTATCCTTTAATTATATTTATTTTGGGTAACTTACTAAAACTGCTTGAAAACTCACTGTATTTTATAACTCAGTTAATCAAATAAATCACAAATAACAAATAATATTATCACTGCAAGTAACTCACATGATGTGAGTCACTTGCAGTGATAATAATAGTAAAATTGAATCAGAAAAGTAAAATAACTCAATATAATAAAATAAGAGCGTCAAATTCAACTGATCACTCATTATAGTAATGGCATCCAAAGAACAAGATACCACTGGAAGTGGAATGGAACAGGTGATGCCACTGTGCCACCTCAGATGAAAAATGTATTAAAACCATTGTTTGTAAAATAATAAGAGAAGTTTACCTCAATATAATACGTAGAACACTTCCGTATGATACTCTCCAGCAATTAAAACAAAAAAATCGAAAATTTACATTGCAGTAAAAAATAATTAAAAATCAATAGCACACAATTAAAAATCAATCTAACGCAATTAAAAATTAAATAAATTTATTAAAAGAAAAAATTTCAAAACGATTTTCCTTCCTGAAGCTGACAATGCTTTTCGACCTGTGATCACGACAATGTCATGAACACAGGAACGAATAGGAGTGAGCATGAAACTTAAATAGGGATTATTTGTCTTTGCGCATGTGCATAAAAGCCCACGAATCGGAAATTAGAAATGGCCAGCGAACATTAACAGAATTCTCATGTAATTTAATTTCGACAGTTCCTGCAATTAGTCTGGTATAATTATGTTAGACACTTAAGTATTTTTGGCTCGTTAAATAAAAAAGTATGGTTTTCATTAACGGAATGAAAGGCTTATTCTGAACACTGCTGAACGAGAAGCACGAACTGAGGCTGCATGTTGATTAACACAAAAATTCAGAGGAAAATGCGTAGAACCTTGGTATGACAAGTTGCAATCACCACAAGAAATGTATACCAGGTCATTTATTTGTGTTGTAAATGAGGAAAGGACTGAGCGATTTTTCAGTATAGTGTGTAGTTTCCATATTGCCCTGGCCACAATTTTAAATTCGGTATCTTTAAAGAATCTATTAAGTTGTTTGTGCCACTGTTCAACATATCGGACAGAAATAAAGTATTTTTTAATATTATGATTGTTGGTTGATGTAGTATTTTGTATCCTATCCCTAGCTTGTACCCTGATTCAGTTTATTGTAGCAAGAGGATAATCCCTGTTTAAAACTCTGTTGGTTAATATTTGTATTTCTGAGCTCAAAGCAGATTCTGTCATTGAATATTTATAGGCATTTAGAAATTGATTAAAGATAATAGATCTCTTGTAGGAGAATGAGTGATAGCTGTTATAATGTAGAAGCATGCCGGTGTTTGTAGGTTTACGATAGATGTTAAATTGGATTTTATTTGAGTCCAAAGTAAGCGTGAAATTTAGAAAATTTAATGACTTTGTATCCGTACCCTCCCTTTCCGATGTAAATTTGAGTCTAGAGTGAAATATTATTTAACAAATGCAAAATGTCTTGGATAGTGCTACTATCAGTAATAACTAGAACATCTAAATACCTCCCATAGTATGTGATATAGGGTAGAAAAGGCATAAAATGTATACGCTCAATCGTTGAGAGATATACCTCTGGTATTAAGCTATTATTTTTATTTTCGGTTTTTTTTTTTTTTTTAGGAGCATTAGCAACTAAGGCCATATTGCTCCCTGGATATGCGGTGGTCATTCCCTGACCTTTCCGCATCCTCTGTATTTGGCGGTTACGGTCTTGAACCCCGGTCTAATCAAGAAGCGTGTGCTACACACTGATGCTCTACATGGCTACGGAGGCGCCACCGATATTAAGCCCCTCAATCTCAATCCCATCAGCAAACCAAAAATTTGTTCGTATACTTTGTCTTGAAAGGTGATATAGTTGGCCTCGACTCTCTCTGAATTTTAGTAACATAGAGAGAGAGAGAGAGAGAGAGAGAGAGAGAGAGAGACTGACTCTCTATGTACCGTGTTCGTTAAGGACGTTGGTGATCATGATCTTCCACAGCTCTCAATCTTTTGTTGTTCTCAGCAGGTCTAGACTCTGTACATTCATCCAATTGGTCAGACTACTAATATAGTTTATTCTTTGTCTTCCTCTGCTTCGCTTTCCATTCACCTTGCCTGTCGTGATGATCTCCTCCAAATCTTCCTTCCTCGTGATGTGCCCAAAAAATTTCAGCTGCTTTTCTCTTATGTTCCTCAGTAATGATCTCTGCGTTCCTGCTCTTTGTAGTACCTCTAAATTCATGATATGTTCAGTCCAGGATATTCTGAGCATCCATCTATAAAACCATATTTCTGCCGCCTCCAAATGCTTTGCCATTTCTTGGGAGATTGCCCAGCATTCATTACCATACGTAAGGACAGGTATAACAACAGTTCAAAATTCTGTTTTTCATTTTCATTGACAATTTCCTATCTTTTAGTATGTTGCCCAGTTTCTGAAACGTGGCCTTGCCCATACCAATCCGTCTTTTGATTTCATTATCTGATCATCCATCTTTAGTAACCCAACTCCCTAGATAATTGTATTTCTCTACTTGTCTTATGATGTTGTTCCCTATTTTCAGTATGCATTTGGGAACAATTTTCTTTTTGCTGAAACTATGCACTCTTTTTTTTTTTTAATGTTTATTGTTAAGCCTTTCCTTCTACTTTGTTCCACTACTTTGTCTAGAAGTTCCTGTAGTTCTTCTGTCTTGGCAATGAGAGCGATGTCATCTGCATATCTGATGTTGTTTATATTCTGTCTGCCAAATGCGAATCCTCCAATTCCATGTGTTCCTCTCATAATTTCCTCACTGTAGAGGTTGAATAGGTCTGGAGAGCAAACACAGCCCTGTCTTTCACCCCTGTCTTTTCCAATTCTCAGGCTGGCTGTTTGTTCCCAGTATAAGTTTCTGAGTATCCTTATGTCTTTCCCATCTATGTCTAAACAGTCTAGAATGTTGAAGAGTTCATGTTTCACCCTGTCAAATGCCTTTGTAAGATCAATGAAACTCATAAACAGGTCTCTCTCTCTCTCTCTCTCTCTCTCTCTCTCTCTCTGTGCATTTCAATAGCCCTCTCTGACATTATCGTTATCATGAAGATAGCATTTCATGTTCCAGTATTTTGCATAAATTTTATTTATTTTTCTTTTTTTATTTATTTTATTTTATTCTTATCCTCATCAATATTATTCTTAGAAGAATTTTAGTAATATTACTCATTAAGCTAATGTTGCAATGTAGTTCACAATCAATAGCCCCTGGTTTCTTTGGCAGAGCCATGAATATGGATTTACTAAGATCCTCTGGTATCACTCCACTCTCATATATCTCATTTAACACCTTGGCTATTATTGCAATGCCAAAATCATCCAAAGCCCTTATCATTTCTGTCATGATGGCATCTGGTCCAGCTGCCTTATTACTTTTCAATTAGGATACAGCTGCCCTGACTTCAGATTTCAGTATTTCCTGACCTTTTAGGGTCTATGGCTTGTTGGCTTTTCCCCACATTCGTCCTGAAAGAATTCTTCGATGTATTCTGTCCATCTGTTCATAACTTTGCCTTTATCCATGATTACTGTTCCGTCCTTCGCTTTTATACAGCCTGATGCTGGACAGATCTTATATTCCCCCAACTCCTTGATCTTCCTATACAATGTAGCTGGCTCTGAGCATTCATATTTTTCAATCTCTTGGCACTGCTCATTTAATCATGCTTCTTTTGCCTCTTTGCATTCCCTCATAATTTCCTTGTCCATCTTCCGATATTCTTCACTGCATCTTGGAAAAATCTGTTGCCTTTGCCTCATCAAGCTCAGGATTTTGCTCGTCATCCATTAATTTTTACTTTTCCTTTCTTTCTTTGGAATGATCTCACATGCTGTGTTGGTCAAGGCTTCCTTCAATGCATGCCATTTGCTGTTTCCTTCATTTGCAAGTGTCTCATACCTGCCTCTGACCACCTCAGCATATGCATTCCTGATGCCATCATCTTTCTGCAATAGATCAAATTGAAAACATTCCGTTCTTGTGCTTTGTTTCAGTTTTTTTCAGCTTAACCAGGAGTTTGGCTATTACTGGTACATGGTTGCTTCCACAGTCTGCTCCTGGATATGGCTTTGCCTGAAGGATGGCGTTCCTAAAGCATTTGTTTATAGTGATATAGTTTATTTGATTTCTTACATTGTCTCTTGGACTTTTCCATGTCCAGGTGCACCTGGGATGTTCTTTAAACCAAGTATTAGTAATCACTTGTTGATTTATCTTGCACCACTGTGCCCAGATTTCGCCTCTTTCATTTTGATTTCCCAATCCATAACTTCCTATCATGTCTCCATCTGGCTCACTTCCTACTTTTGCATTTAAGTCTCATTATGATTATAATTTCCTGAGATTTGCATTGTTTCCTTGCTGTTTCCAGCTGCTCATAAAACTTTTCTAGTTCTGCTACACTACTCTCTGCTGTTGGAGCATACACCTGAACGATGGCCATATCAAAAGGTTTTCCTTTGAGTTTGACCAGCAGTATTCTGTCCGATAAAGCCCACCAACCTAACACGCTCTCAGACGTTGCCCTATCCAACAAAACTCCAACTCCTCTTTCGTGTCCGTCTTCTCCCGAATAAATCATTCTTTGTTGCCCTGTCTTGAAGTCGCCGCTTTCTTTCCATCTGATCTCTCATAACCCGAGTATGTTAATTTGTAATCGTTCCATTTCCTGTTTTACGTTATCAAGGTTGCCGCATTGGAAAAAGAGTCCTCACATTCTAAGTAGCCAATTTCAACTCATACCTGTTTTTCTTTCCATTTTCTGCTGCTGCTAGTTCTGCTTACAGTTTACTAGACCACCTACAGTCCATGGTTATCCATACAGAGCGAGGTACCTGCATCTGAAGACACTGAGATTCCCTTCATGCTGTTGTCTTCCTTTCTTAAATTATGCATGACCATAACATTCTTGGCATTTTACAGCAGTGGTTTGCCATTGCCTTCTGCTGGGTGTGTTTACCGAGAACACCATCTCTCTTCCCAGAAGTTCCTCTGCTTGAAAACAACCGTTGTCTTCTGAGATCGTAGCTCATCTGCCTTCTTCCTCAGTTTACTAACTGTGGATTCTGCCATTGGCCAATGCTCGTTATCCTGAGCATGAGAGCCTGTAACCCTAGGCAGGGGCCCTGCTGGATACTGCCAGCTGAGCCCAGGTTTGGTCTGCAGCTATTTATTGGTTATTCACAGCTGACCTCCATATCTGAAGGTCGTTCCACTATCTGCCACCTGTGGACGCACCCAGCAGCAGTATGCTCTGCTTCAGTAGCATACTACTTAATTAAATGAAAAATTTCTTTAATAGGGAGCTTCATATAATTAATCGGTATAGAATTATTTAACATATCCCAAATAATATCTAATGTGTATTCAACATTTCCATTCGTATATAACGGGGTAACATCTAGTGAGAATAAATTATCATTATCACAAAGTCTACAGTCCTTAAGGTTATTAAATAATGTATCGTAGTTCTTAATCCCAAATTGTATCGCCTGTCTAAAAGGTTTTATAATGCTATATACATGAGTTTTCTGTAGGAAACAATAGGCCGAATAGGAAATCCAGTCTTGTATAATTTTACCTGACTGAAAAGTGCAGGAGTATTGTATGTTCTGCCTTCAATTCCTTTAACTGAGCCATAGTAATGTAGTCATTTTTTCGATGCTTGGTTAACGTTTTATTGTATTGATTGACCAAATTGGTAAATAGTGCCAGGTCTACTTCAAGATAAGTGGAGGTATCTGAAACAATTGAATCTAACTTATTAATATAATCATGTTTATTGAGTATTACAACAGTATCTCCTTTATCTGCCCTCTGTATAATAATGTCTTTATTTTCCCGAAGTTCGTGTAAAGCTGAACTGTCATGTGTATTCAATTTAGGAAGTCACGTTCACCACTTGGTTAACTTGTTGAATAAATAAATCTTTTTGTGGAACATTACGAAGTCCAAATTCAGTATCAATTACGCACTGTTTTTTAGGTAGTTTTCAAGATGGTAAATTATAATTTAACCCTTTGGATAAAAGTGAAATCTGGTCATGTGATAGCATATACAAGGAAAGATTTGTAACCTGTTGATATGTCAGTTCATTCAATGTTGGGAAAGAGGGCTGTTCGTGAACAAGCTGACGTATTCTGTGGTAGCACATTGTGTGTATGTGGGGAGGGGTCATCACCCAACTCATATGTATTAGGTCGCAAGCTCACGACAATGTGTTAGAATTTACACGAACGTGCTTTGACCCTCCCGATAATGTATTCAATTTGTTAGCGTGTGTTTTTTTATTTCTGAGGCCTGTGCTTCACGTCGCAAATCTATAGAGGCCTTCAGTACAGACCAATTGCTAGGATGTAGATAATTTTTTAATTTGTTGCAAAGTTTTCTAACCTGGGGAAAGGTATTTTCGTTTATTAGAATACCGAGATTTTAAGGGAAGTTTAACTTGGAAGTTAACCAAGTATATTACACAATGTGGCAAGTGCTAGTTGCTTTATGCCTGAAATTTTATGATTTATATTGACCCTGGAAAACTTTGGAACGAAGTTGTTTTGACCCTCTAAAATATTTTGAAGGCAATATTTTAGAAAAGAAATATGGTAACTTTGGGATGAGTATCTTAGTGTTAATCTAATATAATTTTGCACCAAGCTGTTCAAAACATCCCCCATAATTGTGTGTATTGATAGGTTATAACTGGAGAGAAAGGAATTGAATGAAATAGTCAATAAGAGTTTTAAAAATGAATTTTATAGTATGAACCAGAGCTGTAATGATAAAAAAAAAAAGATTTTCGATTTTTTTCGTTTTAATTGCTGCAGAGTATCATATGGAAGTGTTCTATGTATTATATTGAGGTAAGCTTCTCTTATTATTTTATAAATATTGATATGAACATATTGAGCAGGAACATACAATATTCCTGCACTTTTAGGTCAGGTAAAATTACACAAGACCGGATTTCCTATTCGGTCTATTGTTTCCTACAGAAACTCGGCATTTTCATCCTTGGCCACACATGTATATAGCATTATAAAACCCTTTAGACAAGCGATACAATTTGGGATTAAGAACTACGATACATTATTTAATAACCTTAAGGACCATAGACTTGGCGATAATGATAATTTATTCTCACTAGATGTTACCCCGTTATATACAAATGTAAACGTTGAATACACATTAGATATTATTAGCATTAGCATTAGCATTAGTAGAGGCATATGATGCAAGAAAGCAAGCTTATTCAGCATCAGCCAAAAAAAAAAAAAAAAACACACCACTCCCATTTCACCCCTCCGTTCGTTCGAAATACCTGTCCAGTTGAGCTTTAAATTTGTTTAGGCTATCAACTTCAACAACAAGTGATGGAAGTCGGTTCCACCAACCAACCACCCGCTGGCCAAAGGCAAATTTCCGCACATCTATCCGACATCCGTCCTTCCTCAATTTGAATTTATGCCCTCTGAGCTGATTATTCTGAGCAAGATGAAGAATCCCATTGGCATTGAGCATGCTCAAACCATTCAAAGCCTTATACACCTCTATCAGATCACCTCTCCGGTGCCTAGTCTCCAGACTCTGTAATTTGCAAAACTTAAGCCTTTCTTCGTAAGAGCAACCCTTTGTTCCATTCACTAATCTTGTTGCCCTTCTCTGTACCCGTTCCAGCAGCTCCACATCCTTCCTGAAATGAGGCCTCCAGACCTGTATACAGTACTTAAGATGTGGCCTAACCATTGCCTTATACAAGGGAATAATCACCTCCTTATCCCTGCTAGAAAAATTCCTGTATATCATTGACAAGACACCATGAGCTACTCTTGCAGCTCGTCTGCACTGCTCAGAGAACTTCATATCTGCCTTCACAATTATCCCCAGGTCCTTTTCATTCTCCACCACTGTCAGTGTAGTACCACAGAGTTGATACGTTGCTCTGGGGTTACTGTTTCCCATATGTAGTACTTTACATTTGTCAATGTTAAACTTCATTTGCCACCTCTCAGCCCATCTGTTCAACCTTTCCAGATCCTGTTGCAGCAGCATAGCGTCAGTAGTGTCCTTAACAACCCTGCCAACCTTTGTATCATCTGCAAACTTGGACATTAAACTTGATATCCCATCATCAATATCATTCATAAACACCGAAAACAACAACGGACCCAACACTGAACCCTGAGGAACTCCACTAATAACATTAGTCCACGTTGAGCAGTGTCCATTGATTACCACTCTCTGTCTTCTGCCACTCAACCATCCCCTTATCCATAGCAGCAATTTGCCTCCAATGCCACACTGCTCCAATTTGTGCAGCAGTCTTCCATGTGCAACAGTATCAAAAGCCTTTCTAAGATCCAAATATATAATATCAAAGTTATTCCCTGCATCCAGTTCTTTTGTGACTACATCATAGTATCCAATCAAATTGGTCAGGCAAGACCTGCCCTTAACAAAACCATGCTGCGTCTGAGCTATAACTGAATTCTTGTCTAGATGATCCTGCAGTGCTTCTTTAACCAGTGCCTACATTAATTTACCTGGAACAGAAGTTAAACTAACAGGTCTATAATTACTTGTGTCAGCCTTTGATCCTCCTTTGTGAATTGGGGTTACATTTGCACATCTCCAGTCTATGGGTACCTCCCCTGAGTCCAAAGAAGCTCTCATAATTATGGCTAGGGGCTTGCTTACTTCCTTTGCTGCCTCCTTTAATATAACTGGATAGATCCCATCCACCCCAGGTGCCTTTTTTATGTTTATCCTCAACAATCTCTCCTCCACTTTCCTCTCAGTTATTACAAAATCATCCAGCTCACTGCCAATGTTTACTTTACCTACATCATTCTCCTTCCTGAATAACTCCTCATGCGTGAATGTAGATGCAAAATACTCATTTCAATTGTTAGCCACCTGAGCAGGATCCTCAACTGTTGAACCATCAATATCCAGTGGACCAATCTGATTCATCCCTTTCCTTCTTGAGTTTAAATATGTAAAGAACTCTTTACTGTTTTTCTTTGCATCCTTTGCCAAGGATTTTTCGTAGTCTGCCTTTGCCTGCCTAATCTCCTTTGTGACTTGGTTACAGACCAACTTATATCTATCATAGGCTTCCATGTCACCCATTAATTTGTATGTATCCCATGCATTTTTCTTCTCTGCCACATGTCTCATTAGTTCATCTGACAACCATTTAGGCCTAAACCTTGAACAATATTTCTTAGTTGGTATGTAAAGCCTGGTAGCCTCCAAGATTAGTTCCTTGAATGCCTCCCATTTTAAGTTTGCCGTTGGTAACATCATCAGTTGGTCCCACTGTATAGAATTTAAATACTGTCTCATACCATCATAGTCGCCTTTACGAAAACAAAAACCCTTCCCTTTACCTCTGATGGTAGTTACCTCCTTGAGTAAATCCCACTTCAACACACTGTGATCACTGCCACCTAGTGGTTCATTTCCCTGCAGATTCTTAATGCATGAAGAATCACTACTGATAATCAGATCAAGAGTATTGCTCCCTCTTGTTGCCTCACGAACATGCTGATGTGGAAAACAATCATCCAATAAACCCACAAAAGCCTTGCTAGTGTGCGAGTGACCAACCCACAAATTCCAGTCAATATCTGGGAAATTAAAATCCCCCATTATAAGACTCTCTGATTTACTGGCCCACTCTATTTCCTTGTACAATATCTTATTATACTCATCAGAGTCATTAGGCCTATAGCACACTCCTACTCTCAATTTTGATTTCCCTATGCTTATGTCACACCAAACTGACTCGACACTGCCCTGTCCATCAATGTCAACTGGCTTCACTTCCTTGGACTTTATGTGTTTCTTAATTAATAGCATAACCCCTCCTCCCCTCCTGTCCTGTCTATCCTTTCTATACACATTGTATTCCCCAAATTCCAATTCCGCATTACTTATATCTGTGTGACACCACGTCTCTGATATCCCAACAATATCTGCCTTTGATGTTTTGAGCAATACCTCAAATTCATCAAATTTATTTACCAAACTCCTAGCATTGGTGTACATGCAGGTATACATGCACCTGTTTCTATTCTTAGCTACCCTAACACAACCCATGTGTTTACTTGTACCGCAATGACTCCCAGCAGTCTCTGAAATATCCTGCATCTTGTTTTTCAGGCTTCTGCTCATTTCAATAGAAGCAGTGCAAGAATCACTTTTACCTCTGCCAGTGGCTACTGTTAATCTATTAGTCCTTGTATCCCCCCCAACTAGCAGTTTTCCGACCCACCTAACACTGCCTCAAACATATCCCTATAACATATCCCTTATTTGGGATATGTTAAATAATAATTCTATACCAATTAATTATATGAAGCTTCCTATTAAAGAAATTTTTCACTTAATTAAACTCTTAGTTGAGGCCAACTATATCACCTTTAAAGACAAAGTATACAAACAAATTTTTGGTTTGCCAATGGGATTGAGCTTGAGCGGCTTAATATCATAGGTATATCTCTCAACGATTGAGTATACATTTGATGCCTTTTGCTACCCCATGTCCACATACTATGGGAGGTATTTAGAATAGTGATCCAGTAATTTAGATAGCCAGTTATGCATTAATGATGTATTTTTTCAAAGATGCTATCACTATTTCTATTATTTGTGGTCATCTATACTATCAAAGATGCTATCACTATTTCTATTATTTGTGGTCATTATGTGAGAAGAATGTGCCATTTTTATCTACATTTGGATTAAATATTATGAGATGCATAGTGGACTGGTACTGAAATTTTGTAGTTTATTGGAATATATAGCTTCACATTTTTAAGCACCTTTTACTATGATTAGTGATCCCATAATCCAGATAGAAATGGTAAACTCATGCTTATAGCAAAGTGGTATGTGCATCTATGGAAGCAAGTATGCTTATGAGGATAGATGGTATTAAAATGTGTACCCCATGTTAGTGTACACATTAACAGTATATGTTAAACAAATATTGCTGGTATATGCATTAATGATGTACTTTTTCAAAGATGCTACACTATTTCTATTGCCATTCTTCTCACTATTATCACATTCATTAAGAACTCATTATAACATTTACTGAAGTGTGATGTAAATATTTATCTATATTTTGATGAAATATTATGAGATGTAAAATGGACTGCTGCTAAAATTTTGTAGTTTATCTGAATATATAGCTTCAGATTTTTAAGCACATTTTACTGTGATAACTCAGGCTTGCATGAAACTTGTGAAATGTGATTTCTATTCAGATATGTTATCTTCCCTAAGTTTATTATGCTGATTTTGAAATCGGAATCCATTTGTATTACATATTTTTCAAATTGAGAAAAAGGAAACCATGTTTTTCCTTATTTGTAATTTTTAAAATTTATTCAAATAACAATTTGTATGTTTGTTTGTTTTTTTATTTAATATAATAAAATGGGCAAAACGCAGTTATAGTGAGGAGAACAGAAGAATGTTAATAAAAAATGAAAATTTAAGCAGATCACGTTTCAGCAGATTTATCAGAATAAATTCTGGTTCCTTTGGTCCGAAATGAATGCTTTGTGATTTTTTTTTTTTTTTTTTTTTTTGGATTATGCCAGACATTTTTCTTTACAAAAACCAACACTAATATGCTCTCATGCTATGTTCCACCTTCCCTGATATCTTCTTTTCATCTCTTTTATATCTTTTTAGAATTGTTCCTCTTGTTCCTTGCTGATGGAACAAGATTATTGGAGTCTAGAAAAGAATGTTTTCACTATTTTCAAAAAAAATATCTTCCTTGGTTATAGATAACCTTTTTTTTTTTTTTTTTCAAAGGGTACTAGAATTTATTTATATATCTATTTTTAAACTGGTATAATTATCTCCTGGCACATAATAGCCTTAGATGCTAATGTGCCAATGAAATCATAATCAATCAAAAATTAACCTTGGCCATAAGAAGTTTTGAAAATTTGAATTTTGGTCTTAAAGATTTTTGAAGTCAGTCCATTCTTTTTTAATTTGGTCATTAGTCCTTGAAATTGCACTATTCCTTTGAAGTTACCTTTTTTATTTGTGTTTGAATGAAAAATGCCTGCTTTGAGTTTTGAGTCAAACTTAGAAATAATTGCAGGGATACTTAAAGCAGTTACCACCCTTAAAAATCTAAAAATTATTCACCTCTAAAATGTTTACAAATTGCCTCCTTAATTCTTATTTTCGTTCTTTTGCTTTCAGTATTTTTTGAATCCAGTACAAGGCTCTCCCTGCATAGTCATTGCTTCTTTGTCCAGTGCTTATGTCCTGCAGCCCTGTAATTGTTGACCCAGCAACTTATATAGAACCTTCAGGTCTCTG
Organism: Mastigoproctus giganteus; assembly: GCF_048544385.1. Lineage (NCBI taxonomy): Eukaryota > Metazoa > Arthropoda > Arachnida > Uropygi > Thelyphonidae > Mastigoproctus > Mastigoproctus giganteus. Next base: position 242,576,488 of record NC_143578.1, read on the forward strand.
CAAAGTAGCAGTTATGCCCTTCATATTTAACTATAGTACCACATAACCAAGGATGCATGTCTTGGTTGAATCTCAGTTTGTAATTATCATTCCACTAGCCAATTGCTATCCTAGGGTAGCTCATAAGGGCAATAAACAGATCATAATAGTAAAGTAAGATAATAGTACTTAAGGGGTTCTGAAGTCATCATATTCTTCCCTCCTACCTATAAGTTCTGAAATATTTATATATTTCAGAAATTAAAGTTTATCTGTAAGTTCACACAATATACTGATACCAGTACATCATAGACCATTACTAACACAAGTCCATATATGTACCAAATTTCATGGATTAGTATTGATTTTGCTAACTGTTCTACTTTTATCATTTATACCTTAACTGTCCAAGAATACAATTTTGGTGAATTATTATTTATTTTTATAAAATGCAAAAAACATGTTTTTTAGGAGACTGGATTCGAATGCACTGATATGTGACTGTGAATTATTGTGGCTCTCACAAATGTTGAAGGAAAACCATGCCACTACACAGGCAGCAGCAACATGTGAATATCCAGCACCTTTACAGGGTAAATCTTTAATGGCACTTGGCTCTGAGGATTTCAGCTGCAGTAAGTACTGCTACCATTCATTTCTCATGTATAGCATTAGCATTAGCATTAGTAGAGGCATATGATGCAAGAAAGCAAGCTTATTCAGCATCAGCCAAAAAAAAAAAAAAAAAAACCCCACTCCCATTTCACCCATCTGTTCGTTCCAAATACCTGTCCAGTTGAGCTTTAAATTTGTTTACGCTATCAACTTCTACAACAAGTGATGGAAGTCTGTTCCACCAACCAACAACCCCCTGGCCAAAGGCAAATTTCCGCACATCTATCTGACATTCGTCCTTCCTCAATTTGAATTTATGCCCTCTGAGGTGATTATTCTGAGCAAGATGAAGAATCCCATTGGCATTGAGCATGCTCAAACCATTCAAAGCCTTATACACCTCTATCAGATCACCTCGCCGGTGCCTAGTCTCCAGACTCTGTAATTTGCAAAACTTAAGCCTTTCTTCGTAAGAGCAACCCTTTGTTCCATTCACTAATCTTGTTGCCCTTCTCTGTACCCGTTCCAGCAGTTCTACATCCTTCTTGAAATGAGGCCTCCAGACCTGTATACAGTACTCAAGATGTGGCCTAACCATTGCCTTATACAAGGGAATAATCACCTCCTTATCCCTGCTAGAAAAATTCCTGTATATCATTGACAACACACCATGAGCTACTCTTGCAGCTCGTCTGCACTGCTCAGAGAACTTCATATCTGCCTGCACAATTACCCCCAGGTCCTTTTCATTCTCCACCACTGTCAGTGTAGTACCGCAGAGTTGATACGTTGCTCTGGGGTTACTGTTTCCCATATGTAGTACTTTACATTTGTCAATGTTAAACTTCATTTGCCACCTCTCAGCCCATCTGTTCAACCTTTCCAGATCCTGTTGCAGCAGCATAGCGTCAGTAGTGTCCTTAACGACCCTGCCAACCTTTGTATCATCTGCAAACTTGGACATTAAACTTGATATCCCATCATCAATATCATTCATAAACACCGAAAACAACAACGGACCCAACACTGAACCTTGAGGAACTCCACTAATAACATTAGTCCACGTTGAGCAGTGTCCATTGATTACCACTCTCTGTCTTCTGCCACTCAACCAACCCCTTATCCATAGCAGCAATTTGCCTCCAATGCCACACTGCTTCAATTTGTGCAGCAGTCTTCCATGTGCAACAGTATCAAAAGCCTTTCTAAGATCCAAATATATAATATCAAAGTTATTCCCTGCATCCAGTTCTTTTGTGACTACATCATAGTATCCAATCAAATTGGTCAGGCAAGACCTGCCCTTAACAAAACCATGCTGCGTCTGAGCTATAACTGAATTCTTGTTTAGATGATCCTGCAGTGCTTCTTTAACCAGTGCCTCCATTAATTTACCTGGAACAGAAGTTAAACTAACAGGTCTATAATTACTTGTGTCAACCTTTGATCCTCCTTTGTGAATTGGGGTTACATTTGCACATCTCCAGTCTATGGGTACCTCCCCTGAGTCCAAAGAAGCTCTCATAATTATGGCTAGGGGTTTGCATACTTCCTTTGCTGCCTCCTTTAATATAACTGGATAGATCCCATCCACCCCAGGTGCCTTTTTTATGTTTATCCTCAACAATCTCTCCTCCACTTTCCTCTCAGTTATTACAAAATCATCCAGCTCACTGCCAATGTTTACTTTACCTACATCATTCTCCTTCCTGAATAACTCCTCATGCGTGAATGTAGATGCAAAATACTCGTTTAGATTGTTAGCCACCTGAGCAGGATCCTCAACTGTTGAACCATCAATATCCAGTGGACCAATCTGATTCATCCCTTTCCTTCTCGAGTTCAAATATGTAAAGAACTCTTTTCTGTTTTTCTTTGCATCCTTTGCCAAGGATTTTTCGTAGTCTGCCTTTGCCTGCCTAATCTCCTTTGTGACTTGGTTACAGACCAACTTATATCTATCATAGGCTTCCATGTCACCCATTAATTTGTACGTATCCCATGCATTTTTCTTCTCTGCCACATGTCTCATTAATTCATCTGACAACCATTTAGGCCTAAACCTTGAACAATATTTCTTAGTTGATATGTAAAGCCTGGTAGCCTCCAAGATTAGTTCCTTGAATGCTTCCCATTTTGAGTTTGCTGTTGGTAACATCATCAGTTGGTCCCACTGTATAGAATTTAAATACTGTCTCAGACCATCATAGTCGCCTTTACGAAAGCAAAAACCTTTCCCTTTGCCTCTGATGGTAGTTACCTCCTTGAGTAAATCCCACTTCAGCACACTGTGATCACTGCCACCCAGTGGTTCCTTTATCTGCAGATTCCTAATGCATGAAGAATCACTACTGATAATCAGATCAAGAGTATTACTCCCTCTAGTTGCCTCCCGAACATGCTGGTGTAGAAAACAATCATCCAATAAATCCACAAAAGCCTTGCTAGTGTGCGATTGACCAATCCACAAATTCCAGTCAATATCTGGGAAATTAAAATCCCCCGTTATAAGACTCTCTGATTTACTGGCCCACTCTATTTCCCTGTACAATATCTTATTATACTCATCAGAGTCATTAGGCCTATAGCACACTCCTACTCTCAATTTTGATCTCCCAATGTTTATGTCACACCAAACTGACTCCACACTGCACTGTCCAGCGATGTCGACTGGCTTCACTTCCTTGGTTTTTATGTGTTTCTTAACTAATAGCATAACACCTCCCCCCTTCCTATCCTGTCTATCCTTTCTGTAGACGTTGTACTCCCCAAATTGCAGTTCTGCATCCCTTATATCTGTGTGACACCACGTCTCTGATATCCCAATAATATCTGCCTTTGATGTTTTGAGCAATACCTCAAATTCATCAAATTTATTTACCAAACTTCTAGCATTGGTGTACACGCAGGTATACATGCACCTGTTTCTATTCTTAGCTACCCTAACACAACCCATGTGTTTACTTGTACCGCAATGACTACCAGCAGTCTCTGAAATATCCTGCATCTTGTTTTCCAGGCTTCTGCTCATTTCAATAGAAGCAGTGCAAGAATCACTTCCACCTCTGCCAGTGGCTACTGTTAATCTATTAGTCCTTGTATCCCCCCCAACTAGCAGTTTTCCGACCCACCTAACACTGCCTCGACAGCATCAGCAAAAATTCTTGCACCCTTTCTATTTAAGTGTATCCCATCCCTGTAGAAGCAATCTCTCCTGTTAACAAGTACAGTCCAGGCTGAAAAAAATTCTACCCCTTGAGCCTTGCACAATCCCTCCAGGGCCGAATTGATCGACAAGGCTCTCATCATATACTCCCTCCTATCGTGTCTGGGCAGAATTGCAGACACTTTCAAGTTCAACCCTAATTCACGGCTTTTTTTCAACAGTGACCTGTACTTGCTAAGTAATTCCGCCGGTCTCCTACTCTTAATATCATTAGTGCCAACGTGTACAACTATATTACCTTTTGTGCCCTTAAAAGATGATATCCGCTCTACAACGTCATCAACCTTTGCCCCTGGCAGACATACCCTGGTCCTATTCCACCTATCCTTTTTATAGTTAAATTTTTATTTACTGTAAAGGGTAAGAAGAACAGCTAAATAATTTATGATAAAGATTGTATGCAGTTTGACAAATACAAGGTTTTTGTAAAGTGTATATGAAAAAAATACAGGAATTTTTCCATATTCACAAATGTTCACAAGTACACATCACAACAGTCTTTAAATTTTCTATAGTTTATACAATATTGTAGTAGCCTCTACAGAAGTGTAGAAGTGACAAGATTAATAAAGGCAAATTGATGCAGAGAAGCTAGGCTAATCTGCTAACAGCCTTAACACGTTCGCTGCCGATCACATGCAGACAAGAGATGTGACATCATTACACAGTAGCCAATCACATGCGGGATTCGTTAGATGTTAGTACGAAGTTCTCAACTTCAGTTGGCATTGTGTTTCTGCCGTGTATAATTGTTTCAGTGTCAAGTAAAGGGTGAAAACTATATATAGTTGTATGTGGTGTTGAACATTTTATTACGTGATGTGTGAAAAAGCCTTGTAATATGAGTTGTGCAGATGATGGTTTAGCAGGCCCGTCACACCCAAAAAGAAGAAAAGTGCAATATAAAAAATCCTTTACAGATGAAGAAATTGCAAAAATGTTGGAAGAGTTATGTGACGTATGTCCCAGTGACGTCAGTTACGACGATGATGAAGATTTTATCCCCCCAAAGGATGCTTCGGATTCGGAAAGTGTAAATGAGAATGAGGGTAGCCTTGTGCAGGTGAAGTTTTTTACTGCTGCTGGAATAGAAAAGTTTTTTTCTCTTTTATTAGCTAAATTGGAATATTAACTTATTTTCTAGAGTAGCTTTATATTCCTAGTTACGATACTTAGTTTAAAGTTTAACTTAGATGGAGATTTTGTAGGTATTACATGGTTTTGGTAAGGGTATCAAATCCCTGTGTTACAAGTTGCAGCTCCACTGAATGAGAAGTTTTTTAGCCATATGGGAAACAGCAACCCCAGAGCAACGTATCAACTCTGTGGTACTACACTGACAGTGGTAGAGAATGAAAATTACCTGGGAATATGAAGTTCTCTGAGCAGTGCAGACGGGCTGCAAGAGTAGCTCATGGTGTCTTATCAATGATATACAGGAATTTTTCTAGCAGGGATAAGGAGGTGATTATTCCCTTGTATAAGGCAATGGTCAGGCCGCACCTTGAGTACTGTATACAGGTCTGGAGGCCTCATTTCAAGAAGGATGTAGAGCTGCTGGAACAAGTACAGAGAAGGGCAACAAGATTAGTGAACGGAACGAAGGGTTGCTCTTACGAAGAAAGGTTTAAGTTTAACAAATTACAGTGTCTGGAGACTAGGCACCGGCGTGGTGATCTGATAGAGGTGTTCAAAGCCTTGAATGGTTTGAGCATCTCAATGCTGATGGGATACTGCCTCTTGCTCAGAATAATCACCTGAGAGGGCATAAATTCAAATTGAGGAAAGACAGATGTAAGATAGATTTGCGGCAATTTGCCTTTAGCCAGCGGGTAGTTGGTTGATGGAACAGACTTCCATCCCTCGTTGTGGAAGTTGATAGCCTAAATAAATTTAAGGCTCAGCTGGACAGGTATTTTGAACGAACAGAGGGGTGAAGTGGAAGGGTTTTTTTTTTTTTTTTTGGCTGATGCTGCATAAGCTTGCTTTCTTGCATCATATGCCTCTACTAATGCTAATATTTAGCCGCCTTATTGACCAATTGTTATATCAAATTATTTTCTATAAGTAAATTATAGATCTAGTCAGGATCCTTAGTTTATTCTGAATTGAGACAGCAAGATTTGGAAGTTAATTAATACTTAAGTGTCTGTAGATTTACCGTTCGTAACTTGCCACCATTGTTATATGATACAACGTTATATCTCAAACTAGATAGCATAAGCTTAGTATAGTATATAATATAATATTGTCAATTAATCAGTAAAATCTATTAATCTTGTTAAACTTCATTGTCAATTAAATTGTACTTTCTAACTAAATACATATAACGACTTAAATTACAAATGTAACATAATTAATTAATACATAACTTGATACGGAAGTTATATAAATGGAACTCGTAGATAATACTCAATACTGAAAAATATATATAAAAAAAAAAAAAAATATATATATATATATATATATATATAGCATTATAACTGTGTTGGGATACAAGTTTAGGGTTATAATTTTTTACTGAAATTGAAATTTTATTAAAATTAAATCAAAATCATGACTCAGACCAGAACAGCAAAGCAAAAGGCTCAAGCTAATGGGAGTGCTAAGAATAGGAACACATACATGTATACTTGTGTATACACCAATGCTAGGAGTTTAGTAAATAAATTTGATGAATTGGAGGTATTGCTCAAAACATCAAAGGCAGATATTGTTGGGATATCAGACGTGTTGTCGCACACATATCAGGAATGCAGAAATGGAATTTGGGGAGTACAATATCTACAGAAAGGATAGACAGGATAGGAAGGGAGGAGGGGTTATGCTATTAGTTAAGAAACACATAAAATCCAAGGAAGTGAAGCCAGTCGACATCGCTGGACAGTGCAGTGTCGAGTCAGTTTGGTGTGACATAAGCATTGGGAAATCAAAATTGAGAGTAGGAGTGTGCTATAGGCCTAATGACTCTGATGAGTATAATAGAGTGGGCCAGTAAATCAGAGAGTCTTATAATGGGGGATTTTAATTTCCCAGATATTGACTGGAATTTGTGGGTTGGTCACTCACACACTAGCAAGGCTTTTGTAGATTTATTGGATGATTGTTTTCTTAGTAGGATTTACTCAGAGGTAACTACGATCAGGGGTAAAGGGAAGGGTTATTGCTTTCGTAAAGGCCACTATGATGGCCTGAGACAGTATTTAAATTGTATACAGTGGGACCAACTGATGATGTTACCAACAGCAAATTCAAAATGGGAAGCATTCAGAGAACTTATCTTGGAAACTACTAGGCTTTACATACCAACTAAGAAATATTGTTCAAGGTTTAGGCCAAAATGGATGTCAGATGAACTAATGAGACATGTGGCAGAGAAGAAAAATGCATGGGATACGTATAAATTAATGGGTGACATGGAAGCCTATGATAGATATAAGCCGGTCTATAACCAACTCACAAAGGAGGTTAGGTAGGCAAAGGCAGATTACGAGAAATCTCTGGCAAAGGATGCAAAGAAAAACAGCAAAGAGTCCTTACTTATGTAAACTCTACAAGGAAAGGGATGAATCAGTTTGGTCCACTGGATATTGATGGTTCAACAGTTGAGGATCCTGCTCAGGTGGCTAATGAACTAAATGAGTATTTTGCATCTACATTCACACATGAGGAGTTATTCATTAAGGGGAAGGCCAGAGTTGAAGTAAACTCTAGCAGTGAGCTAGATGATTTTGTAATAACTGAGAGTAAAGTGGAGGAGAAATTGTTGAGGTTAAACATAAAAAAGGCACCTGGGGTGGATGGGATCTATCCAGTTATATTAAAGGAGGCAGCAAAGGAAGTAAGCAGACCATTAGCCATAATTATGAGAGCTTCTTTGGACTCAGGGGAGGTACCCATAGACTTGAGATGTGCAAATGTGATCCCAATTCACAAAGGAGGATCAAAGGCTGACACAAGTAATTATGGACCTGTGAGTTTAACTTCTGTTCCAGAAAAATTAATGGAGGTACTGGTTAAAGAAGCACTGCAGGATCATCTAGACAAGACTTCAGTTATAGCTCGGACACAGCATAGTTTTGTTAAGGGAAAGTCTTGCCTGACCAATTTGATTGGATACTATGATGCAGTCACAAAAGAACTGGATGCAGGGAATAACTTTGATATTATATATTTGGATCTTAGAAATGCTTTTGATACTATTGCACATGGAAGACTGCTGCACAAATTGTATCAGTGTGGCATTGGAGGCAAATTGCTGCTATGGATAAAGGGATGGTTGAGGGGGAGAAGACAGAGAGTGGTAATCAATGGACACTGCTCATTGTGGACTAATGTTATTAGTGGAGTTCCTTGGAGTTCAGTGTTGGGTCCATTACTGTTTTCTGTATTTATAAATGATATTGATGATGGTATATCAAGGTTAATGTCCAAGTTTGCAGATGATACAAAGTTTGGAAGGGTTGTTAAGGACACTACTGATGCTATGCTGCCACAACAGGATCTGGAAAGGTTGAGCAGATGGGCTGAGAGGTGGCAAATGAAGTTTAACATTGACAGATGTAAAGTACTACATATGGGGAAACAGCAACCCCAGAGCAACGTATCAACTCTGTGGTACTACACTGACAGTGTAGTACCACAGAGGAAAAGGACAAAAGGACCTGGGGGTAATTGGGCAGGCAGATATGAAGTTCTCTGAGCAGTGCAGACGTGCTGCAAGAGTAGCTCATGGTGTCTTGTCAATGATATACAGGAATTTTTCTAGCAGGGATAAGGAGGTGAGTGTTTGTTTGTTGTTGTTGTTTGGTTTTTTTTAAGGAGCATTAGCAACTAAGGCCATATTGCTCCAGGTCATGCGGTGGTCATTCCCTGAGCTTTCCGCATCCTCCGTATTTGGTGGCGACGGGCTCGAACCCCGGTTTAATCAAGAAGCGTGTGCTACGCACTGCTGCTCCTTCCCACCTGGCTACGGAGGCGCCTAGGAGGTGATTATTCCCTTGTATAAGGCAATGGTGAGGCACACCTTGATTGCTGTATACAGGTCTGGAGGCCTAATTTTCAGAAGGATGTAGAGCTGTTGGAACGATACAGAGAAGGGCAACAAGATTAGTGAATGGAACAAAGGGTTGCTCTTACGAAGAAAGGCTTAAGGTTTGCAAATTACAGTGTCTGGCGACAAGGCACTGGCGAGGTGATCTGATAGAGGTGTATAAAGCCTTGAATGGTTCTAGCATGCTCAGTGCTGATGTGATTCTTCCTCTTGCTCAGAATAATACCTGAGAGGGCATAAATTCAAATTGAGGAAAGACGGATGTAGGATAGATGTGCAGAAATTTGCCTTTAGCCAGCAGCTAGTTGGTTGGTGGTACAGACTTCCATCCCTTGTTGTGGGAGTTGATAGCCTAAATAAATTTAAGGCTCAGCTGGACAGGTATTTCGAATGAACGGAGGGGTGAAACTGGAAGCATTTTTTTTTTTTTTTTTTGGCTGATGCTGCATAAGCTTGCTTTCTTGCATCATATGCAAGAAAACTAATGCTAATGCTAAGATTATTGGAAAACAGATAAACTGTTCGGATTACATGTGTTCGCAGATAACATGAGCAGGAATCGTTTCTTATTATTACTGCGGGCCTTGCATTTTGCAAAAAATCTAGAAAAGAAAGAGGTATGTCCACGGGATCGCCTATATAAAATTCGAAAAATGGTGAATCTTTTCAATGCACAAATGTCGGAAATATATTATCCAGGACGTGAGATTAGCTTAGATGAGTCTTCTCTGTAGAGCTGCTGGAACGAGTACAGAGAAGGGCAACTAGATTGGTGAATGGGACAAAGGGGTTCTCTTACGAAGAAAGGCTTAAGTTTTGCAAATTACAGTGTCTGGAAACTAGGCACCAGCGGGGTGATCTGATAGAGGTGTACAAAGCCTTGAATGGTTTGAGCATGCTCAATGCTGATGGGATTCTTCCTCTAGCTCAGAAAAATCACCTGAGAGGGCATAAATTCAAATTGAGGAAAGACAGATGTAGGATAGATGTGCGGAAATTTGCCTTTAGCCAGCGGGTGGTTGGTGGGTGGAACAGACTTCCATCCCTTGTCGTGGAAGTTGATAGCCTAAACAAGTTTAAGGCTCAGCTGGACAGGTATTTCGAACGAACAGAGGGGTGAAGTGGAAGTGGTTATTTTTATTTATTTATGTTACTTTTTTTTTTTTTTTTTTTTTTTTTGGCTGATGCTGCATAAGCTTGCTTTCTTGCATCAAATGCCTCTACTAATGCTAATGCTAATGCTAATGATATTGTGGCGTGGAAGGCTTGTTTTTCAACAGTACATTCAAAAGAAACGCCATAAGTACGGCATCAAGTTATATATGATCACAACACCTACTGGCATGGTTATCAAATTTCAAGTGTATACTGGTGTGTTGGATGATTCTTGTGGAAAAGGACATGCACAAAAAGTCATCATGAACTTACTTGATGGGATGTTAGATGTCGGGCATAGCATATTTATGGACAATTATTACAATAGCTATGAACTCGCTAAGTGTCTCGCTGAGAGACAAACCCATTGTACTGGGACAATCAGAAGTAATAGGAAAACATTTCCAAAAGAGGTTTGAGAAAAAAAGCTGAAGAAAGGGAAAACTTTATCAAGGTGTGCCCATGGTGTAATGATTGCTAAGTGGATGGACAGAAGAGATGTCAGTATATAGAATACCAAAATGATATGGTGGAAATGCAGAACAAATGAGGCAAACTGAAATCAAAACCATTGCCTATAATTGAATATAATAGGTTTATGTGTCAGGCATTGACAAGCAAGATCAAATGCTTGCCTATTATCCTTGCGAAAGGACAACCATTAGGTGGCCTACAAAAATATTTATGCATATTTTGCAACTAATAATGATGCATGCACACATACCATATCTATATATCTGTACTAAATATTCACATAACAAGATGCAACTTTATGACTTCCATTTATCAGTGATCTGATCTGATCAGCCATCTGATCTCCCTCATACTGTGTATGATGTACCTGAACTGGAACGTACTGAAAACGCGGAAAGAAAGAAAAGGTGGAAAGATATTGAGGAAGCAATACAAACGTTGCTATTCCGAAGGATACAATCTATATCTGCAGTGTTTGTGAAGGATCATGCGGCTATTGCTTAGTTTTTTTTTTTTTTTATGTAAACCCCAAACACGAGAGGTATTAGAACCTATAGCACTTAGTACCGTGCTTGGGTTGGAGGTTGAGAAGATAAACGGCAGTTGAATGAATAAACGAGGAAGATGAAAAGTTGGTTCTGTGAGTTTGAAGTTGGACAGTTAATGGATGTTGGCTGGTGGCGGCACGTGTTCGGACTGTTTTGAAAGAGAGAGTGGGAATTATAGAAGCTAATTCAGAAGAACAGTGCCCATGGAAGTATCTGTAGAAGAGGCATGCAGCAGAAACAGTGCGTCTTTGAGAGCGAGTGGAGAGACTCTGTTAGAGATGAATCATTAATTAACCTAACTGCCCTCTTCTGAATGGAATCAAGAAGCCTGAGAGAGGTTTTGGGGGCACCACCCCAGATTTGGGAACAATATTCCAAGGCAGGACGGATTTATGATTTATACAGAGTGAGCAGCTGTTTGGAAGAAAAGTAATGCCAAGAGCGAAAGAGCAAACCAAGTTTTTTAGATGCAGAGGAAGCAATATTTGTAATGTGCTTGTGTCAAGAGAGATTAGAAGTCAGGGTAATCCCCAAAAGAGATATATCATTTTACCTAGAAATCGGAGTGTCACTAAAGATGAGCATAGGAGCAGAAGAATCCTTTTTGCGAGATATAAGACAAGACTGAGTTTTAGAAGGATTGAAATCAAGTAAGTTGCCTTTGCTCCACTGGAGAATTACCTGAAGATTGGTATTTAAGGAATTGGTAGCAGATTTTCGAGAAGTTGAAGCTGATTGAGCAGGACAAGGTTTCTCAAAATGGAAAGTGGAATACAATGTGCTATCATCGGCAAAACTATGGATAGGATTGCCAGTCAATGGAAGAAGGTCATTAATATACAAGAGGAAAATAGTGGGGGAAAGAACTGAACCTTGGGCGACACCAGCATTAGTGGAGAAGTTAGAAGACAGAGCCATCTACCATCATCCTCATTGAGCAATCAGAGAGAAAACTGGATAACCAATTACTAAAAACAGTTGGCAAACCATAAGATGGAAGCTTGTTTAGAAGACCTTTATGCTAAACACGATCGAAAGCCTTTGAGATGTCAAGAGCAACTACTTGTGTTTCACCAAACCTTTCCATTGAATTAGTCCATAAATGGGTAACATAAGCCAGAATATCACCAGTGGATCGACACTGACAGAATCCATACTGGCAATCATTGATCTGACGGAAGGTTTCTAGGTAGTTTTTGAGTTGGCGGTTAATTGATTTTGCCAACTAATTGCAATGGGACGATAATTGGAAGGGAGGGTTTTGTCACCCTTTTTAGGAACTGGCTGGATATGAGCAAATTTCCAAGCAGAAGGATAAATACCTTTGGAATAAGAAAGTGAAAAAAGGCAACAAAGAATAGGAGTAAGTTCAAAAACACAGGTTTTGAGAACAAGTGGAGAAATACCATTGGGACCTGGAGCTTTCTTAGCATCAAGATTCGTCAAAATCCTTCTGACATCCTTTTGACGGAAGACCACAGGAGGCATTGAATGGAGCGTGTTGGGAATGGTGGGAGGTGTTTTACTAAGATAATTAATATATGAGTTGGAAGAAAAAGGGGATGCTAGCAGGTCAGCTTTATCCTTGGCTGAAGTGACAACAGAACCATCTGGTTTGGACAGAGTTGGGAGCAGAAATTGGCAAAAGTTGCGGCCAATAGCTTTGGCAAGAGACCAGAATGCTCGGCTACCATTAGGGCAAAAAAGCAAGTTTTCTACTCTTAGCCTGTTCAAACTCTAGTTTGGACTGATTAATAACTGCTTTACAATTGTTGTGAGCTTTGGTGTAGGCAGAAAATGAAACTGAAGAATTAGCAAAAGCCAATTACGATATGCAACATTCTTCTCTTGAACAGCCTTAGCACATTTATTGGAAAACCAAGGTTTAAATAAAGGACGAGATTTTAAAGTGGAGTGTGGGATAAAGGATTGTGCGAACATTATACATAAGTAACATTCTTACACATAGTATTTGTAATCTTTATTGGTTTGGTATGAAATAATACGTATTTCTTAATGTTACCATGTTTTTTGTTTTATTATTATTTACATACTATATTATTATGTTTTTGTTTTACGCGCCAGTGCGTGATACGGCATTTACAGCCAAATTTGACCTCCAGTTCCTATTACGTGCTGGCGCATAAATCTCAAAATATTTTGGAAACTCTCTTATATGACACTTGAATATTGATATGGTATACCTAACAATCCCTTATTATCAATTTTCAAGCTTTTTCGTTATGGAAACACAGTCGGCTTCTGGTGACAGTCTCCTCCTTCTGTGCTGTGCTATTGATGATAGCATGCGAACTCATGACCGGCAGCAAACATGTTAAAAAAATTACCTAATTCCATCAAACTATTTGTACAGCTCTTCCTTAAATTTATATAAGCTCTCCAGTTCTATAAGATTGAGTGATATTTGTTTCAAGAGTTAATAATCCTTTGGCTAAAAGAGAATTTCCTTGTATCAGTTTACAACTAACCAACACAGTGTTCAGTGTGCTTCTTCTTGAATTCAAATGTTTTTTTTTTTTTTTTTTTCTATTATTGTACAAATGACATCAGTAACAAATATCAGTTGATAATTGATGTCATTCAAATTATACGTAGCCACATTATCTTTCCTCATTTTAAGTATGTCTTCTGCTTTTTGCCACCTACAAAAGAAAAAAGATGTTCTTATTACTTAATGTACTTAACTGTCTTAATGAAACCCTAACTACTTTAATCAAGTTCCCATTCAGATGTTAGCATTAGCATTAGCATTAGCATTAGTAGAGGCATTTGATGCAAGAAAGCAAGCTTATGCAGCATCAGCCAAAAAAAAAAAAAAAAAAGTAACATAAATAAATAAAAATAACCACTTCCACTTCACCCCTCTGTTCGTTCGAAATACCTGTCCAGCTGAGCCTTAAACTTATTTACCCCTTTGTCCCATTCACCAATCTAGTTGCCCTTCTCTGTACTCGTTCCAGCAGCTCTACATCCTTCCTGAAATGAGGCCTCCAGGCCTGTATACAGTACTCTAGGTGTGGCCTGACCATTGCCTTATACAAGGGAATAATCACCTCCTTATCCCTGCTAGAAAAATTCCTATATATCATTGACAATACACCATGAGCTACTCTTGCAGCTCGTCTGCACTGCTCAGAGAACTTCATATCTGCCTGCACCACCACCCCCAGGTCCCTTTCATTCTCTACCACTGTCAGTGTAGTACCACAGAGTTGATACGTTGCTCTGGGGTTGCTATGTCTGATCCTTGAGACTCTGCAACCCACAAAACTGAAAATTTTCTCTGTGTTGAAATGCTTATGTCAATAATAAACTTTGTTGCTTTTCACTGTATCCTTTTTCAACAGGTCTGTATTCTTCCCAGAATGGTTCAAAACCTGCATGATAGTCACAATATGGCCTAAGTGAAGCTTCAAATAAGGGGAATAATCACCTCTTTGTTTCCTGTAGCAACTTTTCTTGTAAATAATAGATTTACACGAAACTGTTCTCTCTGTGCTTTTGAGGGAACTTCATGTCAAATTGCACCATATTATCTTAAGTCTTTTTTTTTTTTTTTTTTTATGTTTGGCCTAAGCATCTTGTTTTCCAAGTAATAAGATAATTTGAGATTACTGTTGCTCTTATATTTCTAAATTTAACTGCCATATTTCAGACTAACTGCATAATTCATTTATGTCTTGTTGAAGCACTATTCTTTAAATCTCTTCCCAGTATTTGTATATCATTTTGACGATATGGGGGATTTCTGGACATTTATATAAAATGGACTTAAAATCTTCAGCTACAAAACCCCTACAGCTGCAATGACTATCATCATGCCTTAGTGCCACTGCATGCAAGCTTGATGCCAAAATTTCCTGATGATACAAATGTGGGAAGGGGTAAAGAATAGTGTTTCTACAAGAACAAGATAAATTATATACAGCCACTCCCCAATTAATGTAAGGGTTGTGTTCTGTGGAACTCTACATATGTCGGATGATTTTACGCAAGTCGGAATTTCCCCCATGCTTGTGCAGCACTTGCAACTTTGCTCGTTGAATTGATTGAATCAAAAAAGAAATGTTCAACAAACATGTGAATAGAATTATTTATTGTATTTATTCAATGTTTTATCTCATGCTCAGGAAAAATTACAAAAGCGTGCAATTTAAAAAATTTCAAAATTATAAAATTAAAAAAAAGAGAGGAGACAGGCGTAATGTCAGTAAGTTTTACCTCTCGAGCATTGTTACCAAAATCAACATCTTCAGCTGATAAGTATGCTGCTGCAGAGGCTGAGGAGATTTAGAAGTGGCTGGCTGTTCAACCTTATGAAAGAACATATTAATGGATGACTGGACAGTGGCTTTTTTATTTTCACCATAGATTTCTTTGTAGCAAGCAAGCATATCATTCACCCCTCTTAACTTTTAAGAATTGTTCGCTGTCAGTATCCATCTTCTCAAACCTTGCCATTGCCATCTCTCTGGTGATGAAGCATCTTGGTGCCTCATTTGGTTCATCTTGAGCTTCGTCAGCATTTTCTTCTTTCATTATCGCTTCCTGCAAGTCACTAAGTTCTTCGTTAGATAATTCCTTCTCTTCTTCCTCTGTTAACTCCTCCACATCTTTGGCAACAACCTCTAACAGAAGTAGCTCTGCAACCTTTGCAATCTTATCTGTAACCTCTTCATATGATTCGCCTTTTTCAAACCCTTTGAAGCCTTTTACGTGGCATGGGCATATTTTCTTCATGTGCCATTTAAACAACTTTTAGTAATTTCCACCCAGGCCTTATTAATGTTTAAGATGTCATGGTAAATATTGTAAGATTTCCAAAAGTCTCTTAACGTAAAATTTTTCTCACCGTCTACTGCAGACATTGCTTGAACAAATGTTGTGCGTAAATGGTATGCTTTTAAATTCGAAATAACACCATGATTCATAGGTTGATGAGTGAACTAGTGTTTGGCTGTAGAAATAAGACTCATGTTCGAATTGAAATCATCTAGATGCGTAGGATGTCCAGGAACATTATCTAATAGAAGCAAAATCTTGAGAGGAACGTCATTGTCTTTACAATATTTTTCAACCTCAGGAATGAAGCAGCATTTAAACCAATCCTCAAAGAGAGATATTGTTATCCATGCTCTCTAGTTCGATCAGAAATGCATGGGTAGGGCGGCTTAATTGATGCCCTTAAACGCACGAGGGTTTCCAGAATGGTACACAAGCAGTGGTATTAATCTATAATCTCCCGCTGCATTAGCCCCAAGCAAGAGTGTGGCCCTATCTTTTGAAGCCTTGAAACCTGGCTTTGTCTTTTCCTCTTTGGCAGTGTATGTTCAATCTGGCATTTTTTTCCAATACAAAGCAGTCTCATCAGAGTTAAAAATTTGCTGCATTGAATAGCCACCTTCATCAATAATTTTTTCCAACACATCACAAAATTTATCTGCTGCTGCTGCAGAATCAGCACTGCCAACTTCACCACATACTTTAATGTTTTGGAAACCAGCGTTGATGCTTGAACCTATTGAACCACCCATTGCTTTCCACGAACTTGGCTTGGGGTTCACCATACTTATCCTTAATATCTTCATAAATATTTCTTGCTTTTGCTTGAATGACTATTGGACTCAGGAGCACTCACTTCTGAATCTGATTTTTCATCCATATTATTAATAGCTTTTCCATCTTCGATATAGCATCTGAATGCTGTTTTGTGATCACTGTTGATCATAAATGTGTTGATCCTTTAACGTGTTCTTTTATATGTGCACTGTCCCTTAAAATAGTATTCACTGTTGAAACAGCAAGACCCTAATTCCCTTGCAATAGATTAGCATTAGCATTAGTAGAGGCATTTGATGCAAGAAAGCAAGCTTATGCAGCATCAGCCAAAAAAAAAAAAAAAAACCACTTCCACTTCACCCCTCTGTTCGTTCAAAATACCTGTCCAGCTGAGCCTTAAACTTATTTAGGCTATCAACTTCCACGACAAGGGATGGAAGTCTGTTCCACCAACCAACCACCCGCTGGCTAAAGGCAAATTTCCACACGTCTATCCTACATCTGTCTTTCCTCAATTTGAATTTATGCCCTCTCAGGTGATTATTCTGAGCGAGAGGAAGAATCCCATCAGCATTGAGCATGCTCGAACCATTCAAGGCCTTATACACCTCTATCAGATCACCTTGCTGGTGCCTAGTCTCCAGACACTGTAATTTGCAAAACTTAAGCCTTTCTTCGCAAGAGCACCCCTTTGTTCCATTCACTAATCTTGTTGCCCTTCTCTGTACTCGTTCCAGCAGCTCTACATCCTTCTTAAAATGAGGCCTCCAGACGTGTATACAGTACTCAAGGTGTGGCCTGACCATTGCCTTATACAAGGGAATAATCACCTCCTTATCCCTGCTAGAAAAATTCCTATATATCATTGACAATACACCATGAGCTACTCTTGCAGTCCGTCTGCACTGACAGACTTTGCCCGTCTGCACTGACAGACTAGCTAAAAACAAAAAGAGAGCACCCAGCACCAACCCTTCACCCAAATAACCTTGCTACTCTGCCAACCATTGTATTATCTGCAGACTTAGAGATTAAGTTTGATGCCTACATTAATATTGTTAATAAATATTGAAAAACAGTAATGGCCTAACGCTAAAACTGAACTAAAACTTCACTAATAGCAATTTACCGGTAGGTAAATTGATAGCAATTTACCTACCGGTAAATTGCTATTAGTGAAGTCCTTCAGGTTTAGTGTTAATTAAATTAATCTAAGAACCATGGTGTTCATTTGTAACCACCCTCTGTCTTCTACAGCACTGTACAGCAGAGTACAGTTAATTTCTATGGGTTATAGGGGTTACAGTCCCACATAATGGTTTTTGTGTTTAAAAGGAAGTTTTACTTCCATACACCACTTGGCTGTTCATTCAGACAAAATACATTATTCACAGTTTGGCATATGTTTGTGAACAGAGACCACCTGCTAGTGATGAGAAGCCAGTAATAGCTCTGGCAGTGTCTTTTAGATTTTTAAATGTATAGTTGATTGACCTGTTTGGGTGATGCTATACAGTTTAAAAAAATTAACATTAGCAGAGGCATATGATATATTTGATATCATATATTTGGATTTCAGGAAAGCTTTTGACACTTGCGCACGGAAGACTATTGTACAAATTGGAGCAGAATGGTATTAAGGGTAAGTTGCTACAATGGATAAAAGGATGGTTAAGTGCGAGAAGACAGAGGGTGGTAATCAATGGGTGCTGCTCTTCTTGGACTAATGTTATTAGTGGAGTCCCACAGGGTTCGGTGTTAGGTCCACTGTTGTTTTGTATATTTATCAATGATATTGATGAAGGTATATCAGGCTTAATGTCAAAGTTTGCAGATGATACAAAGGTTGGCAGGGTTGTTAATGACAGTAATGGCAGTGTGCTACTGCAACAGGATCTAGATAATTTGGGCAGATGGGCTAAGAAGTGGCAACTGAAGTTTAGCCTTGACAAATGCAAAGTACTGCATATGGGTAGAAGTAACCCCAGAGAGTACCAACTGTGTGGTACTACACTTAAGGTGGTAGAAAATGAAAAAGACCTGGGAGTAATTGTGCAGGCAGATATGAAGTTTTCTGAGCAATGCAGACAGGCTGCCAGGGCAGGTCATGGGGTTTTGTCAATGATATATAGGAATTTTGCTAGCAGGGAAAAGGAGGTTATTATCCCTCTGTATAAGGCAATGGTCAGGCCACGCCTTGAGTACTGCGTACAGGTCTGGAGGCCTCATTTTAGGAAGGATGTAGATTTACTTGAGCATGTACGGAGAAGGGCAACAAGATTGGTGAGGGGAATGAAGGGATCCTCTTACCAAGAGAGGCTTAAGTTCTGCAAATTGCAGTGGCTGGAGACTAGGCACCTACACGGTGATCTGATTGAGGTATATAAGGCCTGGAATGGGTTGAGCACGCTGAATTCTGATGGGATCCTTCCACTTGTTCAGATTACGAACCTAAGGGAGCATAAATTCAAATTAAGAAAAGACAGATGTAGAATAGATGTGCAGAAATTTGCCTTTAGCCAGTGGGTGGTTAATTGCTGGAACAAACTTCCATCTGTCGTTGTGTGGAAGTTGATAGGTTGAATAAATTTAAGGAGGAACTGGACAGGCATTTGGAGGGAATGGTGTGATTTTTTTTTTTTTTTTTTTGGCTGATGCTGCATAAGCTCATACATTTGCTTTCTTAGCATTAGCATTAGTAGAGGCATTTGATGCAAGAAAGCAAGCTTATGCAGCATCAGCCAAAAAAAAAAAAAAAAAAAAGTAACATAAATAAATCAAAATAACCACTTCCACTTCACCCCTCTGTTCGTTCGAAATACCTGTCCAGCTGAGCCTTAAACTTATTTAGGCTATCAACTTCCACGACAAGGGATGGAAGTCTGTTCCACCCACCAACCACCCGCTGGCTAAAGGCAAATTTCCGCACATCTATCCTACATCTGTCTTTCCTCAATTTGAATTTATGCCCTCTCAGGTGATTTTTCTGAGCTAGAGGAAGAATCCCATCAGCATTGAGCATGCTCAAACCATTCAAGGCTTTGTACACCTCTATCAGATCACCCCGCTGGTGCCTAGTTTCCAGACACTGTAATTTGCAAAACTTAAGCCTTTCTTCGTAAGAGAACCCCTTTGTCCCATTCACCAATCTAGTTGCCCTTCTCTGTACTCGTTCCAGCAGCTCTACATCCTTCCTGAAATGAGGCCTCCAGGCCTGTATACAGTACTCTAGGTGTGGCCTGACCATTGCCTTATACAAGGGAATAATCACCTCCTTATCCCTGCTAGAAAAATTCCTATATATCATTGACAATACACCATGAGCTACTCTTGCAGCTCGTCTGCACTGCTCAGAGAACTTCATATCTGCCTGCACCACCACCCCCAGGTCCCTTTCATTCTCTACCACTGTCAGTGTAGTACCACAGAGTTGATACGTTGCTCTGGGGTTGCTGTTTCCCATATGTAGTACTTTACATTTGTCAATGTTAAACTTCATTTGCCACCTCGAAGCCCATCTGCTCAACCTTTCCAAATCCTGTTGCAGCAGCATAGTGTCAGTAGTGTCCTTGACAACCCTGCCAACCTTCGTATCGTCTGCAAACTTGGACATTAAGCCTGATATACCATCATCAATATCATTTATAAATACAGAAAACAATAAAGGCCCCAATACTGAACCCTGAGGGACTCCACTAATAACATTAGTCCACGATGAGCAGTGTCCATTGATTACCACTCTCTGTCTTCTCCCCCTCAACCACCCCTTTATCCATAGCAGCAACTTGCCTCCAATGCCACACTGCTCCAATTTGTGCAGCAGTCTTCCATGTGCAACAGTATCAAAAGCCTTTCTAAGATCCAAGTATATAATATCAAAGTTATTCCCTGCATCCAGTTCTTTTGTGACTGCATCATAGTATCCAATCAAATTGGTCAGGCAAGACTTCCCCTTAACAAAACCATGCTGTGTCCTAGCTATAACTGAAGTCTTGTCTAGATGATCCTGCAGTGCTTCTTTCACCAGTGCCTCCATTAATTTTCCGGGAACAGAAGTTAAACTCACAGGTCTATAATTACTTGTGTCAGCCTTTGATCCCCCTTTGTGAATTGGGGTCACATTTGCACATCTCCAGTCAATGGGTACCTCGCCTGATTCCAAGGAAGCTCTCATAATTATGGCTAAGGGTTTGCTTACCTCCTTTGCTGCCTCCTTTAATATAACTGGATAGATCCCATCCACCCCAGGTGCCTTTCTTGTGTTTATCTTCAACAATTTCTCCTCCACTTTGCTCTCAGTTATTACAAGATTCTCTAGCTTACTGCTAGAGTTGAATACACCTCTGGCATTCCCCTTGCTGAATAACTCCTCATGTGTGAATGTCGATGCAAAATATTCATTTAGTTTGTTAGCTACCCGAGCAGGGTCATCAACAGTTGACCCATCGATCTCAAGTGGACCAATCTGATTCATCCCCTTCCTTCTAGAGTTTACATAAGTAAAGAACTCTTTGCTGTTTTTCTTCGCATCCCTTGCCAAGGATCTCTCGTAATCTGCCTTCGCCTGCCTAACCTCCTTTGTAACTTGGTTACAGATCAACTTGTATCTATCATAGGCGTCCGTGTCACGTGTTAATTTGTATGTATCCCATGCATTTTTCTTCTCTGCCATATGCCTCATTAGTTCATCTGACAACCATTTAGGCCTAAACCTTGAACAATATTTCTTAGTTGGTATGTAAAGCCTAGTAGCTTCCACGATAAGTTCTTTGAATGCTTCCCATTTTGAATTTGCTGTTGGCAATATCATCAGTTGATCCCACTGTATAGAATTTAAATACTGTCTCAGTCCATTGTAGTCGCCTTTACGAAAGCAATACCCCTTCCCTTTACCCCTAATGGTAGTTACCTCTTTGAGTAACTCCCACTTCAGCACACTGTGATCACTGCCACCAAGTGGTTCATTTATCTGCAGATTCTTAATGCATGAAGAATCACTACTGATAATCAAATCAAGAGTATTACTCCCTCTAGTTGCCTCCCGAACATGCTGATGTAGAAAACAATCATCCAATAAATCCACAAAAGCCTTGCTACTGTGTGAGTGACCAGCCCCCAAATTCCAGTCAATATCTGGGAAATTAAAATCCCCCATTATAAGACTCTCTGATTTACTGGCCCACTCTATTTCTCCGAACAGTTTCTTATTATACTCATCAGAGTCATTAGGCCTATAGCACACTCCTACTCTCAATTTTGATCTCCCAATGCTTATGTCACACCAAACTGACTCGACACTGCACTGTCCAGCGATGTCCATTGGCTTCACTTCCTTGGATTTTATGTGTTTTTTAACTAATAGCATAACCCCTCCTCCCTTCCTATCCTGTCTATCCTTTCTGTAGACATTGTACTCCCCAAATTCCAGTTCTGCATTTCTTATATCTGTGTGACACCACGTCTCTGAAATCCCCACAATATCTGCCTTTGATGTTTTGAGCAATACCTCAAATTCATCAAATTTATTTACTAAACTCCTAGCATTGGTGTACACACAAGTATACATGCACCTGTTCTTTTTCTTAGCTACCCTAACACAACCCATGTGTTTACTTGTACCCCAATGATTCCCAGCAGTCTCTGAAATATCCTGCATCTTATTTTCCAGGCTGCGGCTCATTCCAATAGAAGCAGTGCAAGAATCACTTTCACCTCTGCCAGTGGCTACTGTTAATCTATTAGTCCTTGTATCCCCCCAATCTAGCAGTTTTCCGACCCACCTAACATTGCCTCGATAGCATCAGCAAACATTCTTGCACCCTTTCTATTTAAGTGTATCCCATCCCTGTAGAAGCAGTCTCTCCTGTTAACAAGTACAGACCAGGCTGAAAAAAATTCTACCCCTTGAGCCCTGCACAATCTTTCCAGGGCCGAATTGATTGACAGGGCTCTCATCATATACTCCCTCCTATCGTGTCTGGGCAGAATTGCAGACACTTTCAATTTCAACCCTAATTCACGGCTTTTTTTCATCAGTGACCTGTACTTGTCAAGTAATTCCGCCGGTCTCCTACTCTTAATGTCATTAGTGCCAACGTGTACAACTATATCACCTTTTGTGCCCTTAAAAGATGATATCCGCTCTACAACGTCATCAACTTTTGCCCCTGGCAGACATACCCTGGTCCTATTCCACCTATCCTTTTTACAAAGCATGTTTCCCGTTTCCCTGACAATAGGGTCACCAACACATGCCACTACTACTACTACAAGAAGTAGTAGTAGTGGCATGTATCACATGCCACTACTACTACTACAAGAAAGCAAGCTTATGCAGCAACAGCCAAAAAAAAAGCTTTCCCATTCATCAGATCCAGTCACTCCAAATGTTTGTCTAGTTCAGGCTTAAATTTATTTAAGCTGTCAACTTCCACAATAATATTATTATTATTATTATTATTATTATTATCCATATGATGCAAGGAAGCCTGAGGCTTATGCTGCACCAGGAAAAAAAAAAGTTCCCGAGTAGCCCTGAGAGAGAGAGAGAGAGTCAAAAGTAGAAGGGAATCACCAAGAAAGGGAAGAATGAAGATATCCAGCTCAGGGCCCTGGGTGTGCCAAGCCCATACTCACCAGATGTGAGCCCCCGGGGTTAAATATAGAAGTCTGTTCCAGCAATCAACTACCCGCTGGCTAAAGGCAAACTTCCACACATCTGTTCTACAACTGCCTTTCCTCAATTTGAATCTATGCCCCCTCAGGTTCTTAATCTGAGCAAGCGGAAGTATTCTGTCAGCATTTAGCCTGCTGAAACCAATCAATACCTTATACACTTCGATCAGATCACCTCACAGGTGCCTAGTCTTTAGATGCTGCAACTTGCAGAACTTAAGCTTTTCTTGGTAAGTGCACCCCTTTGTTCCTCTCGCCAATCTTGTTGCCCTTCTCTGTACTCGTTCTAGCAACTTTACATCCTTCCTAAAATGAGGCCTCCAGACCTGTACACAGTACTCAAGGTGTGGCCTGACCATTGCCAAATTTCTACCCGTAGCAGTTTGATAATTTTATGGAAGATTCAGTTAGCAAAGCCTACACTTTTTATTCTTTGCCTGATAGGGCTACAAATGATTTTTGTTGAAGCTCTGTCATGTAAGACTGGGACACCCCAGTATATGGTGACATATTGTTGTGTTTATATATCTGCTGATAACTTGTTGAAATTAAACATAATAAAGTCACCTAGGGTGGATGGGATTTATACAGTTATATTAAAGGAGACAGCAAAGGAAGTAAGCAAACCCTTAGCAATAATTATGAGCATATCCTTGGACTCAGGGGAGGTCCCCACTGACTCGAGATGAGCACATGTACCCCCAATTCAAAGTGTGACATGAGTAATTACAGACCTGTTAGTTTAACTTTTCCTCCAGGAAAATAATGGACTCACTGGTTAAAGAAGCTTTGCAGGATCATCTTGACAAGACTACAATAATAATTCAGACACAGCATGAGTTTGTTAAGGGGAAGTCTTGTCTAATCAACTTGATTGGATACTATGATGTGGTCACAAAGGAACTGGATGCAAAATATAATTTTGATATCATATACTTGGATTTCAGGAAAGCTTTTGAATGAAAGCTTTTGAATACAACTCATTTGGTACTGTACAAATTGGAGCAGTATGGCATTAAGGGCAAGTTGCTACAATGGATAAAAGGATGGTTGCATGGGAGAAAACAGAGTGGTAATCAATAGACACTGCTCTTCGTGGATTAGTGGAGTCCCACAGGGTTCAGTGTTGGGTCCATTGTTTTGTGTATTTATCAGTGATATTGATGAAGGTATATCAGGCTTAATGTCGAAGTTTGCAGATGATAAAGAGGTTGGCAGGGTTGGTCTACAGTAATGTTGATTAAATGACAGTATGCTACTGCAACAGGATCTCAAAGTTGAGCAGATGGGTTGAGAGGTGAAAACTGAAGTTTAACATTCACAGATGTGAAGTACAGCATGTGGGTA